>NW_028230444.1:3896433-4215948 GCF_043228905.1 Azolla caroliniana
AAAATCGGTCTCAAGAAGATATCCACAACCGATAATGTTGCAGATGGAATGACCAAGTGTCTTTCGGCGGATAGCTTCTAGTCCCTTCGGCACCAAATGGGCGTAACGAAAAATCAGTCCGGTTAAAAAGTCGAACACAAAACACAGGATGGTTTCGGACAACCGACATCGGTTCTTTGAGGATTGGCTTCAGCTTTTCCGACCTGACCAGTTCGGTCTTTTGACTTCAGATCTTGCCGACTCAAACAAAACCGATCTGTCCGATAAACCTTGTATATACCTGTAATTTAAGATAACCCATGTATATGCCCATTACGGGGGAGTGTCGAATACAAGTGTATAATGGCCGTATTCACACTGTCCCTTTGGACAACCCAAGTTTGGGCTATTTCTGTAAATAGCATAAAGGGCAGATGCCCTAGGATAGTCACTATATAAAGTGACATTGTAACCTTTAGTGAAGGTTGATTGTCATTTGTAACTGTTGCTATTAAGAAATAAAACGTTTCTTTGTGCCTCTCTCTCTCTCTCTCTCTCTCTCTCTCTCTCTCTCTCTCTGTATCTTGTTCATTCTCATACACAGGTCCTTCAACATCACAGATGTTGTTTGTTCTTCCGCACTGACGACCTTGTCCCCAACACTGATCACCAACGTACTTTTTGGTTCGCTCAATATTTTTGTGTTTTTCCTTAAGGCACCGCATCTAATCTATCTTTTGCGCTTCAATTGAACTACTAGTAACCAATCTTATGTGGTCGTCATAGGGCATTTGTTCTGCACCATAGATTATTGCATCTGAGAAATGCAATAAGAGCCTACATCCGTCTTGTGGCTCCCATTGCAAACTAGACGAGTATTGTTTGGCATACAACATCATCTGGTTGTGACCGACCACACTTTTTTGGATGAGGAAGACGTGGTTAAATTTTATATTATTAAGCTTAGCAAGAACCCTACATCGAGTCCCATCACCATCAACACAAAAAGCCTTTAAAATCATAAACTTCCACGAGAGAGGAAAATGAAGTGCCTCCCCCCACGAATGAGGGAAAAGAAACTGATACAATTACACACCAATATACCCTTAGACATACATATACACATAGACATCGCACATGCATGCATGTTTATATACACACACATCTAGACTTTCACCTACACATCAACATATGTATATGTACTACCACACAAACACATTCATTCATTGGACCATCTCAATTCATTACTTTATGATAGCACCCACGATCACGTACGTCACCAACCATCGTTGTTTGTGTTGCTTCGTGATGTTGATACCATTATCCAATACTAATATACTCTTCTCCGTGACTCATCCATGCTATTGCCTCTACTGGTTTACCTTTATCATGCAATGCTCTCTTGATTGCCACCACCTAATCAACCCATATTTAGTATCTTCTTAGCTCAACTACACATGTTGCCCTTGAATTGTTCTCTCATATAATTATTTCATGTCAAATGCTAACATTCTTTGTGTTCTTATTTTGTTGTCATCCTACTTGAAAATTTCAAGCCATATCTTACAAGTAAAATAGTCACTGCTTCACATGCATCCATTATTTCCTTGTCATTTTTCTTGTATCTTAACCGGTCCTTCATCATCAATGTACTTAATAATATGTGACTTCTTGGAAAACTTTCCAAGGGATTGATCTTGGTCATCATTTAATCCGACTTATAGATGAGCATAATGTGTAGATGTGCCTAATTACATCTCTTTGAAGAGGACTCATTGATACGACATACTATTAACTTTTGCTCCTAGCTACACCTCTCCTTATTAGATTATATCTAGTTATTGGTGATATAATATCATAAACATGATCAAGAACATATGGTTATCTCAATGGATCAACATCCCCTAAGCAATAAGGATTTCTCTAGCTCGTAATTTATTCCAATTCATCAACAATCCTCACGTCCAAACACGTCTAACTAAATCTCTTCGCAAATGGATTCACGATACCATCAGCTTATGGTAATGCCAAGTCCTCTTTGACGTGGATGATATGACTCGAGATTATATATATATGCTCAGGATGCTCAGAAGCACCATTCCAAAGTGGAACACTTGATATCGATTCAAGGATCCATATATACATCTAGCTTCGTGGGGCACACTCTTGGGACGGTCCCGCCCCTAGCCTTGACTCTCTAAACAAGTTTTTGAGCTGCCAAGGCCTTACTATCTTACTAGTGGAACTTATTACTTATAAATGCTCTCCGAAGGAAGACAGGAGAACAATTCACATGACCCCTTCCAAACAGAGAGCCCTTTTCATTCATTATCACCTCCCCCTCCACACACACACGCATTCTCTCTCTCTCTCTCTCTCTCTCTCTCTCTCTCTCTCTCACACACACACACACACACACACACACACACACACGGAAACCCTTTTAACAAAACAGAGACTCTTTTTTGACTATAAATTCACTCATTCGCTCACTCTCTCTCTCTCTCCATTACACACACACACACAAGATCCTTTTTCAAAACAGAGACCTTCCTTAATTACAAATTCATTCATTCATTCATTCTCTCTCTCTCTCTCTCTCTCTCTCTCTCTCTCTCTCTCTACCCCTGTTCTGCTGATTCATCTTCAAGCTCACCACCGATCTTGGGCCTTCACACAAGACTTTCGGAGGTATATTTTGTTCATCTCGTTTTCTTTGCACGTCTTTGTATATATAATGAATGGATTTGAATATACATACTAGCATTTGAACCCGAACCTGAGCTTCTGTACCTGAATATTAGATCTCTCGCTCAAATCTGAAGAAAAGAAGGGGTCGGGCTCAAGCTTTCATGGCGATCTTACCGATCCGCTGCTTCACAAGCTAAGATCTGCCTGGTTTCCTTTTCCTCCTCCTCTTCTTCTATAGAAGATCTGCAGAAAATGAAACGTAGGCTTTTAGATCCCAGGAGACAACAGAGGAGGAAATTCTCTTCTTCTGCGTTTTTTTTGCTTATTGTGGGTCTCTTCACATTGTTTACATTTGCTCTTCTTGGACACCAACGGCGCCCCATTCCATCTGCTCCTTCACGAATCAAGGTTTACCATCCTTTTCTTTTGTCTTTTTTCTTCTTCTTCTCAGATAATTTCTTTTATTCGAAATTATTGCATAAGATCTCATTTTGCGTTTAAGTAGGAACACATCTTGCGTTTACATAAAATCTCATTTTGTGTTTAAATAAGTTCGAATCCCCTGTTTAAATAATGTCAACATTCGTGTCTAAATAAGATAAGTGTTCGCCCTTATTTAAATAAGGTAAGAGTTTTATGTTTACATCAGATCAGATGTCGTCTTTATATAAGATCAGGAGTTGTTTAGATTGAAGACGTCCTCTTAAGAATGGAGCTTTATTTTAGTTTAGCATCAGGGGAGCTAAAAAAATAGGAAAGAGAATATCAAGGAGGCTTAATTGTCTCATTTTGGCATCACTACACCAATTTTATATTTGGCTTCATGCTGAAACTTGTTATGAAGTTACTGCATAGTGAAATTGGAACCCAATTCATCAAATCTCTCCTTTGTTTGTAGGAATTTTTTAATTAGTCTTTGCACTTCACAACCAAATCATGTAAAGAACAATTTCTTTATGCCAACACATGAAGAGCAAGTTTTAGCAAGGCTACCTTGTGCTAAATAACGTTCGTTCATAACTGTGATTTCCAGTTCCCTCGTAGAGCCTCATATAGTATGTTTATGAAGAGAGGTTATATAAGGTACTTGGGGTAATTCCTGTAGCTCTTCCACCTGAGCCACTACATGCGAGCTTTGTCTTGTTCACTCTAGGCATGATAGTGAAAGCTATTTGCCACTTGCAAAGTGCTACAAAGTGGGCACATTTTGCACACAATTTCATTGGGTTATGGTGGAGGGCTTCCCACAGGAGAGGACCAGATGCACTATTGTGCTGGTTCAAAGATTGTTAATTCCCTATAATTAAGGAACTACAAGACCATCATGATTGGTCATATCATGACCATACTATTGTGGGTCAATACTTGAGGTGGGGTTTAGCTCATGCCATAGTTGTTAAAAAATGTGTATCCTACATTTATTCTATGTTTTAGAATACTCTGAAGTATTCTACACGTATTCTACGTTTTAGAACTGTGATTTTTCAAAATTTCACATATTCTATGTATTCTAAAAATTTGACGTATTCTACATATTTAACAAGTATTTAACATTTCAAAAAATTGTAAACATTTTGAAAATTTTAAAAATTATTATTCTTTTGAAAAAAACATTAAATTTTAAGAAGCATTTAACATATTTTATGAGTATTCTACATATTTAAAGTATTCTAGATGTATTCTGAGTATTTAACGTATTTATCTGTAAAATACGTATTCTAAATGTTTTAAAAAAGAAGTTAGAATACTTAGCATACATATTCTATGCGTATTGTATGCTAAGTATCCTACAACAATGGCTCATGCAGAGAGAGGAGAGGGGCTTTCCGTCCTTGACCAGGTGAGCTTCAGATGGGCATTCACTACCATCAATCACATTTTCGTTCTATGTTGGCTCATTAATGGACAAGGTATAGTCATAAGATGCTACATTGTTGCTTTGTGGACTTGGCAAAGTTTTTGACACAGTTCTGTGCAAGATGCTCTTCCAAGGCTACCAAGGATTGTGGTTAACTGCAGAGATAATTTGGGCCATTTGTGCTATGTACAAGAAAGTGAAAGGTAGAGTGCATTGCATTGGGGCCTTATTAGAAACCATTGCCAGTGCAATTGGTGTGAAGCAAGGGTGCCCACTCTCTCTCACAGTTTCTGGAATCTGCCTCGATGAAGTCTTTTACTATATTGCGAGCTGGGGGAGAGATTGTGAACTATAAAAGTAGCCAATGCATTATTATATCATGATTAATGCTGATGTCAACTCGATTTTGTAGTCTTAGGTGGGTCCACATGGCCATCTCATTGCTCTTGATGAGTTTTGCACCTAGAGAAGGCTTCCGATAAACCCTGGGAAGACCAAGACTATGTTGTTTTACATATGCAAACTTGTTAGGAAAGGTGCAATATTGACATCGTCAGGAGGCTAGGTGGAGGTGGGGGAGTCTTAGGCATACATGGAAGTTACTTTTGCAAGCCCACTAGGACTTTTCACCTTGACACGGTGCAATTACCTAGATGATATGCAACCTTGGATATGAGAAAGCAGAAAGCACATTTTAATAAAGCTTTTATGTAAGGATAGGTTACGACACAATAGTCTCATCCAGCTTGATGTATGCACCAACGGTGTGGGCCCTTGAACTCTCACGTATGTCATGGACAAAGATTGAGATTGCAGATATATATGATGACATGCCTAATACACATCGAGAACTTGGTATTACATGATAATATCAGAGCACAGATCTCACTGCATTGCTCTTGATTGTTTAAGACGTCTTCTAGGACAAAGATTGAGATTGCAGATATATATGATGACATGCCTAATACACATCGAGAACTTGGTATTACATGATAATATCAGAGCACAGATCTCACTGCATTGCTCTTGATTGTTTAAGACGTCTTCTAGGAAATCTGTTTTGTTTAGGAGGTGAATTACCATGAGATAAACTCACCATGCAATGTATTGAAGTCCCCTAGATGGATAGATAGATATTTTTTTAGCGTCCATAGAGAGGCCAATATTGACCCATAGGACCTAAGTACAAAAGTTATCTTTATGTGTGTCTCCTTCTAAGAAGGGATATTCATACTTTGAAGCACCAAGTCTCGGTGTGCGAATAAGGCATACACATATGAGCTCAACCTTCTAGGTGTTCTCTCTAGTATGATACTCAAGTCATCATCCCCACTTAATATATCGTCATAGCTTTCATGAATTGCACTATACGCAGAGCATGTAAAAAGCAAGTTATTTTGGCTGATTTTGATTCCATAATGCAACTTCAATACTTAGGTTGTGTGATCAAGTGCGAAGGAGTGTTAGGGCTCTACGAGAGTTAATACTCATGTTAGTAATGAGGTAAGGTTGAATATGATCAATGGGCCTTCTTGCCTTAAATAGGACCCAACATTCAGGATTGATGTTTGCAATGTAATATTCTAATTTTGTCCTTTAGCATCTTTCCACTTCTTCCCTAGTGGATCTCCCAATTTTGGAGTTTGCTTATGGCTTTCAACCATGAACCTTTATTGATGTTAATATACATCGTGATGAGTTGAGAAATACACAAAACATTCCAAGAGATACGCAAAATATGCTAGATATCGCATGATATAATATAAAAACGACTCAATATAGAGCACATTTTTATGCTGACCATATTTGAGAACCTTTTGTTTTCAACCTTGGACAAAAAGTATTTCCATGTGTGCCTTACGATTCTAAGCCATTATCTATTGGTAAGTGTGCTAAATTAGCCCCATGGTTTTGTGGACCTTTCACATTCCTCAAATGCATTGGTTCATCCGTCTATTCCCTCGCTCTTCTTGACGGTATCAAAATCCATTCGGTTTTGATGTAAATCATTTGAAAGAACTTCTTTGTTCTCACAATAATATAGTTACAACCGAAACTTTGTTTATTTTCGAGGATTTAGTTTCTAAGCCACATGCACTTTAGAGATTTCTCGATGTTAAAATAAAACATTTTTCTTACAAAACAATCCAAGAATTAAAAATTAAATGTATTTATAAGTCTATTGAAGATGCTACATGGGAACAAGAAGACACCATTAAGACGAACTTCCCTAACTTCTCATTTCAAGAGATGTGATGTCTTAAAGAGGGGGGTATATACAGGCATAACCACAATTGGTATAAACACGAAACCCTAAACTTTTGAGAGTGGATCATGGAAATCGACAAAAGTTTCTGGACTTGTTACGAAGGGCACAAAGAAATGCTGTTTATTTTGCAAAAGCCTGACCACTTCGTGATGCCAATTATTTCATGTGTGCTTGCAATCTGAAACTAAAACTTTTGAAACATTTTGTATGCATAAAACATTGGTCTTACCTACCACATTTTAAGTGACAATTTTCAAGATCAGATTTCAGACTTTTGGGATAATATGTATGATGTTAATTATGGTTCCAATTTGTTTGTGAGCTTTGAAATCACAGCTATAATTTGGCATTTCATACATAGATACAATATCAGCGCAAGCTACAGGTTGGGAATTCCTCCATAAAATACCCCTGGTTGCCGCAAATGGCTATTAAATCCCTCACTAAACCAGAAAATGGTCTCATAATACAATGTTTATGCAACACATTTGTTTTAATGGTGTACTCATTTCTATTTATTAATTATGTTTGATCTGCAATGCGAGTCAAAATGTTTTCATAGAAATGTTTTTCCTTCAGGCTGTCCTAGTTTTAAGAATAATAGCAATGTTTTTAGGATCTTACTTGACCTGGATTCATCAAATAAAATATATATAAATTTTTATGAGGAATTTTTCATAAAAGTATTTTTCAGATACCAAAATGTATTCCAAATTATGAGGAATTGAGCAACATTGATTGGATGGTTGTGATAAGTCAATTTTCTGAAAATGAACTTGATGCGAATGATTTTATTTAAACTCTGGCACCCCAATGGAAAACTGATCTGGATAATGACATTTGAATTGTAGTTCTTCTAAAAGTTTTATATTATTCATCATAGGTTTGTATATCTGGGCATGGAAACCACCATGCTTGTGTAATAGTGTTAAAGAGTGCCACTCCTGTCCTTACATGCTTGTTTCTATTCTGCAGCATGTGAATGAGCCATCCTCATTCAATTTGACAAATGAGATTCTTAGTTCTGTGTCTTTAACTCGGCAATTGGGGGATCAGATGACACTAGCCAAGGCCTATGTTGTAATAGCAAAGGAAAACAATAATTTAGAACTGGCATGGGAATTAAGTGCACAGATTCGAGCATGCCAGCAACTTCTTTCTAAATCAGCAGCACGAGGTTACCCATCAAGTCTGGAGGAGGCTGAACCAATTATACGAGCACTTTCTATATTGATCTATCAGGCGAAAGAGCTTCATTATGATAGTGCTACAATGATAATGAAACTCAAGGCCCAGATTCAGGGATTAGAGGAAAGGGTTAATGCAGCTACAGTACAGAGCACAACTTTTGGGCAACTTGCAGCAGAAGCGGTACCAAAAGGTTTGTATTGTCTTGGAAATAGGCTTACTATGGAATGGGCAATTGATCCCGATCTTCGGAGTTTCATTGCAAGGCAGAAGCGATCAACAAAGCTAGTAGATACCAGACTCTATCATTTTTGCATCTTCTCTGACAATATACTTGCAACTTCTGTAGTGGTGAACTCAACAGTCACAAATGCGGTGCAGCCCGACCATCTTGTTTTTCACCTTGTGACAGATCAAGTTAATTTTGGCGCTATGCAGGCATGGTTCAGCATAAATGATTTTAAAGGAGCAACAATTGAAGTGCAAAATGTAGACAATTTCTCATGGCTCAATGCTTCCTATGTGCCTGTGCTGAAGCAACTTCAGGATGCAGAGACTCAGAGTTATTACTTCAAAGGAGGCCAAGATCCCAAGAGTGCTGTGAAATTCCGTAATCCAAAGTACTTATCCATGCTTAACCACTTGCGGTTTTACATTCCTGAAGTCTATCCTTCTTTGAAGAAGGTAGTATTTCTTGATGATGATGTGGTGGTTCAAAAGGACTTGACAAATTTATTCTCAATAGATCTTCATGGGAATGTGAATGGAGCAGTGGAGACTTGCCTAGAGTCTTTCCATCGATACCACAAATACTTGAATTTCTCTCATCCAAAGATTCAAGCAAGTTTCGATCCTGATGCTTGTGGATGGGCCTTCGGAATGAATGTTTTTGATCTTGTGGCTTGGAGGGAGGCAAACGTAACGAGTCGGTATCATTATTGGCAAGAACAAAATGTTGATAGAACTTTATGGAAGCTTGGAACATTACCACCGGGGTTACTAACCTTTTATGGGTTAACCGAGCCTCTCGACCGCAAGTGGCATGTGTTAGGTCTCGGATATGATCCCAATGTGGATGATCAGCTGATCGAAACAGCTGCAGTTGTGCACTATAATGGTAATCTCAAGCCATGGCTGAAGCTTGCCATGAGTAGGTATAGACCTCTGTGGGAGAAGTATGTGAACTTCTTACATCCTTTGCTACAAGAATGCAATGTACACTGATTGGGAAGCAATTCTTTTTTTTGGGCCTTACTGTTTCTGGCACTCTTTGAGTAATGCTCAATTCTTGGTGAATTGAAACAGAGTGCCCAAGTGAAGAAAATGAGATTTTTTTCTCTTCATTTAGATATTATAGAGTTCCATTCTTTTAGAGAAATCAAATTTGTTATTTCATTTCAGGACTAACGAGGTGAGATCCTTAATGGAAAGCAATGCAATATAAGAAGCCGATGACTAATATATGCCTGAAATGATGTGATTTTAGTTCTTAGTCTAGATGTTGGCAGTGCCTTTGGGTGCATCCATGATCATTTAGAGTAATACTTTTCTCTGGGGCATGACTATTGTATTTGTCTTCTTTATTTTGCATCTGCTTCGAAAAGGTGCACTCTAGGTGGTTAAGAGCCACCATTAACGAGGCAGTTTCGACTGCAAGAAATCATGTCTTGACATAAAAATGAAATGTAAAACTTGTCAAGCGTCTTTGTATCTCATTGATATGCAAAATACTGTTTTCCTTTGTTTGCATCTTTTTTATCACTCTCTGCGTCCATATGCTTGATGGGTTGGTTGCCTTACATATCGGAACCTTGGTTGTTAGGCTAGTGAACTTTATGGATAAGGGAATTTGAATATTTAGAGATAAGCATCTTGATCAATGCTCTCTTAAGACATACTTTTGGAATTTCAAGAAAATTGATTTACATCGGGGAAAAGAAAGTTTGAAATGCAAAATTAAATCATGTCTTAAATGAAAATTTCCCAAGAGCTACCCAAGGGAGTATAGATATAAACATGTACATTGAATTTAAGGAATTTCTTGTATAATGGAGAGAACATACTCACTGAGAGTTTTTTGTGAAGTATGGGAGAACAATGCAACAATCTTTGGGGAGGTACCATAATAATTGCCTTTAGGGAGAGGACATTGAGAAGTGTGCCAAACGTTATAAATCTTTGTCATACAATCCAATCATTGTCCTTTATAAGTAGATCCATTGCTTTGGGGGTGTTTTGTGTCTCAAATTTGTGGAATGTCTTGCTAATAAAAATTTCCTTATGACATAAATAAAGTTTTATAGATTAGTTGGTGAATTCTTGCATACTCATTGAACCTTTGATGTTAGCTTCTTTCTCATGTATTTGAGGAGATGAAATCTGTGGTATTTGGATCAACAAAATGATCAAACATTTTTATGAATGCAATTGAGAGAGAGAGAGAGAGAGAGAGAGAGAAATACTATGAAATCATGAATCGAAGCTATGTCTCAATTTGTTATAGAAAAGATAGAGAAAAACATTGAATTAAGAAATTCCTTACAATAGGATGTATTAGCGAGCGTCGGCGGACAGGAATATTGTTCCAATTGGGCCTATGAGTGAGTGTGTGTGTGTCAATTATCAATGTCTTTGGAATTTATTAACAATTTCTGTTGCACCTTGCCCCCTAATATGAGCAAGAAGAAGACACGCACGTGTCAACGACTGTGTCTCCTTGATGATTTTCTTTTCTTTTCTTTGGGTAGCATGTCATCAAGGATCCCACGAGTTCCGTTATTGGCTTGTGATAAGCCAGGAGTGATGATGGGCCCCAGAGCTGTGGGTTGGGGCCTTCGAAACACGGGATAGGATCGCGAACCCGAGTGCGTGAAGCGGGGTTGTCGTCGGTCGGTCAGTGGGCATGGCCACGATAGTCTCACATATGAGTTGTGTAGGCACGAGACGAGTGGGCGGGGGCCCGGGGGTTTGTAGAGGTGGCCGTGTCGGTCGGGCAGACAAGATGGTTGGTTGGTGGCAGGAGGAGGAGGAGGAGGAGGAGGAGGAGGGGCCAAGAAGAAGAAGAAGAAGAAGAGGAAAATGGTTGGTGTTGGTGTTGGTTTTGGGAGGGACAAATGGGCCAAAACACAAAGACAACTCTCTGACAGTCTCCTCTACTTCTTCTTTCTTCTTTCTTTCTTTCTTCTTCTTCTTCTTCTTCTTCTTCTTCTTCTTTGTTCTTCTTCTTGTTTCTGCAGTATATGGCAAAACATTTGTTCCTTCTGATGCGAGACGAAGTTGGAGAGGAGGAGGAAGAAGAAGAAGAAGAAGAAGAAGAAGAAGAAGGAGAAGCCGCCGCCGTCTCCCCCTCCGCCTCCGCAGCAGCAGCTGCGGCGATAGCAACGGCACCGAAACTGATACAGCAGCAGACGTAGAAGCAGAGGTACGCAGACAGAAAGAAGTAAAGAGAGAACGGGAAGGAAGAAGACTCGCGGCAGGTGAAATAAAGGAAGCCATCGCTATGAATTTCTCCGTCGAGCAGCAGCAGCAGCAACAACAACAACAGCAGCAGCAGCAGCAGCAGCAGCAAAGACGAACCATTGTTGAAAGGAAACGCGAGCTCGCTCTGCAGAGCCGACTAGCAGCAGCTCCCCCGCCTTCTCTTATTCCACCTTTAGCAGAAGAAAAATTGCTCGAAGGAGGAAGAAAAACAGAAACGAATCAGATGGAAATGGTGAGCCGTTTCAAGGAGAACGGAAATGGTGATGGTCCCCCTCTCAGTTTCAACTCGCCGGAATTTCTTCTTGCCAAGAAACGGCCCGCCGAAGTTTCTCCTTTAGGTTTCGAAAGAAAGATTGCTGTTCTTTCTGCACCTCTCGTAAGAGAGAAAGAAGAAGAGAAAGAGAAGATCAGAGATTTAGGAGAGGATATGGTAGAACAGACAGAGAAGGATACGTCTCCTGAAGCCATACAGGAAATCGTGGCGCAGTATAAGGCTGATTTGTGTGAACTTACTGTGAACTCGAAGATAATCATAACTAGACTTACTATCATTGCTGGAGACAATATTCATGCTGCCAAGGGTATTGCGACAGCTATTTGTACACACATTCTAGAGGTAAGCTGTGTCAAATGTCTTCCATTATATGCTGATACTAAACATGATCTATGTAAAATTTCTGCCATTCTTTGTGAATAAATGTATGAGGTAAGATATGCAGAATTCGACCTTTTATTTGAGGAAGTGTATGGTACAAGCTATGACTTTTCTTCCATTAAATGTATGTAGTAGCCATATGGATTCTCTACCATCATATGTGCATAATGGATGTGGAAATCTGTGAATTTTCTGCCATTGAATATATGCAGTAAGTATAGGAATTCTTTGTCATGCTATATTTAGAAACGTATAAGTCAATTTCTGCCATTTTATATGAATAAATGTATGAAATAAGCTGAATAAATTTTCTGCTCTTCTATGTACAGAAATGAGTGATGCAAGCTGTGAAATTTCTGCCATTTTTTGTGCATAAATGTATGCAGTAAGCCATGTGAAATTCTAGCTATTTTATGTGCATAAATGCTTGAGGTAAACTATTGTATTATCTAAGAGTATGAGGTAAGCCATGTGTATTTTCTGCCATTTTATGTGCATAAATGCGTGAGGTAAATCACATGTTTCTGCCATTTTATGTGTGTAAAGGGTCAAGCTATATGAATGTTTAGAGTTTCTACCATTTTATATGCTTAAAGCTATGATGTAAGACATTTAAATTTGCTGCCATTACAGGATATCTGAAATCGATGTTTTTTTATCTAGATCTACATTTTAGCAACTGCCTGTTTGAATTGAAATTTTACACTTATATTTTGCAGGTGCCAAGTGATCAAAAGTTACCGTGTCTTTATCTTCTTGATAGTATTGTGAAGAATATTGGCCGTGAGTATATTGACCTTTTTGCTGCAAGGTTACCTGAGGTGAGTCAACAAATTAAAGCTTTGAAAAGAATGCTACTTGGAAGAATGACGTTCATCGTTTTTTTCCATAGTTGTGCTATAGTTAATGCAAGTTTCTTGTAGGATTTATAAGATCCATTACACAATACCTCAATAAACAAGGGCAATAAATCTTGTTGCAGTATATATGTTACAAATAGAACCATGACAATAAGTGAGGGTTTCATTGGATCTGGACCAAGAGACTAGCAATGGATTGTCTGTAAATATTGCATTTTCTGAATTCCTACAAAAACATTTTGAAGCAAACATCAAAGATGGGTCATGGTCTACCTGATGATTGATTACATGTATGTAGAAGGTTTTAGGTACATTTGTTAGTCTGAGCTGTCACTGATTGGGGCTGATGTCTGGTGTTATCTGATCAGGAAGGTCTTTAACTTCTATGAACATGTATTTACTTTGAATTTTGGTGGATCATACAGGTGTTCGGTGAAGCATACAGACAAGTTGATCCTTCACTGCATCCAAAGATGAAGCGATTGTTTGAAACATGGAGAGAGGTATTCCCAGGAGATCCACTGTTCCGAATAGAGGCCAAATTGCAATTCAATTCAGTTCCATCCACTTCTTTGACAGCTTCAAGACCTACCGAATCTCCTCCTCAACGTCCAGGCCATGGCATTCATGTAAATCCTAGTTATCTTGAAGCCCAGAGGCAAAGACTTCAGCAGGCTAGCGAAGTAAGTAGAGCTTCATTATCTATATGAAACAGAATGTAATCTGTAAAGTGGTTTGTTTATAAGTAATGTGATAATTTGGGTAGCTAGTCTTGAAAATACAGGCTACTGTTTTTATTTGGTTGTATTTTTGGGTCAAGGTAAAGAGTGAGATGATCCTTCTTTGATTGTGTGCGAAAGGAAGCAAACAATTATGTGAAAGAAAGAGTATATTAAAATCTCTAGAACACATAGGGGTATTTGTGTATGATAGTCAAATAGTAATCATATGTATGAAGAGAATTCTAGAATTTGTGGGGGAATGAATAGTAAACAGTATAACTCTATTGTGCATGTCGTAATATCTTTCTTTCAAAGGCAATTGGCTGATGCTGTTTGTAAACTTTAAGAAAAACACACTACATTTAGATGCTCTTTTAATGACTATGAAGATTGAATAAGCATAGTTCTTATGGGGTGTGTTTCGGTTTATGTTCCAGCCCCCTGCAAGAAGTCCTGAAAAAGATTCCTTTGCTTCTGAATTCCGAGCAAGAAAAAGTTTCGGAGACAGTTTTCTGGATTATGATTATGTTTGCACAGACATAGGAGCCAAAATCGGTAAGGAAAGGTCGCGAAGTGAAGAAGAACCTTGGGAAAAGGGATGGCCCAAGGATGATACCACTTTGAGGCCAAGCAACAATGAGCTAGAGCAACAGTACGGTCATGGGAATGTCTATGAGGGGAGGCAATCTACTCCAAGGCTTCTTATAGATGCGTACGGTAACATAAGAGTGCCACCAGCATTGAAGAACCCTCCAGCATCTACAGTGATCCAGAGAGACCGTGGGCAAGGAAGAGGAGGTCCATGGCAGGAGCAAAGCACTATATGGGATGAAAAGGTTCCAAGGCTCATGGACAATGATCGTAACTGGGAGACATCCCGTAGAGGCAATTGGTATCCTGGAGATGTGGACAAAGATTTAACCCGTGTTGGACTGGGAAAGGCAACAGGGACTACTGAATGGCACTATGATACTGCCATGCATTCAATGAGTCAACAAAGCAACATTAGTTTTCAAAGAGTATGAATTTTCTTATCCATTACATTAGTTTTCATTGGTTTTCGTATTATTTTGGTTGGTTACATAAGGACAATTTACTCTGTTTTACAGGATCAGCAAGAAAATTCGTTGATACATCAAGAAGCTGGGATAGGCATCAGTGCAAATTTGGAAGCTCGACCAGTTCCCCCTTATCCCTTGTCTCCCCATGCAAGTTCGCCATTGCAAAGGCTTCATTCGCCACACTTTATTCAGCCTGGCACACTTCCTCCAAGTTTACATATGCAAGTGTCAACAAGACCTCCGCTGCATCCTCAGAGTATTGTAACTTCTCAAGTAAGCACTCAGCAGCCTGTGCCACCTCCAACAATGAATCCATCACAATGGCAAGGCCATGTTATTGTCACAAGCATGTCTCAAACAGGTGAACAAAAAATATCAATGCATCAGCCTTTACATGAACAGCAGTTTGGACTTCCTTTTCAGCCTTCTAAGGGTGAAGCAGGAACTGCATCTTTAGATCAGGCGTTGCAACCTCAGCAATTACCTCAGAGCTCAACAGCCCTTCCCATTTCAGCTGACTTGTTAAACTCGTTAAAACAGTTGCAAGCTAGTCTGCAACCTTTGAAAAACCATCCAGCGAAACATACCCAGATACTTAAACCTGACCATGTTTATGTCAAGCAGACCTCACAACCACTTTTGGAACATAATTTACAGCCTTCCCAATTTGGACAAGTCAAAAAGGCTTCTGAATCTGTCCAACCAGTCTCACAAGGTCAGCAACCTAGCCAGCTTCTCACAGCATTTCTCAGTAGTGGAATTACGGGTTTACAACCTCAATTAATGCCTAGTGGACATGCACAATTTGGGTTTCCTGTCACAACTATATCTCTACCAACAACCCAAAATGTTATAACACCGGTTTCTGCTCCATTACAACCATCTCAGCAACCTCCTCTTCCACCTGGTCCCCCACCATCATCCCACGTGGTAAACATCCCATTACAGCCTATGAGTAACATCACATCTCTCCTGTCTTCGTTAATGGCGCAGGGTGTCATTTCACCTGTTAATTCTTTATCACAACCAAAGGTTGTCGCAGCGAGTACTACTACTGTTTCTAGTCAGAATTTCAATGTTGCAGCTGAATCTGGAAAAGCTTCACTTAATTTTCAGAGTGCCACAGTTACTGATGTTTCCTTGGAACAGAGAAAACAGGAGTCAGTCGGTTTAGAATTCAAGCCTGAAGTTCTAAGAGAACGACACGACTCTATTTTACATGATCTTTACCCAAATGTGCTTGAACAGTGCAAAATATGTGGGCTTCGTTGCAAGTCCCAGGGTGATTTGGTAAGGCATACTGATTGGCATGCTTCAAGAGACCATAATCGCGTTTCAGAAATGTTATCTAGAGGATGGTATGAAGATAAGGAGGAGTGGATCAAAGGAACTGATTTCTCTGCATTTATCCATCGATTTCCGCCTGGTGCCTTAGCTGATGAAAGTTGTTCGGTAGTTGAAGAAGAAGAACCATCTGTTCTTGCAAATGAAAATCAGCCTACATGTACATTGTGTGGGGAACCATTTGAGGACTTTTATAGCGATGAAAAAGAGGAGTGGATGTACAAGGGTGCGGTTTATATGAATACAGATTCAAGCGTGGACAAAGGCTCAATTGTTCATGCAAAATGCCTTTCCAACTCAGACATTAGCGGTACAAACTTACTGGTAAGTCCTAAGCATTATGTCTGAATAAAATTTTCTCGAACCTTGTTATTGTATTTTGTTTGAAGAAAGATAGAAAATCTTTGGTTTTTGAAATATGAATGTATACCACATACATCATCTACCATGCATAGGATTCAGCCACATTACATTCTCGCTTCTCGAATTTCATTTCCATAATTTACTGGTTTTGTTTTCTGGTCATATCTGACCAGAAATGGAGATTATAGGCAGGTTGTCTTGTTACTGGGTTTTGGGCATTCGGCTTTTAAATCAAGCATAGTTGACGAAGCACAATTCATCTCTACTGATAAACAATGAATGACTGCAGGAAACAGAACATGATCTGGAGCATATCAACAAAAAAGTTCGGTTCTGAAACTTTTGCAGACTAGATCCAGCAAGTGTAACATATTTACTAAGTGATAGCACAAGGATTTGAAAGAATAGGCTCTGAAATCTTATGCCTTGTGATATTTAACTCTATGCTTTGGTAAGCATGATAGGCTCCTGTACTGGTTCCATATGGGAGTTTTCTGTGCAGATGCCTGAACATGTAATAGTTGTGTAATACTACTTACACTGAAGACGTAGGGCTGAAGAGGTGGCATTAGTCTTGTACCAAAAATGACCTACTAAATAGCAGATTCAATCTGCAACAAAGGAAAGAAGCGGAGACAGAATTTGTGGCTTCTGATTGCTGGAACCAGAAGTAATGGTTAAGTTAATTGGTTTCACATGATTATATCAACTGTCAAGTCAATACCACATCATTTCAGAAATTTGGATCTATTAATGTGAACATGAATATAATGAGATCAAAATGCATGTTTCTATGATCGTAGGTAAAATAGTTACAGCTAGAATGGATTCCTTTGGATGAACGAAAATGTTTCCTTGGGTGAAAATTCATGTGTTCGACATTAAATAAGTAGCAGCATAGCCTTATCATTATGATTTATCAATGTCCCACTCATTGATAATAACTTTTTAAACTTGATCACCGAGGATGCCAACAGATCTTTCTCTCTTTTTCGGCAGGCAAATGTATTATATTATTATACAACACAAGATAATAATAGAAGGGTGGTACTGATCACAATCCTGTATCACACTGAGAACATGATGTTACAGCAAATTGTAGACTGGTCCCCTTTCTCTCAACATGGATTTGTGTTGGCTCACCAATCATGCTATTATAAGTGTCTCTGTCCCATCATAATGTATTGGATGGATCGAGGCTATCACTTGTAATGGGACCTATTCAATATCTTAGTGAGAAGATCCATGCCCCAGTTGTCGGTGAGATACATTGGGGATGATTTTTTGGTGGATCCTAGCATACATATAATCTCTTAAAATTTCTGTGGTGGAAGTTCTATGTCGTGGACAAGTTTTGTTAGCTCTTTCTTTTGCATTTTCTAGGTTTCCTAAATCAATTTCACCCCTTAAAGATGTTAAACATGATCTCCTTTGTTTTGTTGGTCATACCCTACCTTCACAAGTACCAGCACTTTTCAGCAAGTACACATTCACTTGTAATGAAGGGTCAATATTAATGTTGTAGAAGTAGCTTTGATCTTCATGACTGTCTCACCATTTTTCTCTTCACGATTGTTGCTCTTAATGAGTTGGTACACAGTTTGGCATTGGAATTTTTTGACATGAAGAAAATTGGCATTTGGCATTATGATTGAATACATTCTGTTGTTATTGATGTACTTTCGCTCGTCATATCCTAACTACACGAAATAATGTAACAACTTTATGCATGCTTTGACTTTTGTTGAAGAATATGATACTCTTCTTAGTTAATGGTCACATGTGTCTAAGTTCAAACAGTGGTTACCACAATAATGTGATAATCATGCAAGCCAACTAAGCATATCTCTAAGATATAATTACATTATGCATAATAATGTATGCATTGGTTGTTTTAGGTTAGTTTATTAAATAATGTGTTGGTATATTGTTTGTTAAGAAATCTTGGTAGAGGTAGCGAGATATTAGTGGGTAAATTTTGAAGGTCTTACCTTTATACATCATATCTAGATTCACAAGGTTGCATTATTTATATTGTTGTGGTAAAGCGTGTACATTACAACATTCTTTGTTAAGTGATGATGGTTTCCATGTTGTGGCCGTTAGAAATTTATCTTCAGTTTGTGTTCATGAGACAAGTGGTTTTCTCAATGGAAATGGCTTTACAATATTGACCTAGATCTTTAAAATGCAATGGTTGAAAGGAGAATTTTCCAGTGTCCACCTCAACGTTGGTGGTTGCAAGTAAACATATTTATGGAGTTTAAATTGGTTGCGACGAGGTTTGTGTAATTTCATGCTCTAGTTTGTCTTTGTGAAGTCTCCAAAGAATTGACTTATTGATTCAGATATTTCGATTTTCAAGAAGGCTCGTGATCTTCGTGACCATTTCTTATCCATCACCAAGTGTTTCTTAGATAATATATGGTGGTGAAAATAACAATCCACAATGTAATGCATTGCCTCTTCTTTGCACACATAGTGATAAATATACTTCTAGAACCAAATTAAAGAGAGAAAATCTAGGAGTAAGCTATGCATATCATGGAGAATCTTAGATTTTATGCGAACATTATAAAGAGATGCTGGTTAGAATCGGAGCGGATGTGAAAGGATGTGAAAGGATGAGAATTGCCTCATCTTTATTTGATTGACCAGACTAGCATTTGTCGATGCAATCGATAAGCATACCCCACTAAGATAAGCGACACTTTCGAATAGGGTCACCGATCAACATTTCTCATCGGGCTATTCATCAATTCAGAGGCGGTCATGAGACCGAGCTCGAAAAAAATGGAGAACATTTCCATTGTGATAGCCTACTCGGAATCGAGCCGATGGTTTCTTCTTGAAATGGTAGAGTGTTTCATCGTTCTCTCTCTCTCGATCATAACATAGATGTGAAGAAAGTGTGGGGGGGGAAGTAAGCTACAGGCACATACGAATAGTGTGCGTAAAAAAGAGAGGACATATGTTCTTGTAAAAGATATGCATTGGGAGTTAAAATTCGAGGGCACTCGCGGGATGCCTAATGATGCGATCCAAAAATGACTAGGAAATAATGTACATAAAAAGCTTTCGGTGTCCTGATGAAGTCTTTTCATACCCGCCGATTTGACCAAAGTTCAAAATAGTCTGCATAGTGTGAACACCTTTTTTGGTCTTGGATTGATCTGCCATGGTTCTTTCTTCTTCTTCTTCCTCATCTTCTTTAATTGTCTCCTTTTTGCTTCCTGTCATTACAAGCTTCAAGTTTCCTCTTTATCATTCTATCATCCGAGGATTCCCCCTGTAATAGGGAAGATGTTCATTCACTGACACATCAGAGATCAGAGAGCAGACCTACCGAAGCTCTCTGATTGCTAATCAAGGTATGAAAAGCTTGAATCTTGCTCTCTGAATGTTTCCACCTTCTGGGTATCATTTAAATCAAGTAATCCTAAGAAATAGAGAAAATTTTCATCATATATAGCTCAGATGCCATAAGCGCATCATTTTGTGAGAGCCTTCTAAAGCTCATTAATGATGTAGGATAGGTGATTACAATTCAAAGTAGAAAGATCTATGAAAATATTATTTTAGAGAACCAAGCATATATAATTCAGAGGTAAAGAAACTTTTTTTTATCATAGATTCATCATGTATCAGAGCCATTGATCATAGAGGATAGATTATCATAACCAAGATCCTGGGATTTATTAAAATAATAGTTTGGAACATCCAAAGCTCACATCAACTAAGCCTAAAGGGTTATAATTCTAAAACAAAGGGTTTTTTCACGTAAGCTCATAATGTATTGGAGTAATCTAAATTTCATTAATGGTATGTCATCAAGATTACAGTCCAAAAACAACAGGTTCTAAGAAAACAGTATATTTGGACATCTGAAACTCAAATGAACCAAGTTCAGAGGGTTGTAGAATATATTTTGGAAAGATAGTTTTTCTTTGGCATAAGCCCAACATGTATTGGAGCCTATCTAAAGCTTATTAAGCTTATATGTCGTGATGGATCATAGCTGAAGAGCAGTGGACTGATGAAGCATCAAAATCTCATTTTGGATAAATCATGGAGGATATAATCTAAAAAGTGAAAGGTCTATGAAACTGTACTTTGAAGCATCTAAAGCTAATGTAAAATAAGTGTAATACTCTCATTATTTTGTTGAGTTAAGGTATCACAACAATAGCTGAACAAAAATGTTTGGACCGATAAATTCTATCCACAGTGGTATATCTAGACATGTTGTCCTTGAACAACATCAGTTTGGCCAAAGTAATAATGATGAAGACATGCCCTTCTATGTCCGACCAACAAATATTTTTTCTATAGATCAACTTGGTGGTAGTCTCTCTGGAGTACATAATCATGCATTAACACATGCACAAGAAACTATATCACCCTCCAAATCTCCTGAAGGACATCATGTCAACATGCACTTGCCAGGATTGAACACATACAAGGATTTTATTCCCCCTATTATAAACCAGAGTCTGGGATCCAATCAAGTTCAGGTGAGCTATGGAAACTTGCCAAAACTTGGTTCTCAAGATAGACGTGGTACAGCAAAAGTTTTATTGGATGTACTATTTGTGGTTCAAGAAAAGATTCAGAAATTAATAGATGTAGTGCAACTCACGGATGAGGAAGGAGAGCAAAATGGCCAACTACAATCTGTGGTGGGAAGCGTCACCTCAATTATGTCTCAACTATTTGCAGCCACGTCCAGTTTATTAGAACATCAAATCCCACCCCCAACATTGCCACCACATGCCCATTTATCGTTACCTCAACCGAACCAAGCATTTGATATAAGGGTGGATACTTTCCACGATAATGGAATGTCCAATTCTTCTCTTTTCACACCATTTGGAGCTTTCACACATGAGAGCTTCTTCGCCCCTACTGATTTGGAAACAGATATACCCATCCGAGACATTGTTGAAGCAAGTCGTGTTGGAATAGTAGACATGGAACCAAAAGAGCAGGGAAAGGCTTGTGCATTGGCTGAGACAAAAAACAACCTTTATTCTGAGGATGCCATAAATAATGCTGCTCAAAATGGTATCATTCAGAAGGGTATTGTTATTGAAAATAGTTCACCAAAGGAAAGTCCTAATAATGCAATTGAATCTCACAACATTTGTGTTATGGCTAGGATTGGAAGTCAAGGTCTGATGTCTGCAGAAGATCATCAAAATGGCAACTTGTTTCAAAATAATACACCCAAACAAAGCCCTCATAATGGGGTTGAAGCTACCAATATTCATGGTGTGGATATACTTAGAAATAAAGCTCCAATGCTTGGAGAAGATTGTAATATGGCTAATTTGTTCAAAGAAGAGGATGAGGAAGGTGAAGGCGAGAGCTTGCCTCCGGAATCCTATGAACTAATTGAGATGGCAGCGACTGAGATCCTTGCTGAACACACTCATTTCTGTGACATATGTGGGAAAGGATTCAAGAGGGATGCAAATCTGCGCATGCATATGCGTGGTCATGGTGATGAGTATAAGACTCCGGCGGCACTTGCTAGGCCTGATAAGGCTATTTATGATTCGTTGGCAATAAAATTTCGAAGATACTCGTGTCCATATATCGGGTGCAAAAGGAATAAGAATCACCGGAAATTCAACCCATTGAAGACCATGCTCTGTGTGAAGAATCACTATAAGCGAAGTCACTGTCCAAAGTTGCTTGCTTGCACTAAATGCAAAACAAAGAAATTTTCCGTTGTTGCAGATTTAAAAACCCACGAAAAGCACTGTGGTAGGGACAAGTGGCAGTGTTCTTGCGGAACAACATTTTCACGGAAAGATAAGCTTGTTGGCCACATGAGTCTATTTGTGGGGCATATTCCGATGTATGAAGTGGAAATATAGAATCATCTGGGCAGATATGGAGATAGTTTGGAAGACATATTGAGCAGTGTAGGTATGAGCCATGGTGCAACTAAACCAGCTCCAAAGCTCTTCCTCTGATGGGTAAAAGTAAAACCAACCATGGCATAAATGCAATTTGTTCCTCAATGACAAGACAAGGAACCCTTGGATAATAAAGAAAATTATGTACTGCAGGAGAGGGCTTGACTTGAATAGAGGTAACAACTAAAAGATGCAAGGATTCGTGCATGAGTTTGTTCTCTCCCAAGTTAGGGAGAGTGGTTTTCTGATCTTTCCCAAGTTAGGGAGCCCTTGAATGACATGGATTTAGGAAGATGCATTTGTGTGATTGATCATGATGTCGGTGAACAGCGGCCCGAAGAATATTCTTCAGGGGATTACTCTACCTCCATTTGTTTGATATTGTAACTTTATGTGAATGTTTGTAACTTTATATCAGATTCCTTTGGTGATACTGCTCAATAACTTAAGATTTTAATACGGCATAATGGGTGGGTTGATGCCAAATGGCATGTATCTTGAGATCCTGTTTCGTTGCACAAACAGTAATAATGAGATATGCTTTTATTGCACATGTCTTGATTGGTGAGAAATGTACATGTCAACCCTATTCATTATTAATCCCCCCCCCCCACCATTTCCTTCCCTAAAATGGATTGTTGTGATTTTCCATTATAGTACGTTGTCTTTTGCCCTTTTATCATTGGTTTCCCAAATCTCTTGGAAAAGATTACATGGGAAATTATTTTGGCAAAGCATTCTAAAACTGTGCACATTGTAAAGTCTTTTCTTGTGAACGATGAGATCAGGAGGAATATCAAGGAGATCAAGATCTTATGATGGTAAGTATGCTTATACAGGTTGCAGTTAATTTCTAGTTCACTATATTTATTCTTTCTTTGCTTGCTTTCTCTCATGTAAGATGAGGGATATGTACAAAGTTGGGGCTTACTATTCCATGGTGTAGTAATGTACAAATCTGATCCTTGTTTATGCTTCGTTTGAAGGTTTAGACACTTAACTTTAGATTGTGTTTCATATGTTGACATACAGAAAACAATATGTAGATTAGGTGGATCATTATGCGCATCGTAAATTAATTTGAGATCTTAACCCAATATGGGAATGGAATTGTGAGAATAATCCTCCCCAATATGATTAGTGGTCATACATCATGATTATATAAATTGTGTATATGTGTCCTGAGAGATTGCAAATTTTAAAATGATTAGGAATCGTGAAACGCTCGAGTTCTTTATATTTAATGCTATATAAACTTTGGAGAGAAGACTTTACAATCCCCGCATGACAAGCATAGGATTATGCCGCATTTATGGCATGTCAATTTGGTTCCGTGTAACCGACTCTACGGGTTATCGATGGTAAGGAATTCATTCTACTTGAAAAATATATGTATAAGCATGTTTACGAATTGAGCAATTTGCTTAGATCTAGGGACTTGGTCAATGGTGAGCATATGTATCTTCATTGGGAAATGTCACATTCATTTCTACTTTAAATGTTTAGGAGGTGACATCATGCACAAGAAGGGATAATGTAATGTTACGTAACAAGTTTATTTATCCACTCATTGTCCAGTTATTTTGTTGTGAATTCCATTTAGATCATGGAAAAAGTAAATATGATGTTGAAATGCACTCAATGACATTAAAAATCTTCAAGTTTCTTTATCCACTCATTGTTCGTTTATTTTGTTGTGAATTCCATTTAGATCATGGAAGAGGAAAATGTGATGTTGAAATGCACTCAATGATATTAAAAATTGTCAATTTATTCATCAATTAAATATCCTTGTGGTTGGAAATGTAATAAAATAGTTTATATGTCATTGTTACTTGCAGATTCTACAATTTAGATAAAACTTTCATAAGAATGTTGTTCTTACAGCCATAATAATATGATGTTGAACATTTCCCTCAAGTAAAATGTGTTTCAATTACGCACACGATTGAAGGTGGATCATTTAGTATGTGTGTATATGCTTGCAGTCATGAACTTGTTCAAGAGAAGGCATACATAATCAATGAGTCTCCTCATTGGTGCTCCAATTTCATGTCTCACATTGAAGAGTATGTGGGCTAAGCCATATGGAACAATGATGCATAGAAGAAGGATGGGCTCTAGCATGTATCAATGCATTTCTTTGTTTGGAGAAGGTGATGATATGGAAAAGATATAAAAGATAATACTAACACTATTCCTCCAATTCTTTTTAATGCGAATGTGAGAATTGCGTGAGACTTCACTTTTTTATATTGGAAGGAGTCGGCAAGTTGGGTGTCAAAACGGCAACAAGGTTACCCTAGACTTATTAATCTTGCTCTTGGCATGTCTATTCATTGATGACCCTATCTTTTTCAAACACCATCCTCTTTGTGCACGTTCATTTTGTGTGGGGTAGTAATAAGAAAAAGTTATAAGGATTTCAAATAGCGTGACTTTGATTTTCATCCTTGTTTTAGATTACCCATCTAAGCATGACAACTTTAGAGTGATTATTATTTAGATATTAGAAGAGAATACAGGCACCATTGAATAGATGAAACTTTATCATTGACGTGGATGAATAGAAGGTAAGAAGAAAAGAAGACATCACAAATCAAATGGGAAACAAAATCGTGAAACAAGGGTGATTAAATATGTGTATTAAATGAATTAAAACATCGAGAACATTACACGAAGGATGAACTAGATAAAAAATATTAACGGACTTGCTATGTGATCAATATTGGAAAATGTATTAGTGACTCTAAGAGGCTTATACCTTACGATATATTTTAGGGAAAAGTACCAAGATACCCCTAGAAGTTCGTCTATTTACCAAAATGCCCTTGGAAGTTCCAAATTTACCAAACTACCCCTATGTCCAAAAAATTACACTTATAAAGTAATTATACACTCAAATCTTTGGTAAATAGGGCTAGTTCGGGTCCATTTCTTCCATCTTTGGTAAATAGGGCTTGTAGATTTGAGTGTATAATTACTTTATAAAGCGTAATGTTTTGGACATAGGGGTAGTTTGGTAAATTTGGAACTTCCAGGGGTATCCTAGTACTTTTCCCTATATTTTATAAAAGTTTGACAATTTAATGAGAGATTTCTAGGCCATTCTTTATCGATGGCCCATGCACAAGAAACGAAGGTATGAGAGTAATAGTCATATGGCATTCTTTAGTGACTCAGTATTAAGTATGCGGCTTATACCTTGCGATATATTTTATAAAAGTTTGACATTCTAATGAGAGATTTCTAGGCCATTCTTTATCGATAGCCCATGCACAAGAAACAAAAGGTATGCGAGCAATACTCATATACTACTTAATTAGAGAATATGTAAGGGGCCATAACAAAGTTGAAAATGACATGCAATCTGATTGAACTTTGCTCTATAATTTTATAGATGAGGGGATTGAGGGTTAAGTGTGGGGGAATTTTATATCAAACTTCTCTTTCTACTTGAACAAAGTTTGTGTTTTGAGTTTAATGTGATGCAACCTTTACACGACGTTGAACAAGAAATATCATTGATATGACTCAAATTTGTGAGGAGCAACAATTGTAGGATTTTACATTTGAATTTGCTAAAAAAATGTGAGCATTCCATGTCAATACCGCTAGGCAAAAGGACTTCTATCCTTTATTTATGTGCACCTTAGACTTTATCACAATGAATATGTTGTGGCTCCAAAAATATAAAAAAGAGATCTATTGGTATTGGATGCATGTTGTATAAAAATGATCATAAGGATATACTTCCTTTACATGCATTCGCTTTCTTTCTTTTTAAAATGTGCTCAATCATATAGTCTAGTTGAATCTTCTTTCGAATATGTAATTTAAATGAAAATTGAAAGAGCTCTTATTTGAGAATGGCTTGCTATGTATGTATGTATGTATGTATATATATGTATATATGAACGACAAATACAGAAGTAAAGATCAAGATGGAAAGCCAATTGATCATTCTCAAGACATTTTGTATTGTCTTCAATGTCCATGGTTGAACACCTTTTCATGGTTAAAACTTAAAGACAATAGAATTTAAGCAATTAAGAACAATTCAATTGCGAAAGAAACAATAGATGATAAGCAAAGTGGTTGGGTAGATGAAGTTGTAGTTTTTGGTTGATTGGGAATTAGTTCCAACCGTAGTTGTGACTAGTCTTAATGTGTCCACATGCAAAAGTTTAGATTCAGATGCCAAAATTTAGAAGCCTTAGCCAAAACTCCAACTTATTTTGCAAACCATATCAACACCATACAAGAACTACCTTCTATACCTTAAGAAATTGTCACCCATCACCCAATTTTGGTTTCTTAACTTAAAGTGAAGTCTAAACCACCAAACTTTCAAATATTCATAAATGGGGGGGGGGGGGGGGGGGGGGGTAATATCTATTTCCAAAAGAAAGCTTACTAAAAATGTAGTTTCATTAATGTAATGATATCCACATGTATATAAGAACTATTGCTAGAACATCATAATCCACAAAGTGAATGAAAGACTATTAACGACTCAATTGACGAATATTAAAATATGTGACTAGAGTAATATATGTATAGGTATATACATGTACACATACATATGTGTGTGTGTGTGTGTGTGTGTGTATATATATATATATATATATATATAGAGAGAGAGAGAGAGAGAGAGAGAGAGAGAGAGAGAGAACGCAATGATGAACAACCTCAATTTGTACCATGATGAAGCTAGGTTATAGTAGCACTATACTCAACTTATTCACCTAGAGCCACTTGGTCCAATGGTTAAAACTATGTTTCTCTTTGGTATTCTCGAATGGAACTACGTATCTTGACATGATTACCGAAGCTTCGGAAAATGGTCAACAAAATTGTTATTCTATGCGCACATCAGAGTTGTCTCTTTTCAATTGATCATAACCCACGAGAAAGTCAAGAATGCACAACACACACACACACACACACACATGCAAAACAAAAAAACCACCTACATTGTGATGGGGAAGAGGCTCAGTCAGTCTGGGCTGACATTTTGTCCGCGTCACTCTGATCACTTATTAGAACAGAGTGATTGATACAAGTCGCAATATGAGCACCGTGGTAATGTTCATGAAGTGAGAGGTCTCGATATGTCTCTCTAGAGAAATTTGAGGTTTAGTTGTTCGGTGTGCTCTCGTGATGTCGAGTCATCCCGAGTTGTTCCATGTGTGAGTGAGAGAGAGTTAGAGAAAGTTAGAGAGAGAGAGAGAGAGAGAGAGAGAGAGAAGAGAAGAAAAAAGATATGAGACATTGGTTACATAAGAAGAATGCCATTCATTTAGGTGTAGTCTATAGATATGGTTACAACAATTCCCATTTATTTTATTGGCAATTAAAAGAGAAAAAAAGCAACAAAAATAAACAAAGAAAAGAAAAGAAAAGCAGATAAATAAAGAAATAAAGAAAAAAGCAAATAAATAAAGAAATAAAGAAAAAAGCAAATAAATAAAGAAATAAAGAAAAAAGCAAATAAATAAATAAAAGCAACCAATAAAATAAATAAAAGCAACCAATAAAATAAATAAAAGCGACAAAATAAATCAATTTAAAAATAAATAAATAAAAATTTAAAAAGGTATTGATAAAATATAAATTAAAACGCAATTATTATTTTGCAAGGTTTGTGTTTGTTTTGTAGGCAGGCTGTGTGTGTGTGTGTGTGTGTGTGTGAGATGTTGTTCTGAAAGCAGAGGAAATTGGAAGGTAAAGATCTGGAACCAAATCGCCCACATGCTTCAATCGACTGTAGCGATCAGAGAACCTATGAATTCGTTTCTCTCTTGCGAATGGGCGATGCCAGATTTGAAACTTTGATGCAGTTTCTGCCTCATCGGGGTTAGGGTTAGAGCTAAGTTTGGATTTCGAGTTATATTAGTAAGGATCGGATTTTTGTACTTGTTGAAATATGGCTGAATCTTCACAAGGATATCCTTCTTCTTCATTTGAATATATCTCATCAGACAATGTCAAAGGCCTCATCCTTGCCATCTCATCTAGCCTCTTTATCGGGGCTAGCTTCATTGTGAAGAAAAAGGGTCTCAAGAAAGCTGGTTCTTCCAACCTCAGAGCGGGTACACATTTTCTCCTTTTTTTCAATTTCTTAATTGATGTTCTTTCTGCTTTTCTTCTTCTTCTTCTTCTTCTTATTATTATTCTTGAATTGAAACGATATATATTTTAAATTTTTTTTTTGGCATTAATATTGAGAAATAGGTATTAAGCTTAGGATTCATTGAAAGTTCTTAACTTGTAAAAAGGATCACTTCGTTAATTACACATGGTGAGTAGCTGTTAAGCTTCCGGCTAGTTCTAACTTCCCGAAAAGGATCACTGTGTAAATTGCTCAGTGCAAGAGATTAATCATGTTTTGCCCACCCTCTTTGATCACAAAAGTGCGTGGAAGATTGCAAAGAGGAAGAGCATTGTAATTATAGCAATTGGTTCAACTTGTTTCAAAATTCTTGTGCTGAATTACAGTCCTAAAAAGTAAAATTTAACACGTGCATCCTGCTATTACAGTTGTCACAACAAATGGCAAGATGATAGATGTTCTATGCAATGTTGCCAGTGGCAATGACTTTATATTATAGAAGAAATTTCTTTCAAACAAATTAAATCACACTATGTGTGAAATTCTGATGTCCAAATCATCGATATAACATTTCCATGATGTAACTTCACTATACATCAGCATTTCCATGGCTTTTTGTACTTTTTGGACATTTTAGAGACAAATAGAATTTACGGACATTTGCTCAAAGTTTAAGAAGACGACTCATTCTGAAAGAATCTCATTTTGTAGATTGTGTATGAACTTAATCCAAAGGTTTTCCTACCTACAATACCACATCTCAGGATTCTGGTGTTATTCTAGATTGACAAACCTTCACTTTGCTCTTGGTACTCATATATATTCTTGAACTGTTTGTGGCTTTCCATCAAGACAAACTAGTCTAGTTTGATTTGATACATGTAGTAGATAGCATGATACCAAGGAGGGCTGAAGTACGAGGAGAACAAAGAAGCATATGGGATAGTAGATGGAGACTGACCACCATAGAGTGCAGGGCAAAGGGGATGATTCATAGATGTAAAAATAGAGGATATGTAATCAAGGTGCTGAAACATTGGAGAAGATGAAGCAGCTATAGTTTCTGTTGGAGGAGGAATACTGATAATACAGGAAAAGCAAGACAAAATGCATACAAATGTTGCACTGCTATGATGAACTTTGTCCAGCAACAGCATGACGATGTCTCATAAACACTATAACCTATAAACTCACCATGTCTACATTCTTGTAGACGGGGGTAGGTCATTCTTGAATTGTGCACTCTTTCTTCAGTGAAAATTGTTCTTAACAAGATTTTGTTGGCTTTAAACTGGCACTTCGACTTGGTTTTTGGGGCCAATACGGTGTAATAGGTTTTTCATCCTGTCCATTGGTTTGGATGGAAATTGTTCCACAATGTCATTTTTTGTTCATTCTATTCGAGACACAGATGGCTCTTGCTTTTTTGCAAATAGGATATCCCTCCATTTTGTTTGGGCCACTGTGACTTCTGGTTTATGCCCTCCTTTTTAGATGAAAATTGTTCCAATGTTCTTTGATGGACTTTTCATGATATCGTTCTGTGACACATGCTATCTGCTTTTTCGGGAGTAGCAGTTCCACAAGAAACATTTCCTCCCCTACCTTTGGTTAGATATATGCAATCTGTCAAGACCTTGCTGATCAGTTCCCATGATGGTCTAGATGCTCCTGATACTTTCAGGTTTTGAAATAAACTCCTAGAACACGTGATATGTTGATTAGCTCCACTATGGTAACAGTATAGTAGTTTTTTGATGCAAGACCTATGTAACTTTTGTGCCAGTGACAAAAAAATTCAGTGGTTGAGTAACTCAGTAATAGCTCTATTTATCATTTTAGTAATTGACATAATCCATACTTTTAATTGAATTAAAAGATGCATTATTTGTGCAACATACTCAAACTTTACCACCGCCTTCTTGATTCAAGGCTACTTTTTAGTCAATCCGGGAACTGCCTTGGCTCCCCAGTTGTTACTTTTATTAGTATTGTTTCATATTTTGGAGATTAATTAATTAATTAAGAAAAGACCTAGAGATTTTAGTGGCTTTTATAAGAGTAAAATATCTCTTGTTTCTTCCTTTTTCTATTGTTCTCTTGCTTTATATGGATGTACCACAGTATTGGTTGTCTGATTTATGCTCATCATACTTGTGTTATCATGGTCACTTTCTATGTTTGGTGAGTTTTCAATCAGTTATTACCATTTCAGTTAAAGCTTGGATTAGGAACTCTCTTTACTGTTGTGCGGAGGATAAGCAAAATTTGTCCTTTCTAAGATCTAATCTAACTTTATTTCCTGCACAGAGGGACATGAAAGAAGTATTGTTTTTTTGCCTGCCCATTGTACAGAGCTTTTATAATGTCCTAGGGAAATTCTTAGGAAAAAGTATGTGTTGAACTTTGAAGGTTGATCATTCTGTTCTTAATACTTTTTCTCATAAGCCCCATGTCTTGTGGACTTATTAAGGCAACTTGTATTTTTGGCAGGACTTGGAGGGTATTCTTATTTGTATGAACCACTTTGGTGGGTTGGCATGACAACAAGTACGTATTTGCATCCTTTCAGGTTTTATTTTGTGTATATGTCTTTTATTAACTTACATTATTCACTGGAGTAGTCTAATGTGACAGTGGTTGTTGGAGAAGTAGCAAACTTTGTTGCATATGCATTTGCGCCTGCAATCCTTGTTACTCCGCTTGGCGCATTAAGCATAATTGTGAGGTAAGATGTAGGTTTTGGTCATTTCGAAATTCTAATGTATAATTATTCTATTGGCTTAACTAATCCACGTGAGAGTCATTTTATGCAGTGCAGTGCTTGCACATATAATGTTGAAGGAGAGATTACATATTCTAGGAATCCTAGGTTGTATTCTTTGTGTGGTTGGGTCAACCACAATTGTCTTACATGCACCTCCAGAGCGTCAGATTGAATCTGTAAAGGAAGTGTGGACACTTGCTACTGAACCTGGTACGCATCTCTAATCATAGAACCTCTTTGTGAGTTATTTAAATGCCAACCTTTTTGTCTTTTGAACTATTGATTATATTCTTACACCTTCCGACAATATTCACAGCATTTCTGATATATTCGATTGCTGTGGTGGTATTGGCATTATTCTTGATTTTCCATTTTGTACCTCTCTATGGCAACACACACGTGATGGTATATATTGGTATTTGCTCCCTGATGGGTTCTCTCTCGGTACGATGCTATATCTTTTTACTCTAGTTCAAGTATTTTTTCAAGGATGCATGCTATTTACCAATGGACTCTGTTTGAGAAGTCTATTTGAAATGTATTTCTGAACAGCTTTCTTGTCATTGTTGATCATAGTTTAAAGTTCTTTCTTTTTGTCAAGATAGTAGGGATCATGATAGCCAATATGACCTAAATTGTGCTGGAAAAATTTCTGCAGAATCCTCCCCAAAATAATTCCTCTGGCCTAAAATATGTTAGCCTCACCAACCTCTAGAATTTGCACATTTTCCAGTATAGAAATGCGTTCTTGTTTCTCTATTTTCTATGAGACTCAATTACGTAAGGGCTCTTTTATGCATCCTTGCACTAGTATTTGTCACATTGAAGAGAGCATTAGTGGCAATCTCATCGAAAAATCTTTCCTATTTCGTTTGTGTTGTATAGGATTGTGGGCCATTTCAACAGTTTCTGGTCACGGTGGGAACTGACCGTTTAGTTCTGTCTGTCCCAAAAATTGACAACTGTCCTGTGTGAGTATTCTAAGACTGGCTAATACGCCTGGGAAAATCACTTCTAGAATTGTTTTAGGTAACTTCTAGAATTATTATGTCCAGATTCAAATTCTTTTAACTCATTATATTGAAGAGCCAGGTTTTTTCCCAGCCTTTCATCTCACCTTGTATATTTCCAAAGTGGCTTAAAATATCGATCTGAAAGAATAGTTGCCCTGCGAGTTCTAGAAATATTATTTTCCATTGCACGTTAGAATTTCAGAGCTTTTATTAACTTTTAATTGGTTATTTGTATATTTAGGTATTATATATTCCCCATTTCACAAGAATAGATCATTTGGACATTTGGTTAGCTGATTCAATTTGACTAGGTAGCTAATCAATCATTGACTGATTTGATTAACACGAGGACATGAATTAACTGAGTTGATTTGACTAACTTTTAGAGGAAATGTGCATCCATTCTTGTTAATTGGACCTATTATCTCCTTTGATTCTTCTCAATATTAACATGAGATCTTTTAGCAACCTTCATAAACTTGTGGTCAGAATGGAGGCATTTTCTGAAGTGATCTATGGTGATGGTTTGTGATAATTTAAGCATCTGCAATAAGTAGCTATTGTTGTTAGACTCCATTCTACGATCCGATGGTTGATGCAGTCCTTGCCCCTTTCTTTTTCTGTCTAATACAGCATAAGAGACATAATACCACTTGAAATGTTTCTGATCCAATGGCTGGAGCAGTCTTTGCCCCTTTATTTTTCTATTTAATACAGCATGAGAGAGAATTTCATTTTTAATTTTTCGGGTTAAAGATGCCATGGCGTCGTGAAGCAATTGCTTCACGATATAAAAACAAACTCAAATATTATATCAAGCGACATTTGTGAGCCTTGAATCCATAACCTGGCTGTTTGACACATTGAGCACGAAATGTACAACAGAGGAATTTCTTTTTCTGTTTCTATGAGCTTGTAAAATCTTGAGTTAATTGCCTTTATGGTAATTGGAGGACTGTAACCAACAATTTGCTTTTTTTGTGCCAATAATAGGTGATGAGTGTCAAGGCTCTGGGAATTGCTCTTAAGCTTACGGTTGAGGGAACAAATCAGCTTGTTTATTCGCAAACATGGGTCTTTGCTGTAGTAGTGATATCATGCATCCTGATGCAAATGAATTACTTGAACAAGGTAAAGGTTTTCAAGGAAATGCATAAATGCTTTATTTTTAAAAGCAGATTGGGGCAAAAGTTACTTATCCTAGTTTGTTTGTTTACAGGCTCTGGACACCTTCAATACAGCTGTAGTCTCGCCAATTTATTATGTGATGTTCACATCATTGACTATACTGGCGAGTGTGATTATGTTCAAGGTGTGTATTCTGAAATAACTCTTTGAGTTCTTCCATTAATTCCCAAAACACGATTAGTCGACCTCTGAAAGAGAACTAAGGCGATGAATTGACCATATAGTTGAGAAAGAGGCATTTAAAGAAATAAAGGAAAAATACAAAGGGTATCTCAATTTTTTTCTCTACATATTAATACTTGTTTTTGCTGCTGTTTCTCTTGACTATTGAATGCACTAATTATGGAATGAGATTTTGATGCAGGATTGGGACAGACAAAATCCATCACAAATAATAACAGAGCTTTGTGGATTTATAACAATATTGTCGGGCACCTTTTTGTTGCATACAACAAAGGATATGGGCGATAACATGACATCAGGATTAAGTCAGTGTCAGCGCTATTCTTTTTCTTGTTCAATTGTTTTGTCTCAAACAACGCAAAAATACCCCTAAACATTTTCACACGTGATGTGGATGCCCTTTGTTTTCCCCTAAAACTACCAGATTACCCCTTAGTATTTACATTTGTTATGAGAATACCCCTAGTTTCTATTTAACGAGAAATACTAATCTAATCAAGTTAACCCTAGTTTAGAAGTGGTATCATGGGGCCTAATTACTCTCAGAATCAGATTATTATGAGGGTTGGTTAGAGCCCATAATATCACACATAATCTTCCCATAATCTGTTTATAAGTGGATATTATGTGCTCTAGTTAACCCTCATAATAATCTCAATACCACTTATAATAACATTATCGAGTTAATTTCAATGTTTGGGTTTCTTGCAATTGTGAAAAAGTTAATAGGTATCTATCCTGTTCTTTAATTCTGGGTTCTTCTTGCACATGTTTTTTGGCTTGTGTTTATTTCGTACACAAGGGAAAATTAGCAATATATGCCATTATAAATTTGATGTGAAGTTTTACCTACAATATAGTTTTTTACTCTTTTCTCTCAGATGGCTATGCGGGTTTATCCTCACCTCACTCCACTCGTTTGAATTCAATCAAACGACCAGAAAGCGACCCAGAAGAAGGAATTGCTCTTCGACGAGTTGAATCACTTCGTGCATCTTAGCCTTGAGCTCTTGTTACACTATCCTTCTACTAAAATCTTATATGGAAGCCACGTTAGTTCCTCAACGACCAGAGGCATCTAATTGTCTTGCATTTGAGGCTATAATGCACTTCCATACTGGGCATTGCCACAATTGAGGTTTCATTGCATGTATGTATGTATTTATGTTGGTTCTGTATCTCCACACCCATGATGCAGCATCGGGTTGCAGCTTACTTCATCATACATGTAACATTTTGTTTTTTGCAGCCTATTGTAATTTATTCCAGCCTATTGAGAAAAGATGCAAAAAGACAGCAGAACTTGCTCAATATAAAGGGGGCATTGGCAAGACATGGCATCATATCATATGAGCCAATGTTATTACCTCGTAAGGGGTCTTTGTTTTGGCATGGCAACATAGCTGTAACGATTACTTGCAACATTTTCTCTTCGAAATTTCATTGGCTTTCTTCTATTGGGCTTGTGCATTATTTTATGCTTTATCGATCTTGATTGTCATAGTTGTTTCTTTATTTCTCTCGTGCTTGTCTATCTATAATCAGCATTGCTAATTTTTTGTTCATAGCCAATTGATATATCTTTCCATGGATATCTGTAGTCTAAAGTCACACTCAACATGGCTTCTCGTGTTGTGAAGAAGATAATTTTCTTAACAAGTTTTCAAACTACGAATGGTTTTATTGTCAATTTTGATACATAAAATGTTTAAGCTATGAAAATTGAACCCCCACTTCGATCTTTGATAGCGGCTCTAAGGAGCTAAAGCTGACTTGTCCTCGTCCTTGATGGTGTTTGCTTTGTTGGCCGTTGTACACTCACTTGCTTGATTATTATTGATCAACTTCAACATTGCCCACACTTCTTGGCACTAACATTGCTAGATAGTCTCTTGTTATAATAAACCCAACAATAAACATGTTGGTGATGGGTATATGATGCAGCTTGAGTCATGGAATCTTGTGTTATAAATGCATAAGTTGGTAAGGAATACATGTGTTGTGCAACTAGGGAGGTGACAACGCCTAATGTTGTTATGGTTAATCCTAATTGGAAATGAAGAAAATTATTGATTGTATTGTGAAAACCCTTGTGCCCATGACCCAACTTGCCTCCTTGAAGGGTATGGGCTTCCAGAATCTCTTTCATGCTATGTCCAATATGAAAATTAGTTTTGTGCATGTGACCAACAATGATAAATATAATTTGCGATTGCTAGATGGTGATGAGCTGTATCAGTCAAGCACAAACTTTTGGTGTTTATGGGTGAGAGCCTCCTAGGAGAGTTGAAATAGCCGTTCATGCTCCTTGGAGGCACACTATTGAACAAGTGATTACTGGAGTCGGGGATCCTACACATAGAAGACACACTCCACACTAGCTTGAAAAGAACAGCCCCCAAGCCATGAGGAATGCGGACACTTACAATCAAGAAGTTGTGTGAGCTAATGTGCCCCCCCCCCCCCCCTCTTAGATTCTGGAATAGCTTACACATTGGATCAAATGGCGTAGCCTTGCCCAACCTGGAGAGCTCTCTCTCTCTCTCTCTCTCCGAAAAGTCCGGAAATGACCCCGCTTGTTTTGTGTCTATACTCTTTTGGTTGGTTTGTGTGGTTTAAAACATGGTGGCATAAAAAAAGTCATGAAATTGAGAGAACCCAAGTTCGATCCTCACCCATGACATTTACAAACACACACACTCACACACACACACACACACACGGAATATTTTGAGTCTCTCTCACTTAATGTGTGTGCGTGTGACCCCCCCCCCCCCCCCCCCCCCCCCACACACACACACAAACAGAATATTTTGAGTCTCTCTCTCTCTTTCTCTCTCTCTCTCTCTCTCTCTCTCTCTCTCTCTCTCTCTCTCTCTCTCTCTCTCTTCTGCCGAGAAATTTCTGAAAGAGAAAGCGCGTCTTCCTCCTCTTCTTTCTTTCTTTCTTTCTTTCTTTCTTTCTTCTTCTTCTTTTATATACATATTCTTCCTCTCCTCCTTTCTGCTCTCTCTCTCTCTCTGCTCTGTCTGTCTCTAAGCTTTCATCGCCATAGCCATACATACATACATACATACATATATATAGCTTCAATCAATCTCTCTTTCTGTCTGTCTGTGTACGCTTTCATCGCCATAACCATACATATATATAGCTTCAATCAATCAATCTCTCCGTCTGTCTGTGTAAGCTTTCATCGCCATAACCATACATATATATAGCTTCAATCAATCAATCTCTCTGTCTGTCTGTCTGTCTGTCTGTCTGTCTGTCTGTCTGTCTGTCTGTGTCTCCCGTGCCCTCCCCCCCCCCTGTCTCTGTCTCTGTCTCTGTGATCTGTTGACGCTTTTACTCCCCGTCCATCCACTCCTCCACCTCTGCATAAATCCCATCGCTTAAGTAATCCCCTCCTCCTCAGCTCCTCGATTCTCCCTCATACTACTACTGCTACTGCTACTGCTACCGCCATCGCTAAGCATAATAATAACCTCCACATGTCGGATGATAATGACTCCGCCCTCCCCTCTCGTCTTCCCTCCACTGATTATGACCTCGCCATGGATGATAATACCTTCCCCTCCTCCCTTCATTACCCTCTCAGCTTGAATGGCGTCCCCTCGCAGAACGCCCCCAGTCACGATTTGGAAGAAGATATCCTGCCGAATTCTTCTATGAGTACATCCACATCGCTTAACCCCTTCAATCGGTTAGTTTCTTTCATTTCTAGGCTAATTAATTCAGAGGATCACCAGACTGGCATACCTACCAATGATGTGAATTCCCGGGAAATCACTAGTTCTTCTGGGAATCATGACTTGCCCTTATTTTTGGGACGGAACAATTCATTTCTGCAATTAGATGAAGAATCTGAAGAGGAGGAGGAGGAGGAGGAAGATCCTATACATGATCAGATCAGTATTGATGATCTGATCGCTTTTGATAACAGAATCCATGCCATTCTTGAGGATTTCCTTGAAACCTATTTTAGCCTTGGATTATATGAGAACTCTGCAGAAGAATCTAATGAGTTTGCCACAATTGCGGAAGGAAATTCAATGAACTTTGATAGCAATAATCCTGTTACTTTAGATGATCAAATAGTTGATGGTGAAGGAGAACAGTATAGCTATGGCGATGTAGTTCGCCATCTTGCCATTCTTGGCTCAGCTCTTGAATTGATTATATTACAACAAACCAATTCTAATCCAGGAGATAATGAAAGTTTCATGTATAATGGATCTCCACCTGCTTCCAAAGCTTCCATTGCTGCTTTGCAGACTTATAAATTCAGCACTAAAGGAAAAGGATCAATGTATAACTCAGGCTTAGTCTGTAATAATGATGAAAACACAGACCAGGAAGATGATGAAGTTGTATGTTGTGCAATATGTAAAGATGAATTTGACTATGGGAATGAAGTAAAAGAGATGCCTTGCAAGCATTTCTTCCATTCGAATTGCATACTTCCATGGCTAAAACTACACAGTTCTTGTCCCTTATGTCGTAAAGAGATTCCATCTGTCACAGATTTTGAAACAGTCGATCTGTCTTCTTCTTCGCAAGAAGAAGACTCGAGTGAACCTCTGCAGAATACTGAAAGGGAAGATCGAGGTATGGATATGGATACTCATGAACCTCATGGTCAGGGTATGCAAGCTATCTTTGAATTGCTATCTGGCGATGGCTTTAGAGTGCAAGTTTCTTTTCTATTTCTGAATAATGGTTTAAACCATATAATCAATAATGATTCAGAAGATTCCATGCAAATTCTTGAAGAGAGTAGTAGTGGTAGCGGTCATAATTCTGCTACAGATTTAGCAGAAGTTTCACATGGCCAAGAAGTAGTGATGGATCAGCCCTTAATAGTAGTGGGATCAACCCAAGAGGAAATTATGAGATCCGAAAGGAGTAAATATGGCAACAACATGTCGTCTGTGCAGAAAAATGAATCTGATGAGAAGGCAGGAGAAGAAATGAATCTGATCAATCTCAGCAATGGGCATTTTGAGAGCAGCAAAGGAGTTAATGCTAATGGAAATACATTACCTCAGGAATCTTCATTAGAATGCTCTTCTAGTGATGGGGTACTCGCTGACAATAATGGAAGGATTGCTAATTATAGCAGTGGAAGAATTACCAATCATAGCAATGGGATGATGATTCATAACAATAACGGAAGACCTAACCATGGCTTATCCAGATCCCATAGCAGGAATTTCTTGTCTTGGATTTGTCCACATCTCAGCTTTTCTCAGTATGGATCGAGTAGTTCTGATAATGGTGGCCAAGATCTGAATGATTAAAGGCAAGCTTGAGATTGATTGGTGGATTGATTGATTTGGCTATTATGATTCAAAGCTTATGATTCCAATGCTCTTATCCAATCTAAGAACATGATTCATGGTGGTTATTTGATCCCACACAGAGTTTTTGAAATCTGTTTACATAATCATGATTGCTCAGTTGGAGGAGGGCCTTCCTTCATCACCCATTCCATTCCATTCATTCTCTGCTCCTGATCCACATATACATAGCTTTTGAAAGAAGCAAAAGCAAAAAAAGACAGCTAGTTTTTCCTGATCAAATGTCTCTTATGCGTAATACCCATATCCATTGCTCATGTAAAATCCTTTTAGTAAACACCTCTCCCGAATGTAATTTACGACGGACATACATAAGTATATAAGCATTCAAATAATGTAATCCAGATCTTTGTGAGTAATCAGTCGATTTTTTTCCTAGAATTTGTTCGGACTCTCTCTGTCTTTCTCTGTGTATGAATCTTTCTGTTCTACCTGAGTGCCTGCCTGTTGTGGTTTGTACTAGTCCATGGATTCCACCAAAAGAGAACTCTGTTTTCCCATAACCCTATTATATAGTAGACCTCTACATTACACGCCTGTTATGTCCATTGAAGCTGCAAATCCAAATGGATTGTCTGAACTAACAATGTCTCTGTCTCTAGAATCAGGAAATCAATGTGCCTGCATTGTGACATTTGCCGCAACGGATCCACCAATTCCCTAGTTATACCAATCAAGGAACACTTTTGACATTGCGGATTAACATTAACATTAAGATTAACATTAAGCAGCATTACCATCAACATTAATCAGCTTAGCATTCTCCAGACACACATGCTGTTACTCCGTTCAGCATCAATGTCTTCTTGATAGTACAGCCTCTCTCATATGTCGGCCATAGACAGTTGCGATCAGCTTGACTTCTTCATGCCACTTGACCAAAAGACTTGACCTTCCAATTCCATCCATGACTCTCCTCCCTAAGCCCATATGCCCTGACCCTACTTCTTTTTTCTTTCTTTCTTTTTCCTTGTAAGATTTTCTTCAATAGTATTAAAAACATCGAAAAAGTACAAGTAAAAGTTATCTGCCCGTAGGCTTACAACGTAGAATAAAAGACAATGTATGTACACCTAAACCTGTACATACAAAAACAACTTATACATGCATGTTGAACCTTAATACGGTACATTAACATGTTGTTTTTATATCTAGAAAGGGCCCATATGCCCTGACCCTTTCTCATAAATGAAAACTCCAAAAAAGGTTTCATCCTCAACTCTTTATAAAATTGAGAAGGAAAATGGAAATAGAAGATATGGTCAAGCCAATTTGTTTTCTTGGCTCTAACCTTGAGGAGAAAAAGCGTGTAATGATATACTTTTGTGAAAGTGTTCCTGATTGTATGTACATCATCAATGGACCATCTTATGGAAATGCTTTTCACATTTGCACTTTGTGCACCTAATTAGTGATGTGATCTTTAATCATAAAATGTTTGATAATATCTGAGATCATTATGTTTTAAGATAAAAACACCAAGAAACATTTTCGGAAATGTGGGTTTGTGATATACAATCTTTGATAGATCCCCGATTCAATAGTTTATATGCAATAATACCCTACACATGCAATCACCCCAATAATATTAAAGTCTTCGCTTTTAAAAGCTCACAATCACCATGCTTGGAAGAGATATGTATGCAAGAAGAAAATGTGGATATCTAGACACGATAAGAACAAGGATGACTAGACTACGATCGTAGGACAAGCACAATCATTGATGAAGGCTAGGGAAATCGGGGGCACCGATTCTTAAGAAGAAGAAGAAGACGACGATATTTCGTTTATGCTATTGCATACTACGTATACATAGTATGGATACACCCAAAGAAGACAAGTAAGAGAACACATGATGATTATACAAGCTGGTAGGGGTAGTTGGTCGACGAAATTAATGAGCGGTATGGTTGTAAAAGTGAAAGCGATGGTAGTCTATTCAGTCCGGAAAAGAAAGAAAGGGGAAGGGGGGGGGAGGGACAACATGTCTGTCCCACACTTATCTTATCATCACAACAGGTTTATAGAAGGGAAAAGTACCAGGATACCCCTGGAAGTTCGTCTATTTACCAGAATGCCCCTGGAAGTTCCAAATTTACCAAACTACCCCTATGTCCCAAAAATTACACTTTATAAAGTAATTAAACACTCAAAATAATTGGTAAATAGGGCTATAGTTCGGGTCCATTTCTTCGATCTTTAGTAAATAGGGCTTGTAGATTTAAGTGTATAATTATTTTATAAAGTGTAATTTTTTGGACATAGGGGTAGTTTGATAAATTTGGAACTTCCAGGGGCATTCTGGTAAATAGACGAACTTCCAGGGTATCCTGGTACTTTTCCCTTTATAGAAACATAGTAGGCATTACGTATACGTATAAGGTTGCGTATACGTATACGTATGTACATACATACATATGTGTATGCATAATGGTAAGCTGGGAAATATATATGTATATACATACATATATATGTACTAGAATCTCTCTCTCTCTCTCTCTCTCTCTCTTGTGTGTGTGTGTGTGTGTATACAAATAAATGCATTAGAGCTCTTCATGAGTTTAGCTGCCCTGTTTTCAAATCTCATCTCAATACATATATGTATGATATACATATACATACATCTCTCTCGTCTCAATAATCATATACATATGTGAGACACAGACAGAAAACAGAGAGACAGAGACAGAGAGCATCGCCCACTTCTCTCCCTGCTTTTGTTCCCTCTCAGAATACTTGCATTGATCTCAGGTATGTCGATTCTTCTAAAACCACAGAGAGAGAGAGAGAGAGAGATCTATATAGGTAGATTGTTGACTTCCACTTAACGACCAAATATGATACATGGGATGATGGGTCTGAGGCCATGGTGAGGATTGAGCTTCTCGGATTCTCTCAATTTTATGACTTTTGATGCTATAGTGGCCAGAGGAAGAGAGAACATGCAACATCAGATCTGAGATTTTTTTGACTGTTGTTTTCATCTGCGTGTTTAGTGTGTAGGTATGCACAGTATTTCTTGATTTATTCCATCATAATCATGACCAGTTTGTGTAGGTTCGAGGGTACCAAACATAGTATGGTCTCTCCTGAATTTGTGAAGAGTAACAATGGTTATATCAGTCCTTCAGCAGAAGAAAGGCTAGAAGAAATCCGGAAACTTTTCCACAAATCGGAGGGTGACCCGCTGCGAATAGTTGGGATTGGGGCGGGTGCATGGGGTAGTGTATTCATCGCTCTCTTGCATGATGCATTTGGCTCCCTAAGAGAGAGTTTCCATGTCCGAATCTGGAGAAGGCCAGGTAAAACCCTTGACCGAGCCTCTGCTGAGAATCTGTTCGAGGTTATCAATAGCCGCGAAGACGTGTTGCGTCGCTTAATACGGAAATGTGCTTACCTGAAGTACGTCGAAGCTCGCCTCGGTGATAGAACCCTTTACGCCGACGAAATTCTCAGAGATGGGTTTTGTATAAATATGCTCGATACCCCTCTCTGCCCTCTCAAGGTTGTCACGAACCTGCAAGAGGCAGTTTGGGATGCAGACATTGTTATCAATGGGTTGCCATCCACAGAGACGCGCCCAGTTTTCGAGGAAATCGGTCGCTACTGGAAAGAGAGGCGTTCGGTGCCAGTCATCATATCCCTCGCCAAAGGTGTGGAGACATCGTTGATCCCGGTTCCGCACATCACTACCCCCACACAAATGATTCACGAGGCCAGTAAGTCACTTCTTTTTTTGTCCGATTCTCCGTTCTCATTTCTGCTCTCCCAAAAATGTATCACCTGCACACATTCTGCTTTTTTTTCCTTGCAATGTATAATTTTTTTTAGTAATGCATCATGTTTACTACTCATTTTGCTTTTCTAAAAAGATGTTTCAGTTGCACACATTCTGTTTTCCTAAAAGTTAGTCTCATTTGTATGCAATCTGCTTTTTTAAACCATGTCATCTCATAGGCAGTCTGGTTTTGTATAATAATCTTTTATTTGGGCACATTTTTCTTTTCTAGGAATGCATCAGTTGTACACATTCTGCTTTTCTTTATGTGAAAATATATCATTTGTATACATTCTGCTTCTTCTATGTAAAAGTGTATTTCCTAGAGATGTATAATTTTGTACTGATGATTGCTAGAGGTGTGCTACAGCTAACGTCCCACTGGAGAACATCCTCTACCTAGGGGGGCCAAACATTGCTTCAGAAATCTATAATCGGGAATATGCTAATGCACGCATTTGTGGGTCAGATAAGTGGAGAAAGCCCCTTGCTAAGTTTCTTCGCCAATCTCATTTCATTGTCTGGGATAACAGTGATCTCGTTACTCATGAAGTTATGGGTGGGCTGAAAAATGTCTATGCTATTGGTGCAGGTAAGATCGTAATAACAAAAATAACACAAAATAAATAGAAGATACATATTTTCGTTGCATCGCAAAGCTTCATTAGGAGATCTAATGCTGGTGGCTTGAATCAGAAAATGTTGTGATATTAAGCTATTTTACTCTATGTGTATTTTTTTTAAAATTCGAGAATTTTTGTTTTGTGTTTCTACAGGGATGGTTGCAGCCTTGACCAATGAAAGCGCGACAAGTAAAGCAGTGTATTTTGCTCATTGCACCTCAGAGATGATATTCATCACGAATTTGTTATCTGAAGAGCCTGAGAAATTAGCGGGGCCTCTGCTGGCTGATACATATGTCACGTTATTGAAGGGGCGTAATTCATGGTATGGTCAGATGTTGGCTAAGGGCGAACTAAGACCAGATATGGGAGTGAATATACAAGGAAAGGGAATGATACAGGTGAAGAACATATAACCACAAGTTTTACTTGTATGCTTTATCATGTAGGAGGTGGTGTGTTCGTGTTATCCTTAGGAATTAAGGAGAAATAAGATTCTAATATTTGGTATGGATATCCGACTTGTCAGATCGTATGTAAATATCCGATAAATAGAAGTTAATGGTTATGGTTATAATGCATCCCTATGTTGTTTCTCCAGGGTGTTTCTGCCGTTGAAGCTTTTTTCGAGCTGTTAAGTCAACCCAGCTTAAGTGTAATGCACCCTGATGAAGAGAAGCTTGTGCTTCCTGTGGAGCTGTGCCCTATTTTGCAAGCACTTCACAAATTCCTTATTCAACAGTATTGTCCCTCTTGACGCTCTCTCATCTTATTTTAAATAAATCAAACTTTTTTTTACAAGGTTTAAAGCCAAACAATCATGCATGGCCTGTATGCTAATTGCAATCATGCTGTTTTGGTTTTGGTGGTTTGGAATATATTTTGATATTCCGCTATATTTGAAGCCTATGTAGTTTAGAATTTAATGATCTAGATAGTTGCATATACTGAAGATTATCGTTCAGTTCAGTTCAAACGTGGAGGCATTGTTAGATATCCATGTAATTTTTTAAGATGGTTAATATAAGGATCAAATCTCTCTCCTCAATATAGGTATTTTCTTACGACAGAATTTCTCAATCGAGTTTTCCCATTTCTTCTCCATATTTTTTTCCTGCAGATAGTTTTTCTTCTACATGCTTTTCTTACCGATTGTCACATGTATCTCCGTATCTTGACACCTTTAGTGCTCCCATCTTATCATTCCCAAGGTCAAGGTTTAGTGTAATCAAAAGCAGTCTTCTTGAGACTCTCATGTATCAGTATGTACCATTTCATTCCTTATGAATTCTTGATGAATAACCTGTTCTATATATGATGTTTTTAGTTAAAAATGTCACTAATAATTGAATTCATGTGAATTGTGTGGCAGGGAGTTGGGACCGGAAGTTATCTTGCAAGCATTGAGAGATGAAACTTTGTATGATCCTCGTGAAAGAATCGAAGTAACACGGAATGTCTCCATATATAAACCATCATTATTGGGAACCTCAAAACTTGGATCCAAAACTGAAGATGTTTCCGACCCTAATTAATGAGCTAAAAGAACTAGATTCCTTTCTAGGTGTAGATATCATATTTAAAATTTTAATCTCATTTCAAGAAGCAAGTGTCAAATAGCAATTACTAAATAATCTGTAATGGATTTTGAAACATGAGGCTATTCAAATTTATTCCTTCCCATATTGGCATAATATCGGATTAAAAGAATTGAAGCTAATTGTAAATGTTTGTGTACCTTGTTATGTGAGAGATACTATTGATTTATGTGCTAAAGAGGGTAAGCAATGGATAGTGCTTGTGTCCATAGGGGGTATGGTTTATTAAAGAGCTCTGCAGCAAGAATCGTCAAACCAATTTCCGTCAAGGTTTGTGGGTATGTGGGGACTGGCAAACAGGGAGCTTATTTCTTATACCTTGCACCCTGATATCTAAACAAATCAAGCGCCTTAATACTACAAAGGATAAACCCTTCATAAATATCCCTAGTGTTTCTATGATATGTGAATTTTCTTCTAGCTTACTGAACTAAATAGCATGATAAATTAAAATGAGCCATAGGAAAACAATAGACAGGTGTTAAAATGCAGATTTCCGTGTGATATTTAGGGAAAATGATCAACATTAGAATATTAGAATCGTTTTCTTATCAACATTAGAATGTTGAGCATAAAAGGCTTGTATCAAATATCCTATATTGATACATTTAATTAGATTTGAGAAAATGGGGTTTTTCTCAAATTTTATCTGCCTGCATTGTAATTTTCCATTAGTCTGGTTTGAGAGTTTCGAATGGGACTATGATTAGCATAAATAAGCCGATTGTAAACCGCTTTGACATGGTGTACTCTTTAAATTTTCATTTTACTCTTTAAAAGATGGTAAGAGAAGTGTTTTCCTTCCTTGTTGCTTCAAGAAATAAATGAAGATCTCAACAAAGGAAAAAATAAAACAAAAACTATAATGCTACAGTTATTAGTCCTTGTAATGTACCCAATTTGCATCCAAATCTAACAAATCTGTTTTATTGTGACAAAGTGAATGATCCGATCTTTCTACATTCAATTAAATCCATTGAGAGCATCTTATTAATTTCCATAACCTTTCATAGGGTATATACACTATAATAAAATCAATTGTCAACAAAAAGTGTACTCAATCTGCTCTAGTTATATTTTCATACAGTTGACTTCGATTGAAGGCACATTGTTGACCGGTCTTAGATGATGTTCATGGATTCAAAATAACACTTCGATTCAAAAGATTTAGAAAATGCAATTTAAGTTCAACATTTTCTTATGCATTTACTATTGGATGTGTCTATACATGTTCAACGTGTCCCCATACCTCTTAGGAGAAACAAATTGTGTTCTATACAAAGTCTACAATGAAACTTTATAAAAACATATTATTAGTTTCTAAATGAAACCCAACAAAAAAAACACATAAGAAAAAAAGTCACAAATGACACGCCATAAAGATATATGACATGTTACCCATGATACACATTAAAAGAAAAGTAAAAACCAAAAGCTAGATATCGATTCTAATGCATTTACTATTACGTTAAAAAAATTGGGACCTTTATGTGTGTGTGTGTGTGTGTGTGTGTGTGTGTGTGAGAGAGAGAGAGAGAGTAGAGAGATTTACAAATAAAAGAGCAACCGTAGTTTAATTGGTGTTTATGGGGTTAGATGTTGTTTTTACAAGTGACTACTAATCTTTTGTATCATTGTTCCGTTGAGTCTCTTTGATGGCTATCATGTAAGGCTGAAGAAGAATGGAAAATACGTAACTTAGATCATGGATGCTAGCAGATCTTAAAACGTAGTTGGCATTCTAAATTGCCACTTGTAACAAAGGTCCACATTTGGAGAGTTCTGATTGGGGGGTTTGCCTTTGGGATTAGCTCTAAAACGATGTGGACTAGGAATGGGCAATTGCTTCTTTTCCACTATTCAAATGGAAGATAATATTCATCATTTCATACAATGTTCGATTGCTTGTCAGATTTCGAGTTACATTTCTCAAATTGGCAAGTTTTATCACAATGTTATTTGACGTATAGACAATGGGTGTTTGTACAATTCACACAGGTTGACCCAAAGTTAGAGATGGGGATTGTTTTCCTATTTTTAAGCTATTGGGGATTACGTCATAATTGGGATGTGCGCAATGCTTTTGTATTTGATGGTAGCCTGTAGGCATGGAGTGAAAGCATATCTACAAAAGTTGAAGGGAGTACTAATGTGGCAATTTCTTGATTGGAGCAATTGGGAATTCTTTTCTTGGTGGAGTGTTTCTCTTCCCTATTAGCAATTCAACATGTTCCACTACCCATGTATTTAGTGGGTGACCATACTCCAATTTGCACCTATTGTAAGGAGTGTTTTTCACGCACATTTATTAATATAATTGGGTTTTTTCACCAAAAATAAAAAAGAGAGAGTAAAGAGAAAAGAAGTGTTGTGTCCACTTTGCCCATTCTTATCAATATATTTTCATCAAGATCATACGATCAATCGATTCATCATCATAACCATTACAATGCATAAATGTGTCATCAACTGGTGAAAGCAAATTGTGAATAGATTGTTGGAGTGAGTTTTCTAAGGTGGTTGGAGTTTGTATGGTGTGCATATTAGCTTGTAAGGAATGCGAAATGGAGATCAAGGTTCAAATCTTGTAGATAACACGTGCCTTAGAAGTTCAAATCATACAATTTCTTATAAAAACTCACGATGCCACAATTGTACATAATTCATCAATGCCAAGTGTGTTAGGATTTTCTAAACTTTAGTGCTTGAACTTTTGAAATGAGAAAAGAAATACGTATTAGTTTTATATTACAATATTTATGGTCTTTAAATACATAGTCACAAAAAGATAGGACAACAATATATAAAGATAGAACTTATGCACAAAGAGAACGTCTTGCAATTTTTCTTCTCTAACAATATCCATGTTGTGGGAAACGAGTAAAGACAACAACTTCTCACTTATCAATAACCAAGGATGTAAATAGATTCAAAGCTCTTTTTATATGTAAGTACGTGAAAACAAAACGTATATAGACGTATACCCAATAAAAATGCAAATGAACATGCATTGCCTTTGAGTAAGTACACAAGCGAGAATGCATGGGAAAAAATGCTACTAAGTGATTGGCTATAAACTTCAGAGATGAAATTGATGGTGGTTATGAAAGTGAATTGGAGTAAGGTAGTTAAGTGCCATTACATTGAAAACATAAGTTTGAACTTCACTACAACATTAAAGGATGACACACTGACAAGTTTGTTGAGTAAATGTTTGTCTACTAGCAAAAGCAAACCATTTATTTTCACTCTATTCACAATCACTAATATTTAAAACAAAAAAGCAGAAACACATTTTTATCCCTTCCACCCACAAACATGATTTTAATATCCCTTGAAAAAAAGGTCATTACGTATGTGATTGTACAATTCCAATTTGTTGAATTTTGAAAGTGTTTCAAACTTGCTATGTTGCACTCAATGTGCATTTGGCTTTCAATGTTTGAAAGGAATAGTAATATTTTGTAGTATGGGCTTGTCAAACGTTTTATATCGTCAAAAAATTAACTCTATAAGAACAAGGGGAATTATAGGTAGGTGTTGCTAAATACTCTTCAAAAACTTTCCGATGATTCCCCAATCTTTGTAGCTTTACACCGTGTTGACAACCAAGGGAGTGCGAACCTTGTGATGACCATCTGTCCACGTGAGTGAACCAAAGACATAACCATTCATGGGCTTATAAACCACTAAGTGGATGGTGTAGGATAAAGATTCACCATATGATGAGAACGTTAGCGTGTTAGGCACTACATACGCATTGACTCCGATGGGTGCCCTAAGAATGGATTTATATACACTGACAGATGGCCCCACATTGGTGAGTGTTCGACGAACTGTTTGATTAGTAAGAATGGTAGGAAGTGTAATGGCAGGGTAGTTGAGCTCTTTCGAAGTTAAGTGGGAGGCATCATCCATTGGGCAACTCGAACTATTATCTCCGGTCACTAACCGTAACATAGATGTATCATAGCCACTATTGCACAAAAATGCCACCACATCATCTATGCCAGAATTGTAGATAAGGCCTGGGTTTTGGGCCTTACGAGGTTGCACTTGTCCTCCACCCAAATCAAACGCATTCGCATTGTTCCCACTCGGTGTTGCTATGATAGCCTTACCTTCATTACTTCTCATTGATGCTACAAAGAAGAAGCAAAAATTGTTAGTGGCATTTTAAGAACATCACCCATTCCAATAATGAAAATTTAATATTCAAATGTAGCAAAAGGTTATATCAATATTAAACATAATAATTCTGGCCATCTAAAAAATATTGGCCAAGAAGGGAACAAAACATGCATTTGTGGCTATATATTTGCAAAAATCCGTCACTTGACATGCACACAACACTTCTTCAATAAAAGTATGTTTGACAACTTTGTGTCCGCTTGTAGTCCAAATAGGACGAATTGCAAGACAAAGTGGTTCCTTTGATACAACATGGAGAAAGTGACATCATTTTAAAAGGGATATTAAGCTCATCGAAGAAAATATATACATATATATATATATTGTGGTGTCCCCTTTGGTAGTAAGAAGCTAAGCATGCTGGTTTTGATTCTCTCTATGTGCATTTCACAATATGTACCTAAGACAGCCAATATCAACGTCTACTGATTTTATTGCAAAAGGATAAAAAGTTGCATCAAGGCATGGCAAAATCTTGGACAAAACACTGACTAGACACTAGTGTTTCCCACAATGTCAAATTACGGACAATCTTTGTGGAATCAAGCTACACGCTTCTCCATTCCAAGCTGGCTTGTGTTTTTTCTTTCAAGCACTCACCTTGTCAACCTCGTAAATCCTAGTTACACGTGACATTTGATATTTTTTACATGTGGGGTGTTTAAGATATACCCCAATAGTACTACCCAATTCTAAGATCTACAATTTTTCTTAAATATTTAATTGTTTTCTGCACTATGAGCTATCATACCGCCATTATGTCAATCATTCATTTCTTTTCTTTTTACCGAGGCACTTGTGTTTTCAAATTGAGCCACCTTGACATTCCAACAAGAACAAATATAATGTGTCCCTTGTCCCTTCCAATGGGTGCGTATTACACTTTAGTATGGGAAGGTAAGCAACGACACGTTTTTTCTTTTTATGCTTCTTCCATGCACAGAGTCAAAGAAAGATTAAAACAAAATAAGCATACGTGTCAGTTGGTGTGCATCCAAGACCACTATTAGCTTTACAATATAACATTGTTAAGAAAGGCTTGTTTGTTTGTTTGATCTAGCAACTAAACACATTTGAAATTGCACACAAAGTTTAGGGAAACTCAAAACTTGGTTTTTTAGGTTTTAGATCGATTCATGAAGTGTAGCAGAGTTAACGTTACACGTCAATGTCTACCTAGAGATATGTTTGTATGGGAGATGGGAGGTAGCTAGAGATTTGTTATATGCACTCAACCATTATGTCAAATATAACATGAAGTTGCGTGGCCCGTCTTGAATATAGTGAAAGTTGATAATGACAACCACTTTTTAAAAGAGAGTGTGATTGTGTAGAGGGCGCCCTTGCTCACAAAAGACCTATGGGTATGTTTATTAATTCTTCTCTCATAATTTTGATAATTTCGTAATCTTCGACATTTTAATTAACGATAATAAGAATATACAAGCGTGTTCATACCAGTGGTGACAAGTGCTGACTTTATGGCCGCAGGTGTCCACGAAGGATGGGACGCCTTCAATAGAAGGGCGATGCCGGCCACATGTGGACAAGACATTGAAGTTCCAGACACGATATTGTAATTAAGACCCATACCTCCGCCCATTGGAGACCATGCTGCTAGTATGTTCAAACCTGGTGCTACCACATCTGGCTGTCCACACGACACATGCACAAAGCAATCAAAATAAGAGGAAAAGCCTCAAAGACATAATTAGATCTATTGCCAACTTATCCCAAAAATTTCAATGAGAAGATGTGAATAATCTCCACATATGGTTTTCTCTCAAGAATGCCAACCCAATATATAAATTTTAAACACCCAAAACATCTCCATGAACTGAACTTTTCCCCATCGGTCGGTCTATTCGAGAATGCCAACTCAACATAAACTTTAAACTTATATAAAGGTTCTCGATTCTCGAGGTTCCTTCTTGCTTATTAAAAATGGCACACAAAGTATAGTGTTTAATATCTACTAGGAAAGAAAGTAAAGGTGTGAACAAATAGAAAGTTACATCTGGTATCCTCAATGAGCTCCAAAGCTATCCCAATACTATCTTCATAAATGATGAGTTAGAATATTGGTATATAATATATAATAATCAAAATCAATGTCATAGAGAAAATGCTGTAATGGTGGGTTCTAATCTGACTAGGGAACGAGTCAGGAACCAGTCCATGGACCATAAACTAACATGACAAGTGTTTGTATGTGTAAAGGGACAATTGAAACTTTTACGCGTCTGAGGAAGGAGATAACAAAGTTGTTCCCAAAGGACCGCGAGACGGAAGAGACAAGATTTTCTTTCTTTGCATCGAGCACCGAAAAAGTTTGTGTGCATATAGTGTAAAAGACCTCCTAGGTGGAAGAGGCATCGCTTTCCGAGTTTGATTGCTCATTTACGTAGAAATAAAGCGAGACAGAAGAAAGACATGGGTAACAAAGCAAATGGGAATATGAGAGAGAGAGAGAGAGAGAGAATGTGTGTGTGTGTGCGCATGTGCTTGCACGCGCCCCACTTCATACATGAATGTGCATGATGGGTACGGTAGCTTGCGGACACCCGAAAAAAGGCACTTCCATCAAAGTAATGTGAAACCAAGCTCTATAAGTTTCTACAAAAAATTTGCTGTCCATTAAAGAGTAAAGGTCAATCATTTCTCTGACACTAAAACCAACCTCCAAAAGCTTAAGAGCTCTTCCCCCACCCCCCTTGTGATATAGAGACATAAGTTCAATCATTTCTCACACTCCACACCCAAGGTTATTGTATATTCTATATTTGTTTTTCGTTCAATCATTTGCTTCTCTCTACATTAGAGCAAGAGGGTACCTTGAGAATGTTGGGACTGATGGAATTGGGACCACGAGATGAGAAGACGGAAACTTGAGGTGATGGCCGGATGTGTAACCGGGTCACCGCAGGCGTAATGGTGGCCCTAGCTTTCCTGTCAAATATATTATGTAACAAGAGTTAGATTTCACACCGACAAGCAGTGCTCACACACGAGAGTGTCCAGCCTCACACACTCGTTCGGCAACGGTTTGGTTTTGGCTTAACCGGTTTGGTCTTGTCCAAACCAAACCTGTTAAGCCTTAACCAGTTTGGAAGTTTTCAAACTTTGGAACCTCGCTGGTTCCTAAACAGGTTTGGCCCAAAACGGTTCGGATGGGCTTGAGCCTTGCCAAACTGAGCTCAAACCGGTTTGGGAAGCTCAAGCCTGAACCGAAGCAAACGGCCAAGCCGTTTTAGCCTTAATCGGTTTGGCCCAAGACGGTTGGGTAGGGCTTGAGCCTTGCCAAACTGAGCTCAAACCGGTTTGGGAAGCTCAAACCGCCAGACCGCCAAACCATTTTTTAGCCTTAATCGGTTTGGCCCAAAACGGTTGGGTAGGGCTTGAGCCTTACTAAACTGAGCTCCAACCGATTTGGGAAGGTCAAGCCTGAACCTAACCAAACCCGTCAAACCGTTTAACGGCTCGGTTTAGGCTTGAGCCACCCAGACTCCTACTGTCTGGATGGTTAAGTAGCAATGGCATGATGAGGCAAAGAATACCTTGTGGAGTTCATGTAGGAAAGTATTCTGCTTCCAACTTTGTTCCCCACAATGGCTCCTGGAATGACAAAGTTGACACCCATGGCTTTGTCTAGTTCTGAGATGAGTACCATCCCGACTCCACCCGCGGCCTTTACCACCCGGCTCTTCGCGAGCTTCGACTCCGAGACATCTTGCGGGTGTCGGCACACCACGATTCGGCCGCCCACTTTGCTAGGATCTAGCGAGTTGTTGAGACAGTATCTACAATCATACAAGCAACAACACATGGAAAAGGAACCAAAACCCTCCATTAACCTTCCTTCCCTTCATTAACTTTTTTTTATCTTTTGTCTCCAATGTGATGGATGATGCTCTTCATTCATGCTAATAATTATCACTCCAATTTTTGCTACCTTGCTTGTTCAGGATTGAAGATGCTGGCTCTTGCATCCGCGGCATATATAAGGTCCGCGCCGCCCCTTCCCAATCTCTTTACAGACAATGACTCTCCCTGAAATGCATGCACATGAATCTTAAAAAACACAACAAGCAAACAAACAAACAAACAAACAAACAAAACCCTAGGGCAGGCATGTGTGGGCTAGTGGGGAATCCTGGTTATACCTTCAATGTCACATTATTTCCGAGGACAATCGAGGACGAGAAGTCGCGATCGATCGAAGTAGAGCCTACAGTGAGAAGCCACGGGGCGACATTGGTAGCGGCAGACGAAGAAGGCCCATTGTTGCCGACCGATCCGATGACAGTGATACCGGCCCGGACCGCATGGAAAGAGCCAATGGAGATGGCATCCATGAAGTAGTCATTCTGTGGGGTGTCGGGGCCAAGAGACAATGTAAGGACATCCACTCCATCCTCTATGGCTTCATCGAATGCTGCGAGAATGTCGGCATCGAAGCATCCCGGGCTCCAGCAGACTTTGTATGCCGCGATTCTCGCTCGCGGAGCTCCCCCCCTCGCCACTCCATTGGCTAAGCCTTGGAATGTAACATTCTTCACCAATCTGAGTGGCATATATATATACAAGAAGGATCAGTTTGATCTTGTTCTCTCGATATAACGCTTCGATTTCACTCGGATTGATCGGAATGTAGAGACACACTAGCCAAAGAAATCGTGTGGCAGATTCCGTATATTTGGAGACAATAGGCCACAGATTTGATCCCCCAAAGGGACTCACTCAGCTTCAGGCCATGGACAGTCCATGACTTAATGTCTCATCCAATGGCAAAATAAAGCAGAACGATTGGATATATATATATATATATATATGTGCATATATATATGCTCACAACACACAGATGATGGTTATGGTGATGATGGAGATGGAGATACAGATGGAGATGGAGATATTGCAGACAAAACACACATAGATACACACACATTCACGAGCAAATTGGCTCTCTCTCTCTCTCGAAGAAATGGAGATAGCACCTGCATTGGCCACATTGTGACAGGGAAATGCACACATACATTCGCAACATTCTTCACAAAGAGAGAGAGACAGACTGACCTAAATTGACAGAAAAGGAGACTGACCTAAATTGGTAGAAAGAGGGACTGACCTAAATTGACAGAAAAGGAGACTGACCTAAATTGGTAGAAAGAGAGACTGACCTAAATTGATAGAAAGAGAGACTGACCTAAATTGACAGAAAGGATAGAGAGTCTGACCTAAATTGACAGAAAGAGAGAGAGAGTCTGACCTAAATTGGCAGAAAGGAGAGAGAGAGAGAGAGACTGAGTGTGATTCACCTTCCTGCTGCAGTCGATGCCGTATGGCTGCCATGGCCAACAGAATCACGTGCCGACAGGACATCGCTACCGCCATTCTTGTAAGGTACTAGAGGCCCGATCTGCTCCTCCATGCCTTTCAGGTAATATTTGGCACCGATTACTTTCCTGCAGGGACATACATTCGAAATTTTGTTTTTTTACTGCATCTCGGACATCATTCCATTTGTTTTTACTGCATTTCTGGTAGTGTTTTTCTGAGTGTTTTTGAGCTATGGTGGAGAGACATGATGTGGTAGCACCATATAATCTGACCGTTAGGAAAGAGTCTGTTTTCTTTTTCTTTTTTGTTTGGGGGAAGGGGATTTCTGTTTTCGCAGAGAATGGAGGCATCATTACCATCGCCATCATCGCCATCGCCATTATTACTATGATTATGAAAGCTTTTTTGTCCTTTTTTACGTTTATTGCGGCAACGAAGACAGACAGACAGACAGACAGACAGAAATAACCTGTTACACATTTGGGCGGTGAAATTCTCTCCATTAACACACCGTCCTTTCCATCGTGCAGGAATCGGTGGCATGTTGTGATCACTAAAACTCTCTGATTCTGGCCAGATTCCTGCACATTACACACACAGAGATATGTATAGACCTTCAAATTTACGCACAAAAAGCAGGAAAACAAAAAAAAAACAAGTAATCACATACACATGAATTGAATGCTCTTTAACTTAACTGCTCTCCTGGCACACCATTCCAGTGACCTTAATTCATATTTCTTATCAATCCATTCATTCCACTTCAATTATGATTAATTTACTACAAATTCTCTGCTTCCAAAAATCTATTCAATTCTTCTTTATTTTTTCTCCAAAGGAACAATAATCAATCATCCTTCCCTCAGGCTGCAAATTAGCTTCAATTCTTTAATCGCCCAAAACTTAATTCATTAGCTGATTATAGAAGTCCATATGTATATCAGTTGGTTAATTAATTAATTAATTACCTGTGTCGAGAATGCCCAGCACTAAGTTGTGATGGGCGGCACTGTGTGGGATACCGCCCATCTCAGAATCTTGTGGGAGACCAAGGAATTCCCATGTCCGCGTGGTGTGAACACGCCTCATCTCACTCTTGAACACTTTCACCACATCTGATCTCTCTGCAAGTCCAACAAATCATAGAAAAAACGCAATGAATTAATTAATCAATCCTCCAAATCAGTTTTTTCTCTCTTCGTTTGGTCCTTGTATTAATTAAAAGCTTAATCAATCGAGGAATTCTAAGTAGTTCTTTAAATAATTCGTGTGATTTCTTTTCACTAACCCAAGAAGGTTTCAGGTTAACCCAAGGAATGTTGACTGATTTTTAGCTCAAGAATTTTACTAATTAATCCACGATGTTTTATTCACTATCAAGAATTTTGCTAATTAATCCATGATGTAGTACCCGTGAAATTTTAAATTATCCGTGAATTTCCGTACATTAATCCATGTATTGAAATTAATTCCTAAAGTCTAATTAATCCAAGTAAAATTTACCAGTTAACCGTTGAATCTTACTAATTAACCCACGATATTTAAATTAATTCCTTCAAATTTCTCATTAATCCATGAAGTTTTACTATGGAGTTTTAATAACTAACTCAAAAATCTTTACTGATTTGACCCACTTGGCCAAGCATTAAACACAAAAAGCCAAAAACATAAAGAAAAACAAAACAGATTTTTGTGTTGTTTCTTTCTGTTTCGTCCGAAATACAAAATTACTTTCTAAACATTTTTTCATTTAACTAAAGAAAAACGTAAATCCTAGAAAAAACAACAGTATAGGGAAAACAGAGTAACTTTACTTGCTAATAACGCGGCTTGATCTGCTGTCATTTTAGCTGAGAATCCTCTGAATCCGTTCACATAGTTGTATATCATTGATTGTCTGCCTAATTCTTCACTGTTTAAAAATTACAATGATCTCAAATTAAATCATTAATTAACCCTAATCACCCTGAAGTAGTATTAATCAGCGTCCATTAGCATTAGTCAAACTCGATACTAATCAATTTTCATTAGCATTAATCCCCTATCCATTACAGTAAATTAATACCTCCAATTAGCGTTCACGGCCAATCTTGTCTACCCAACTCATTGCCAGCTAATTAAACACTTCAAGTCACTTGCTTAGAGCATTAAACACCTTCTTAATGAGCATAATTACAACATTAAGCAGCTTAAATGGCACTTGCTTGACTGATTAACCACCTCAATACCCTGATTAGGGCCCATTAATACTTCGTTAAGTGGAGAACCCACTACTTAATCACCTTGATTAGTGCTCTCTGTCACCACACTTACCTTGCTCAACTGACAACCCACTAAATGTATTATATAATTCGTTGCTTTCTTAGAGCATTAAATCCTTTTTAAAATACCTCCTGTTAAGTGACAGAAATCCACGGATTAATTAGCTCAATTGCCACTTAATTACTGATATGAATCATGTTAATGCCTTCTTTTAAGTGACAATAACTAGGTGATTTACCTTACCTTCATTACCACTCTGCTTACCAGATTCACTGCATTAATGAACACTCTCTATACCAGATTAATCACCTTAATGAACACTCTCTGTACCAGACTAACCACTTTAATGACCACTCTATTGACCAGATTAATGACCTTCATGGACAATGTTTTAAGCAGATTAATCACCTGAATTAGCATTCCCTTGAAAAATAAACCACCGTAAATACCGTCCCTTAATGGCATTAAGTTCCACTTCATTTAAAACGCTATGTGTAACCTTAATCAGAATTTACCTGCCATCATGAACACTGGCCAAGATGGCATGATTCTGAGATGAAATAATGTCTCTGTCACTATGCTTCGTGCTTCCCAAGTAGACAATGTAAACCTACAAAAAGAAAAATGGTAGAAACTGATATGATTTTCTTTAATCATGAGAGGTGATCAACCTCAAAGGTCTTGACTGATTATGAACAAACAATTAATGAAGACTATACAAAATGGGGGAGAGAGATTTGGGGGTGGGGAGTAGTTCAACTCACATCTCTGGTTAAACTAGTGGAGCTTGAATAACCCAAAAAGAAGAGGGAAATGTAGACCAACAAGGTGGTAATGGTGGAGATAGCTTCCATGGAAGCTTCAGAGGAAACAGAGAGAGACAGAGGAACAGAGTAATCAAGAATGCTCTATCCCTCTCTCCTCTCTCTCTCTCTCTAAATATATACATAGTAGTATAGTAGATATATATATATGTATATATGTAACATATACATATGTATAATAATATATGTGCATATACATACATATATATACATAAATGTATATAATATATATACGTATCTATATGCATATGTATGTATCTATGTATCTATGTATGTATATGTGTGTGTGTCTCTATGTGTTTATGTATGTATGTATGTATGTATGTATGTATGTATTTATGTATTTATGTATCTATGTATGTATATGTGTGTGTGTCTCTATGTGTTTATGTATGTATGTATGTATGTATGTATGTATGTATGTATGTATGTATGTATGTATGTATGTATGTATGTATGTATGCTATGTATGTATGTATATTGCAGAGACAGATAGTGTATATGTGTATACAATAACCAAAAAAAAAGAGGAATAAGTGAGTGAAGTGGGAGTGAAATTCTTCAAAGTGGGAGCTTTGGCACTAACGGAAACCAATTGCTTGGCATCTCAAGGGTCTTTACACACACGCACATGCACACACACACATTTATAGACATATATATATGTACTATGTACATAGTATATGTATATGTACCTATATATATATATATATATGTATGTATGTATGATAGATAGGATCCCCCCCCCCATCCCAGGTTTCCTGGGGAGAGATGGGACTTGACAACCCCGACACCAACCCCTTATCGTGCCCTCCCTTCTATAGGCGAAAACCTTTCTTTCCATACTATGAAAGAGCGACTCCGGGTGTCATTCCTCCCCGCATCAAATAGTGGAGAGTGTGCTACTTCGAGATCCTCCTTCCTGCCTGCTCACACCACGATGGGAAACACGACCAATCGCTCTCTTTGTTCCACAAAAACGAAAACCCCACTATGTCGAGCTTTTGCTTGATGTAAGGATCTTCCTTATGACATTAACAGGAAAAAAAAACACTTCTTTGTATAGTTGAGGTCATTGGTCTCTATTGCAAACCCCTCGGGTTTGGATTCTCAAACATGTACACACACACTCTCTCTCTCTCTCTCTTGAGTCAATGGCTTCTGATATTAGACATTCATCGACACATTAGGCCTCCTTGTGGTTAGTACCTAGTCTTTCAATGCACGCACACCCGAGGTGTTTATACCCCAACATTCACATTTACTTCATTGTTCAACTATGTCTCAAGTCTAGTTTTCTTAGACATTAGGCTCTAGACCTTGAAAGCATAATTTATAAAGAGAACCCACATAAATGTACACATTCATAACATGAGAGAATTTGAAATATAAAGGGAAGCCACAACCCCACTTAAATGTACACATTCATAACATGAGAGAATTTGAAATATAAAGGGAAGCCACACCAACATGCATGGAAGGTTCTCAAACAGGATTTCTCAAATTGTCCTAAAGTGGTAAAAGAGTACCATGAGTATAAGTAGAAGCATCAAACAATTTCATCCACCCTTCCACTAACTCATCGTTGAGTAGTGGCACTATTTCTTGATGGCAACCACCCAAAAATAGTGCATTAACCGATACTGACAAAGCTTGCCCAAACACGTTATCGGGGGTGAAGTTGTCACAATGGTCAACAGTCAATCTATCATTCGTGGCCAACCTTTTGGAATTTTCTTGGTTGTCATAAATTCATATAGTTAATTACAAATTGACACTTTTAGCTAACGACAATCTTCACGTCTAGCCCCATCACTTTATCTTAACGATTAGCGGTGATACCTATCAACATGTGGTGCAATGGTGTATATCTTAAAATGGCAACTATGGTCTTCTAAGGGTTTTAAAGGTAATGTCAAATATGTTTGTGTTAAGGTGCATATGAAAATGCACAACATCACCCTTCCAACATAAACACAACACCAAAGTTCATTCACCATGTCAATATCCATCACATATAGAATACATTATCAAATTGGTGGAATCAAGAAGGTGATGGGTAACAATCTCATTATAGCAATACCTTGCCCCATAAAAGTTGTCTAGGACAACACTCAACATTGCAAGCATGAGAAGTAAATTACAATGACCAAAACATTCACCATCTTATGTACTAGAATTTTTATTTTAGAGGTGAGATATACCCATAAAAAAATATGAAGTTGTCTATGGCACCAAGTTCCTTGCCATGACTACAAGACTTTACAAAACAATTTGGGGTTAATATGGGTTCATTTCACTTAAAGGATTCGTAGAGGTGTTGCTAGTTTGCAAGGGCAATAACATCGTCAATAGTAGTCTTTAAAGAACAAATTGGAGGACAGTAGATTTAACACAATTCAAGAAGCCAATTTGGGTACCTATTGCATACTCATGTACCTGTACCAGATGGATAGCCGCAACGTTATTGCCTTTCCAAGACTAACATGATATCTTTTGCAAAATTGTATTCCATTATTTGAAGAGAGAGAGAGAGAGAGAGAGAGAGAGAGAGAGAGAGAGAGAGTGTGTGTGTGTGTGTGTGTGTGTGTGTGTGTGTGCGCACGCGCCCGTGCATGCCACTAATTTGACCATTTATTTAGTTCTCATGCACTCATGATCAAATCACCAACGTAGTTTATTATGCTTGGACTCTAGATTAGTGTAAACAGTTCTCTGTTATTGTGCATCATGAACTTTGCATATTACACACTATTCAACACTTGTTGGTTGCAATATTGAAGGTGTGCACTATGGCCTTTCTTACACAGACAATTGTTTAGCCCGGAGAAGTCACCCTCATTTACGAATGAGCTAATGTTAATGTGTGTTCCTATGTTGCTTGGTTAGGTCCCTCCAATGCATACATTGAAAGGTACTTTCTTCCAATATTCTTTCTAGCAGCCATGTTTCAAAGTGTATCATTTCATTAAGGGTTTATTATGTGTAATCAATTGCACTTACCATTGCAAAACATTAAGTTTGAGTAATTATAAATACTTACTCAATTGTGCCACAAATGTACACATTAATGAGCATGTAATTCTTGCTTCAACAATGGAATTTGAGGTCTTGATTCGACTTTGCAACCATAACATCTCATAAGGTTCCTTACGGCTTTAGTGACATGTGAAAAATGACATGATATTACGCATTCATTATTGCTCTATGAGCTTATAGTAAACCAGGCATATGCCTTATTGACTATTTCCTTCAATTTTTGAAGAGAAAAAATTGGTTGGGTGACTATGCAAGGCAACATAGATTTGATAATGCAAAGCCAACCTAGAGGATCTTGTTGATCACAAAAAAAACATGGGTGAGAGCAACATTGCTTATGAATGAGGAAACCCATTATAATAATGATGGTGTGAGCATAGTGCATAGTGCAATTATTTAGGCCACTAATAGTACTGAGCACAATGGCTACTAGTGTTCCACATAGGCACATTGCTTTAGCTCAAGAAAGATTAATGTATACTCTTTATTGGAAAAGTTTGCATGATCAATTGTGTTAATCCCAACAACTAACAAGTTTAGTTAGCTCTATAAAGACATGATATAATAGAACTTCAACCCAATATCTCCTTCGTGCAAAGCATCTTATTTGTACTCTCAAAAATATTAATGTTTTGTAAGAATCAACAAATTGTCTCATTGGTTGGTAAACATTTTACACAAGGTTTGGACAACAATTCAAATATAAATATGCTGAAGTAACTAAGGATAAAAAGCACTCAAAGTGCAACATTTTCTATTTATCTTGGATCACAAGAATAACTTCTTTTCTTGAAGTTGAAGTACATCATAGAAAAAGCTAAAGAGAGTCCAACGTTATGGAGCACGACGTCTTTAGGAGACAACTAACTGTCTACATGACATTCTCAATTGGACAAGGGGTATAAAGAATGTGGACTCCGAGGAATGTGAACAAAGAAGTAGCCTTTGGACCCGCAAGGTCTTCAATGAAAAGCTAGGCAAGTAGAAGTTTCGAATTCGTTTACTTAACAATGAATGTTAGAAGTGAAGTCAAATTATTTCCCAAACCTTTGAAGGATGGGGAATATGAGTGCTCTCACTAACGTTGTTTGAGTTGTACTCTATCCATGAGTACGTGGTATACTTTTTGCTCTCATGCATTTCTTGATCTTGGAAATTTTCTCCTAGATCACATTTGTGCTTTGCATTTACGAAAATATTGACACAATTGTCTGAAAGTGTCACCATTCAGATTTCACTCACAATGTTGATGTATTATTGGGTGTTTAATGTCAAACTACTAGAAATATGACGATAACATTTTCTACATGAAACCTTACACATTGGTATTATTAGCCCTTGGACTCCTATCCATGCAGAGCATTTTAGTCAATGTAACATCACATTCATGCTAAAAACATATTGTAACACACTAAAATGTAATGTCTTCACTCCTCAATAGTGGCATACGATTTCAAACATAACATATTCGTTCATCACTAAACATTGAATGTCATTTTATATTTTAGGTTTCTTTTAATTGCATAATCTGGTCCAAGGATAACATTTTGAAAGGATAGCATGTACAAAAACCGCAACGCCATAAATGTCATTATTTGCATGTAGGGAGATGATCAAAGCTCATCGATCTGGAAGGAGAATAAATGTTTTCGTTAGGGAACAAGAAATTAGAGCATTTAAAGGGCATTTTTTACTAGCATCAATATTATTTTCCATTGATAATACAATCAAAGAAGTGTTGTGTAAAGTTGAGATTATATCAAGGTTAGATGTATACAACGTTTATATACTATTGAGTTGAGTTGCACACTTTTGCATTGACTAAATGAATGGCAATAGACTGTCCATTTGAAATGATATTATAAATGTATACATAGTTGTCCAAATAATTATAACTCGTTTCTCAATTGTTGCAAACTAGAACTCTATATGTATATTATTACAATCTAAAACATTAAACCACATCAATGTCATCAATAATATGATAGCGCACACATAAATGGAAGTGGAAAATATGATGGATGTTAAAGCTCCATTTTCATTCAACTTGTTATTGTATGATTGGTAAAATTTATATGGAGTAGTATTTGAATTTGCTACATGTATGTACAGCTCTATGAAATCCGTGGTTCTAGTCCAAATCCTAAAGGCTAAACACATCAGATCAATGGATTGTTTATAAGATAAAAGTTATTAATGATTGTGGTATAACAAGAAAACTTCATTGCAAATGAGGCTCTCGCTTGGCCACTCATTATTGATTACAAAACAAGTCCATATAGGGAATCACTTATGGCACACATGAGTATGAAGGCAACATGACCTACGTGTGAAATATGTAAATGGGACAAAAAACTCTTCATTGGACCAATCAATGTTTGTGTGGTACACTAGTTTTGCTTATTTTTCTCTACATGAATACAAACTTTTAGCATTTTGGTGACAATCTAATGTTGTGTTCTAGTAATAATCCTATCTTTGTGAAGTCAAGAAAGCAAAGTAAATTGTATACTCTCATTGCAAAACCAATCAAGGCCTTATCTCATGCATATGGCTTTAGAGGGCACAAAAAGCCTGTAGAGATTGCAACTATATATTTCAAAGTGCGCGAAGCAATCTAGCTTTACATCTACTCTAGAACCTATAGTAGTTTTGGTTCAACATTTGTTGAACGGAGATAAATGGTTTGTATTCATACATTCAAAATCTTACAAGAACCAATGCATTCATATACACATTTGTGCATATTTTAATAAGACCACAAACCCTAACCCAAAAACACTTCATTAAACCGAAGCAATATCAAAGAGAGAAAATCTACACAACATTTTCAGACTTCAGCACATTCAAGACAATTTATGTATCTAATAAAACAATTATCTTCATGTGAATGTATTCTATGGTTTACTCAATGCACAATGTGCACCTAGATTTGCTAGCCAACTTGATCTTTTTGTATATGCTCACATATTTTATATCGAGACTGTAACCCTCTCTCGCTCTCATATATTTTTGTCCTTCCGATACACTAATAGTTGTTGAGTGATAAGGGGATGTCGTAACAACCGTATTCCACCTTTCCGAGTTAAATTTTGTTAAATTGTACTATTTAAAGCTAAACGACGTACCAATTAAACAAGTCACATGTATCTTTAATGTATTCCAATAGATTTGCAAAAAGAGCAAAGTTGCAAAAATTGATTGTTTTTTTTCCCTTTCAAAATAGGCATGGGGTATTAATTTATGTAGATTATACAATCAAACGTGGATTGCCATCAAAATTTTCAATTGATCTATGATCATATAGGTAATCGTGTCCTAGTTATTTGGGTATTTATGTATATTTGTGAAAGTTGTCATAAAAGAAGGAATGGCATCCTAAAGTGGCTATGTATCACGATTCATTACCAACAATATCTTAAAAAGTTAAAACCTTATTCTTATCTTGTATGTGTTTCAACTCTCGCTCGTTTAACTCTTTACACTCTTTGAAGGTAATTAATCTCGTTACTTTCTATTCAACAAAGTTGTCACCTAAAATGTCCTAGACGTTTGGCGCCATTATTATTGCTTAATAAGTATTACTCCTACCTAAAAAGCCTAGCATCTTTCAAATTTGTTACAAACTACATGCTAACTACAACCAAGTTGGCTATGTTAAACCCACGTAACTTGTTTGCTAATGAATTGAATTGATGGTCACAAATACGATGATGAAACACATTTGTAATTATATATTGGATTGGATTTGCTATTCTATTCTCTTTTTGTATATGATATACTCTTAGTCTTGAACTTGGCATTTAAATCCATTGATTACAATGGTCATAAAATTTGCCTATCATACAAATTATGATAACATAATTAAATTATATGAATTCGCCCATAATACAAGTGAATGCATAATACATACATTGTGTCTAATGTTGGTTAGCAATTGAATATTACATAACAGTACAATAAGTAGTTTAGGTCTTTAGACGTACGATGAAAACAAATGGTGCAAATGTGTGTACATGTCCACTGTGAAGAGTCAAATTTCCAATAAGGTTTGTGGACTCTAATCAACATCTTTGTTCTGAGGAGACATTATTTATTTATAGCCTTGACTATTGTTAGATCTATCTTACGCTCATCATGACTTGATGTTGACTGATGAGACCTTGGTGATGTTAACTCTTGGGGTTCAATACACGTGACCACTAATAGTATAATGTTATAAAAAAGACCATTTAGTAGATAAAATTGTCTAGATCTTAGTTAATGTTCAATACAACAAGTTCCCTAAATGACCAAGTATATGTTATAAGTAAGTCGTTACATAAATGGAGCCAAGTATTAAATCGACATGCATGTGCTCCACTTGAGTGGCTCTAGAATATTCCATGATAAGTGAAGGTTGACTTGTACGAAAAGAGGCAAACCCCAATATTATGACAATATATCATGCATATCTAGAGCCAGCGAATATCATACAACCCATGACAATAAAAATTTTTAGCATAAGCCTAGAAGTTTAGGGCTAGGTCGGCGGAGTAGATAACCCTTTGGGATTGTCCAAAATCAAGTGTGGAAAGAGTGTTGCCGGAGAGAATGGTGTATGGGACTTTGGAACCAAGATATATAGGAGGTTGATTGTTGCACCGTGCATAAGAGATGATGTGTGTCTGGCCATTTGTGTGAGTGCAAATGTGTGAGACGGGTATTTCACTCTAAGGAGCCTCTAGTCACAAAGTTTTTTATTTTTATTTTTATTTATTTTAATTTTAAAGAAGGCTCACCTTGGTATTAATGGAAAGATGCCGAAGGGCTACAACGAATTCATACAATATATTACAACCCTCATATCCACATCAACCAATATGTCAAGTATCAAAAGCCCTCACGTAGGGTTGTTTCAAGATAGGGGGGGAAGCCATATTGGTGGAGCATATCTCCACTTTCTTCTTTCTCCAAAAGAGGTGAAGAGGGGAAATTGTTGTTGTTTACGAATCACAACCTCAGGCTCACCAGCTATTGCATCATATTGACCTCTTAAAGTGTGTAAGAGCATTAACCATATCTCTAGTCACAAAGTTTTATATAGATAGATATTGTTTTATGGGACAAAGAGTGTGAGAATTGGAGGCAATCTGCTTTGCTTTGCTTGTTAAGCATGGACAACCATAGAACTTGCTCAATGACATTTTCTTACTTGATGGTGATGTTGAACTAGAGGTACATGGTTTGAATCCTAATAGTGCCACACAAGGCTTCCCTCTATCATCATCATAACATTCATTGCAATATTGAAAATACAAAAACTAAGTTTAACTAACAAAACCATGAGATTTCGCAATTTGTAGTATGTTCCTGGAGTACACATATGTCCCTTGAATTTTGTCGCATCTTTTATCCATGTATTCAAGAACCAACTTGAGAATTATTTTGTGCTTTCTTTTCCATATTCAATGCTACAATACATCAATATTACATACAACTTGAATAGTTGACTAACATTGGGTCCTTGAATAATTGTAGTTATATACCCCTTATACCCAAATTGTATTTTATTATAGGTGTGTGTATGTATGGATTTTTCATGCCCAACAACATACATAATTACCATGATCTTGAAACATTGCATGTTTTGAAGTGATTGAAATGTCCACAAAAATAGTGTAAGAGGTATTTCTTCGATTTCAGAGTCCTCAAAAGCTTCCTACATGTTGTGGAACCTCCATCCTACACGATGCAACAATCATGCATTTCTCTTGGGTTCTCAACTTTGGGAATTCACTAGAAATTATGGAGTAGAAAAGTGAGGCCTAGACAAAACCAATGGTGATTTTTTTCCCCAAAACGAAGCTACTTTCCCATTAGTTAGGAGAGATACAAAACCAATGGTGTTAACCATATACATAGCATACACATCCAAAAGAACTCAAAACTTTTCCTAAATCTCATAAGTTTGGCTTATCAAAAGAGCATCCACCAAATCATTATTGCCTATATCTTTAAGAAAATTATCATATTGTCATTACCTTTGCATTCATGATTAGCCTTTGAAGTATATTATGTATCATGGATACTCATAAAGTAAGTTGATACTAGGAATATGCTTGAGCATATTTCCATGAAATGAGAATAAATGAATAACTTTCTACTTTATAAGTAGAAAAATGCTATCACAACTCTAACTTTCATCTTAGTGGTTCGTGATGGTGAATATCCCATGCAATATAGTTGTCTTCTTAGCAAATGTATAATTTCTAACACATAGAAAACCAATATTTACACAAGTATCATACAAGGGAGCGACAAGTGTACATGAATGTGATAGAAGAACTGTGTGCCACTAACGATGATTGTTAAAAGTGGCAAGTCCATAGTGGGCAACAAAGTCATTAGTGTGACAAGGAAATTTGTTTATAAATTGGAGGAATATATGCATGAGGAAAACTAAAGGTATACACACGAAGATTAAAAGATTATGTGTTCAAACCCTATTTTGTCAAAGTCACAATTTGGCGAGTTTTTAATTCATGTGTACGAGTTTATTTAAAGTATGGCTTGCGCCTTAGGTATAACCCCGATACACAAATGAAAAAAGAGAGTAAAAATGATTGTAATAATGGGGAGAAGGTAAAAAACAAAGTGCTACATTGTACAATGTGATGAAGAATATGGTCTGGCTTAAGAAACAATAGTGATCAATCAATGTGTGTGTGTGTGCGCGCGCGTAAACATTATTATTATTTGAATTCAAGTAGACTTGTTGTGATTGATCGCAAAATCAAGTAGCAACAACACCATAATGTTGTGAAACTACATAATAGATGGAAGTGAGCAAAATGTTATGATATGAAATGGAGCACTCAATAATTTTGAGAGAGAAACCAATATTTATCTATTCATTCTTAACACTACACATGTGTAAGTGTTGGTATCAATAATATCTTCCATATGTAATATTGCTAATTGTGTATATTACAAAACCCCACTATCTTGCTTGATTTATCTCCAAACTCTCGTCTAACATATAATTTATGTTTAAGGTTGCGTTGGTTATATGAACCTTTAATTTGTTGTAAATCTTGACCCACTTATCTAGATTTTGCTAATCTAGTGATTCCATTACCTTCGCAACCCTAGGCATATCTTAAAGGTTTACACCCTACTTTGGATAGTTCTCTAATCATTAATATTGTGGAGCTATATTTGTGTTTTAATGTTTGATTTCCAATGTGTTGCAATAAATATATTTTTGTAATTTTGACAATGAAATCAATGAATATCACGTGACTCGAGTTGGCCTACCAATATCGATTGGAGATTTGGCCAACCAATAAAGAGGTCAATGACATATACAATAATTTTGAGGGTTGTGGCTAGTAGGCTAAAATAAATACATATGGCTAAGAGCTATATAGTGCATGGTTATTGGGCATGACACTCCCTCTCCCTATAAGGGGAATCATATTCCTAATGAAACCCATGCTAGCTTCCTTTTCAATGCCTTCATTACATTAGGTGTCAATTGTAGCCATTATTTTGTCTGATCAAGATTTCAACTAGCAAAGCATCATTGTTCGACAAGACAAGGGTAACACCATTTTCTTTTGGTATTCTCTAGTGCATGGTTGAAGATCAACAAATCTCATTGAGCTATTTAACTAAATAGGGACGTGAATGGGTCATTTAAGTAATGCACAATTTGAACGGGCATAGCCTCCTTTTGCGTAAAGAAATTGTAGCTTAATATATATAGCGTAGATATGTTGTAGCAAAAAGAGTTGGGAATTATAAGAAATTGTGGAAGCAAGTAGATAGTATGAAATAACATCTTTACAAGCAACACGTCTTTTCGTTTCCTTTTGTCTTTGCTTTTCTATCATGTGATTTTCATTTGTGTTTTTACTCAATTCCTATCCTAAATTGACAACCTTAGCCACTAGTGGGTATTTTGAGATTATGTAGAATTGAGTTATCAAAATTCGATCAAATCTTTTGGATTCTATGGAAACAACGATGTAGACATGTCTTTTCCAACCAAACCGTGCATCCAACAATGTTAATGCAAGAGACATGGAGTGAGGTTATAGCTACTCTAAAGAGCCAATACGATGGCCTCACGGGCGGATCTGATGGAGTTGAAAGACTGTTCTAACCTTCATCCAACAATGGCCGTCGTCCTCTCCCTTTCTTGAGTCAGTGGGCATCCACATAAGATAGAACTATCGCATCCCTATAGGGATTAGTATATAACAATCTCATATGTAAAATTTTATAACTAATGGAAGGAGTTTTTTTGGGGGAAAAAAATAATCAAATCTAACCCAACTTAGCCTTGTGGGTTTCTTTATTTCCCCAATTACCCTTGCTAAAACTCTTTATTTCTTGAAATGCCCAACCCCAATAAGTGCATAATTGATCAAAATTGACCCAATTCAATCTGTAAATAATAATATTCCTGAAGGTTATTATTAATTCCCCAAAGCCCTAGCCAAAACTTCGTATTTTGGAAATGCCTTCCCTAATCCTGATAAGTACGCAATTTATGTATTAATTGAGTCATTCCATGGTAAAATATCAATTATATGTGCTCTTTGGAGAAGGAGAACCGGGAAAATAACCAAAAGCTTGACCAAAATCATTCAGGATGTAATCAAAGATGCATGATAACCAAAACTTTAAGTGACCATTTCGGGAAATTAAAAAAGAAGTTAGGGGTAGTTTTGGAGGGTTTTTAATTTTTGCTCTGAAAACTATTGTATGGGTACCCATAGTTTATCATAATTAATTACGTTAATGGCCTCATGGGGAAGTATGGCCAAGTATGATATAATATATGAGGGCATCTGTGGCAAAAACCCTGGCTTCTCATCACTTTCAATGAAAAATATCAAATCAATATGATTGCAACCAACCTCGTGAAATATTTTTTCCTACTTTCCCCCGTTGTTGACTTTGCAATTTGAAAGTTATTTATTCTCTTTGGGAGACTTAGGAAATCCAAGAATATATTCAATTACAAGAGAAGGACTACAGCAAGAATCAATGTCCACTACTCTAGGATTCAAAGTTCCAAGAACAACTAGTCGTTTGGACAAAGATAGTCTATCACTGACCAGATTCTGCTGATGAGATATCACGTTGAAAGATTGGATTAAATGTCATGAAAGTACAATTGAGGGCCACAAGGCATAAGTGTATGAAAATGGCTCATTAGTTTGTAAGGTCACCTTCAAGGGGGTGTACTTGATTTCAATGAGAAAGAGAACCAAAAGATATCATGAAAGAAAACCACAAGGCTGAAAGTACAATCAATGATTAAGTGAGATCAGATTGTGAAAAGGCTTAGATTAATGGGTTCACCGTTTCCATTCAATCTATAAAGACACCTTCAAGAGAGTGTACTCAGCCCTGATGATTGACAAGTAGTGAGCTTTTCTTGTCTCTTTTTTCTTCCTAAATTAACGAGCATGCACTGCACTTTAATGAAATCATAAGGGCATATATAACTTGTAGAAACCCATGAGTACATTATGCTTTCAATCATCTCAAACCCATGTGTACATTATGTGTTTTAAATTGGACAAAGATAAAATCATTACATAGACAGTTTATTACAGAATGATAGCGCTAGCCAACCTACAGATGACCTACATGTGTATAATGTGTAGTTCATATCACATTTTGAACTATACTGCAATATTCCAAAAGATACCCCAAAATGGTACAGCAGTGCTGCATTGACAGACATCCAATCGTAAAATTACTCGATGATGAGTTTATTCTTTTGAGTTAAAAAAATATGCATTTGATATGTTGTGGAAGTGTCTTTTTTTAGCTTCAATTCATCTAGTGCAACAAAGACAAATATAATGGAAATAAAACATTAGCTCAATCTTCACCATCGGAAACTACCCAGTGTCAGCACCAAAGATGGAGCAATTGTACAAAAATGAGGCAACATTAATTGGCTCTGTCATCATGAACACATTTCATCTCTCAACACCAATCAATGAAGAATTTAACTCTGTTAAAATAAAACCAACAGTGAGTTTGAAGAGATGCTCACAACATAGCTCACGTCCAAATGTAAAAATATATTAGTAGGCAATCCTCAGGTGATTGTATGCAACAAACTTCGTCGGCCCCCGACTGTAAGTCATTCATTAGTTCATATCTATCCTATACTTGGAAACAGTTCAATTGCTTTTAAACCCTAAACCATCATGAACCTTCCAAATCTTTGGTAATAGTTTTCAAATGCGCCAGTTATGGCATAATCAAATCTGGCATAGGAACATTCAACATCCAGATGTAGTCATCCCTTTTATTCCCAACATCGAGAAAGAGATAAATTAGTTTGTTTTAGAACATCAACAAAAAACAACAATAAAATTACTTCAGAACACCATACCTCTTTATGAATTCGCTGAGCAAATGTTTGAGCTACTAACAATGGAAATGCAATAGTTGCATCACAATGAACCTAAAATCATGATAGGGGCAGTCAGCAATGAATCATGTTGCATACTTTAGGTAAATAATTATAAAGGCAAAATACATCAAATGTTTTTTGGGGATACTTAAATTACACGTAAATTTTCAAAATTTTGCCATCTGCAGCAGTCATGGTTGTGTAATAAATAGGAGTATCCTGATAGCTTACAATAATTAATTTCTGAGCCTTTACCAGAAGACAAACTCAAAATTAGCCCACATAAAACCCCATAGAGCAGTAAACTTTGCATTACATTGAGAGAAATCTTGTACTCTGTTAAATGTCAAAAATATTTTAATGGAATTTTTTATATCCCTCCCTCCCCAAAATAATAAACCAAACACATACCTTCACAGGACTTGCACTACCATGGATTTTGCCCCATGAAATAGCTTCATCTGGCTGAGCTCCTGAATCACTACCGTCAAACTCTTGACCAGTATTGATGAACACAGCATAATCGGCACCATTTCTCATCATATTAGCATTACAAATATGGTGCTTTGGAAGACCCCCTCCTAAAACAATCATACCAGTTTTCCGAGGAGCTGCATGAACAGCCTCTCCATTTATGGCTCTTATATCTTGGAATGCACAAAACAAAATGAAGAAAATAAGCAAGCATTTTGGTGTTTTAACAGTAAACATTTTTATAAGTTGATGACCAAGCATTATAATAGTATGATGAGGAAGCATTTTGATAAGTTGATAGCACAACAGTTTTATGCTCTGAGTAAACATTTTGATTATTTGATCAGTAACGTTTAGATGATTTCATTAGTAGCAAAGCAATATTTATTATCAATCAAACACACCTTGAATGATGTCGAGTACAAGTCCTGGATTCTTGAAAGAGTGGAAATAAAGCATGTCTCCAAGGGAACCATCTGTCAAAGCAGGGCAAAATACAGGTATGCCATGCTGTAAAAAAGGACAAATTATTGGTATTATTACCTTCTAGATCTACCTCTATCATCTTTTCATGAAAATGAGAATATGACTATTTATGTCGACACAATTCTAATGAGAAGATGACCATTCAGAATTATGTCGAACAAAAAGAATCAAAGAAATAGTAACTAGCATTGATCACAGATTCACATAAAATATCCTTTAGCGTCTATGTAAAACCACCATTGCTCGTGGTACACTTTATATTGAATTTTGAAAGTCAAATATCTTATATCAGAGAATAATCCAACCTTTTGAGCCCAAAAAATATATGAGCTTGGATTATTTATTTCTTTCCCCAACCTTGCAATCAGTTTGGAAGGTGTCCACAAAATTTCCTAAAAACATAAAAACAAAAGCAAATACTTAAAGAATTATCACAAGAAAACTCCAGTGGGTTGCTGAATGCATTCACAGTTCACATGATTTTAAGCAGTTTAAAACTCCTATTTCCATTACAACCGATAATTCATACTTTTACGCTAGTGCAGTGCCACGGAACATTCAACACCTTCCAAAACTATAGTTTTTTGAGTCTCTTATGTGAAATAATACAAAACCAAAGAATGCAATGCAAATAAGACCCATATCCAAGAAGACATAATAAAGACCTGCTGCTTTTGTTCAAGGAGGATTTGATCGAGGATGGGCAAGATCCACTCTTCGAATTTGCAATAATTCTCATTTGGAACCAATAGATTTCCTATGCGATTCAAGCCCTTTGATCGTAATTGGGACCCTGGCAAGTTAAATTTCCCAATGTATGAAGGAGCCAAGCACTTGATTAGGTCTTCCTCGATACCTCCGGCTGTGGTAACGATTACATCGACCTAAAAACTTCAAAAAATGCCACCATATGTCACTAGATAATGAGGTAAAACCCGAAGATAGACAATCAATATATATTGTTAAGTTGAGAAACTAGTGCCTTACCATCTTATGCTCGGCAAGAAACCGAATGGTTTCACGAACTCCTGATGAGATAATGTTTGATGTGAAACCTAGGAATACCTTGCATTTGACATTCTCTCTAAATGCAGGATCCTTCTGTTCTTCAGAGCAATCATCTTCCAGTGGTTCATGAGCTAGTCTCCAATCAAGCTGAATATGCATGCAAAGACTCAAAACAAGTTCAGATCAGAACTGAAGAATCTGTAAAATGCCAAAAATTAATTAATATGCTCTAACTATTTTATAGGTGTAAGCTACAATAATGACAGCAAAGAATATAGAAGGATGTTCTGACCGTTATATTACCAAACACTAGACCACTTGCTTATCAAAAACCAACTATATTCTTATCAAATACCAATTAGTTGATCATGAAAAACCAATCATTTGCTATTAAATACCCAGCCACTAGATAAATATTATCAGATACCAGCCAATTGATTAAGAATAAGCACAATGTCATTATAAAATACCAACCATTTCATTACCAGATATCAATCTTTACAAGACCAGTACCAACATTTTACTATGAAAAGAAATCTCATTAACAAACTAAATATTTTCTTCATAAGGAACCTCTAACCATTTAACTATCAGAATACTCGACAATTTCATCATAAAGACCTTAACCATTTCACTGCTAAAAGGTCAACAATTTTCCTGACCAGAAATAAAACCACTTTATTTTCAAAGCTCAACAATTTACCTACGGAAAACTACTGCTTCAATATAAAAATTTCAACCCCTCCATCATAAAAAAACTCAACCATTCCGCTATCAAAAAGCATCAGCCATTTCAGTATAAATAAACTAACCATTTGATTGACGTGAGAAATGGCCTGACCAAGGTGAGAGGCTTGAAATCCAGTATGTATCATGGATTCAAGAAGACGTCCATAGTTTACTCCTTGGTCGAAATCATAGCCGCAGACAGGGTCGGCATGATGACTAAGATCTTCAGAGGCACGCATAACAGAGCCATGAATGCGATCTAATAAGTTCTCGCTGCCGTCTTTCTCCATCTCTATTTTCACAGAATCGTTATTTTGGCTGTGTACCTGCATCGCCATGTTTCCATCGTTAGCAGGTGCACAGAAGCCCTAATAATTGGAAGTGGCAAACTAACCATCAAAGTTTGCATAATTGCAAGCATACCCCTACCCTAATCTCCAAGAAGCAAACTGAAGGCAATTCATGAAAGCCTTTTATCTCTTAAGATATTTTCATAAAGCTATCAATTTTAGAGTAAACAATTGTCTTACTATCAATTTTAGAGTAAACAATTCATAATATCCAATTTTTAACACTGCCCTCGTGTGGCTCGACGTCTCCATTCTCATCATTAAAATCCAATGATGTTTATGCTAAAACATAAGTGTCAAGTGATTCTATTTTTCATTAAGTGAAATGGGTCAAAGTGATAATGAAAGTATACTTGATAATGTGGGTGTTCACGTATGAACGATAACTTGGGGATCCAACTTGATAAACCACACAATACACAACCCCTTTCATGACTTATAATATGTTGCTTCTTGTGAACCCAAACAGAGATGATGTCATTGACTCCTGTTGCAATTGGTACTTCTTACATGGGCCAAAAAGATCATGCAATGTACAAAGCTTACCCTTGATCTAGGCAAACCGATCATGTTGTGGACTATGCTTGCTTGTTTGCCTCTACATGCTAGACAAAGGGTAGGACAATATAGTTGCCTTGGAAAGTTTCTATTAACATCCAATAAAGAAAATATATTTGAATCGCATCATTGCATTGGGTATTAGATCTCGCTTTGGCAACACGAATAGTCTAAGAATAACCAATGTTGTTCCCTCTCTCTACTTTCCCAACCTTGTTCTTCTCATTTTGATTAGTTCTCTGAAATTTGATTTATAGATAATATGGAACATGATCTCTTATACCCAAATGGTCTGAAGCATTTCAATCATTTTGGGTAGTTGTTTCGCTAGCTCAAAAGATAATCAAAAGCATAAAGCTATTCATAGTTGGTTATAACAAAGCACAACGCAATTTCAAGGCTACATCTCCATTTCTTTCCACTTTGGATTCTTGAACCGAAAATTGTTCTAAAACATAGGATTGTGTTCTGAATATTTGCTCACAAGAAACTCTAAACACAACCGTGAATGCAAAAACAAAGGTCACGATTGTACAATGTGATATTAACTTCATTCTACATTGCCCGAAGAAATAACTCAGTAGATTCTTATTCATTGCATACATGTTCACGAAACAATGACAAAAAAGTAGACGCGGGAAAAATGGTAGATAGTAAATTGCAAAGCTAGTCTGAATTTACATCATATGCAACATTGATCACATCATACGTTTATAAAACTTCTCCCACATTGTGCATTCTTTGAATATCAACAAATAACGAACGCAAAATAAACGTAACCCTGATACGACGTGCCCTTAAAAACATAACATATAGATAAATAAATAAATAGCACCTTTACAAGCACATGCAAGAGATGGCATATACCCCTGCCATAAAAACCCCTTAAAAGGCTCAGGATTTAAGCATAAAAGAATTTTATATGATCCTTAGCCACATTTATGAACATCTTTTTCCTTTGACCATACATGATCCCATGCATCACCTCCAATTTCTTTGGTTTCTGAAGTAAATGGCTCAGATTTCTCATTACTTGGCAATAGCAATCCTTGCACCTTAGGTTGAAGCTTTGGCTTGGACCATATTCCTAGCAATCTCAGAACAAACCTTGCAAGCTCGCCATAGAGTAATCCAGCTCTATCAAAAAGCTGTAATATAGATAGACATGAATATTAAAACTCGTGCAAGAAGTGTATATATATATATATATACACACACACACACATATGTGTCTGCTAATCTAATGATGTAACTTTATCAAAAAAGAATCATGCACCTGAAGCAACGCCGTTATGAAGAACTGGAATGCTTGAGTGTTTTGATCAACAAGAACAGAAATGCGACCAAAGAAAGTGACAACTCCATATATCTGCAGGAAGCAATCATCTACATCAGGGGCTTGAAGTATCATCAACCATATAATAAAACAACTCTATACATCTATAGAAGGAGAGAGAGGTATCTATGTGAAGGACCAATAACAACTTACCACTTTTAGCATAGATTGCCATAATGAGGGAGGACCTGATGGAGGAACACCTCCTCCGAGATTGTTCAGATCACTGCCAAACATGGGAGGAGCACCCATGCCCATACTATACCCAGCTCCATACATACCTCCACCATATCCACTTCCATGTAAACCACCACATCCGTATGAGTTGCCAAGTCTTTGGTCCCCATATATACCACCGCCACCATATGCGCCTACAGTTCCATATCCTCCTCCATTATATTGGTTACCCATTCTTCCACCATAATATGTATTTGTTCCATGTGAACCTGAATACTGATTGTAATTTGATGTTGATCCGTATCCTGCATTTTCATAGGAAAAAACATCACTTGCCCTTGAGTGTAATGCTTCAAAAAAGCAATATGCACAGGCACATTCCTGCATTCTCCAAATAATAAAACCTACATTCCATAAAATGAAGACACACATGTTTCACCATAGAATTGAGGTGTTGCTCAATATAATTAAGAGCACGGACAGAGTGTACAACAATGGTATTTGTTGAGGATAGTGCATGATGTGCGTACAATAGGGGTTAGAGATAGGGGATACAATAGTGCATATCTTTCCCTATTATGAGAATTTTAGGTTGAAGTAGCCAACTGGGGCTGCTGTATTTATTGAACATTCCAACATTGTTGATGATAAATGTGGAAAACCAAGTAGTAATAGTCTGCTAGACATTTTATTAGTATCTAGTTCAATCTCTTGTTCCATTTTGCAAGAAAAACGTCTATAGGTCCCGATAAATATACGGAGTTTCCCCAGGTTTGGTACAACCACACAATTACAAAGATTGAGCTCCCATGTATACTAGTAAACCATTATTGCATTCTCCAAGAACAAAATTCAATCCTTTTGCTCATTAAGAACTTCAACAAACTTCCATAGCTATTCGTAGCATTCCTCTCCCAATATGTTGGAGGCTTTGATCTTATTGTTATTGTATTATGGTACATTTCAGGCAAAGGGGATAAGAAAATCTCTATTAAATCCCAATATGATGATTCCTAGTAAGTTTACTACCAAAATGAGAAGCTGAATCTTTTGAAACAGATAGACAAATTTAGACCATGCTCGACTAGAAAATTTATTCTGCAACATCAATTTTTTGTGTGGCTTGGTTTTCAGTGTCTACAAGGTTTGTTCAAGGGTTGATGGAAGCACGTGATTGCCTGACTTTTACTAATAGATACCCCTCATGTATACAAATGACTCTTGCATTCTCTGACAAATCACATCCATTTGCTAGTTAAGAAGCAAGATCAACCTCCATCACATCAAATCACTTCACTAGCTAAGAGAACTGACTAACCAACATAAAGAAAAACTTCCGTACTTTTGCAAGTTAAGAGAATTGACAAATATTCATAAAATACAGTTCTCTGCGAGTTAAGTAAGAGACATGACTAACCTCCATAGTTATTGATCGCATTTCTCTCCCAAGGTCTTGGAGGCATTGGTCTACCAAGGATGGTGCCATTGTGAGGAGCGACATTTGTGAGTGGAGATTTGGCACCATTTGCAGAAACACCTGAAGATTCAACAATTGTGGTAGTGCTATTTGCAGATGTGGACGGCTGGAAAGGAGAAGGACCAGAAATATTGGGAGTTCTCTCCCATGGTTTGGGAGGAGCCAAACAACCTGAAACATGTTCACATTGAAATAAAATATTACCGCGTGCTAAGCACAGTGTGATGCATTTTGATGTACTGATGAATAGTTAATATTTGAGGAAAACTCTGAATCACCGACATATCCTACATTTTTCTTTATTTCCACAAATGCCCCTTTTTTTTCGATATTCCCCAAATACCTTTGGTCAACTCCATCTCAAGCAATTATATGGTCAATTATTTCCTTTTTCCTGTTATTTGAGCAATTATAAAGTATTTTCGTCCAATTTCTTTTTTATTTCAAGAGCTTACCTACGGCATTTTGGGAAATAATGAAACATATGAATAGTTGGGGAAATAAAACGAGAGTCAGGGGTATAAATGAGTTCTTCCTGTAAATGTTCTGAAAAAGTATACTATTCCTGAATTAATGTTTAGAAATCTATCGAGAGATGAAATACATAGACAAGAAACATATTTTCTAAGGAAGAAAAAAAAACTGAGCTCCACTTTTGATGAATTAATCTTTAGAAACCTCATGAATTAAACAATCTTATCCCATTTTTTTGTAAAGAAACCGAGAAACTAAAATCTTATATCTTGAACAACATATAAGAGAGGTTGCAGTAACTACATTAAATGGACACGTAAACAAAAAAAGAACTAGTTTTACAAGAATGAAAAAAAAGCCCAAAATGTTTTATCCTTACTCGCACTTTATATAAGCAAATAACAGAAACAATGATTTCAATCGAACTAAAATGGAGATCAAATTAGCATGATTGCACAATTTTGGTTGCAATATCTATTAATTCAAAATCAAATTCCAGATTATGCACAAATCGTGAGAAAACTCATTCCAGAATTTTTTTTCACCAGAATCAGAAACCGTTAATCTGGTTCTCAGTTGTAAAGCCATACCTCTGATTCTGAGTTTTAAAACGCAAAATCTGTATTCCGATGTAAAAATGCCAAAATTATAAGCAGATTTTATACACTAAAAAATAGATTCTTACACGAAGCCCTAAATCTGACTCTTTGTCGAAAATTTAATTCTAATTCTCGTTAATTCTTAACCTATTCCAAAATTCGAACTCTTGAGCTGTGAACCTAAACCTGAATTCTTGAACAGGAAATAAAAAGACCATGATCATATGGATTAAATAAATATGCGATTCAACGGAGGCAAGGATTGATCGACGAGAGAAGATTGAGTTGCAATCAAATAGAATTTGGTTTTGGATGTAGATTACCCGAAGAGGTCATGGCGATGGCAGAATGCCTTCGATCAGGGAAGCATCTGTGGATGGATCGACGAGTAACTAACGATGAATGCGAGAGATGGAAGGGAAGAAGGCAAGCAAAGGATGGAGAGATGGACGCAAACAGAGAGTGTACGTAAAATTCTTTGCTTTGCGTGTTTTATTTCTTTAATAATAAGTCTTTCGGTTTCCTCTATGCAGTGAAACGCACACAAACATTCACTCACTCACATTCATGTCTTCACAAGGAAATCGAAATCGGTTCGGGTTCGGCTTAACCGGTTTGGCTTTGTCCCAACCAAACCGGTTAAGCCTTACCCGGCTTGAGAGTTTTCAAATGCAATAGATGGCGCTGCAATATCTAGCAAACTATCATGAATTGAACTATCGCACCGCCTCCTAAACCAATTGAGCAATGGGACTTGGGTCGAGCAGCCCATAAAGATCGTAAACCTTGGACAAGCCATTGGTTTTGCCATCTCAGCTCTCAATTTCTTTATGTACCCTTTTTTGTTATTCTGTGCTAGTTATATTGAATACGAGCTTATGTTCGGGGGGGTGCATACCAAATGACATCTCGACAGACATTGTGTTGTGGTTTTGAGTGTGAACCAAGACAAAGGGATTATGAAGTTCACCATTCCATTTTCCTTGAATTCACTCGTGTTTGGCCTACGTGTATTATTGGGTGCAAGTTTGGGTTTGTGAGCTGGTGTGAGCTTCAAACTCACTTTGTTTTTTTACCCCACACAACATTGTCATCGAGTGAAAACTCACATGTAAGAGATTAGAGTGTTGGATCTCCCCCCCCCCCCCCCCCTCCCATCCTCTGGGGGTAAAAAGAGGGAAAAGGCAAAAAGAGAAGCGGTCGAGGATTGTGTGTGTCGTCAAGTAGGTCAAGTTTTCAAGGTTCACCCACCAAATGGTCTTCTTCCTATGAAAAAAATGTCCCCAGGGCACGATTTGTGGTCCAAACCCATAAGCAACCAATCTGTTTGAACGTATTACTAACATGTTGAAGTTTGAGAGGCGTCTTTGTCCATGGAGTGAGTAGTCACTCTGAACTCACATCTCAATGATGATGATCATGGGGGCCGTGTGTAAAGCCAGAAGATGAGGGGAGCTTCTTCCTATGACAAAAATGTCCCCAGGGCACGATTTGTGGTCCAAACCCATAAGCAACCAATCCGTTTGAACGCATTACTAACATGTTGAAGTTTGAGAGGTGTCTTTGTCCAAGGAGTGAGTAGTCACTCTGAACTCATATCTCAATGATGATGATGATGGGGGCCGTGTGTAAAGCCAGAAGATGAGGGGAGCTTCTTGCCCCCAATACGGAGAGATGGGCTTCCCCAAGAAATTGTCCGGGCGCCCCAGTGTGAACGCGGCCACATGCGCACTCCGACTCTCATCTCTCATCTCTCCCCAGTTTTCCCGCCCATTCTCTTCTGATTCTCTGTGTCGCTCCTGCAGAGCGGTAGCGGGCGGATGATGAACAGGAAATTTTCTTCTGCAGCTTCTTCTCCCCAGACCATGCAATTCCACAGTAATCCGTCGTCTTCTTTCCATCCTCCCTGCCATAGCTCCCTCTCTCATCGTCTTCCTCCTCCTCACCATCATCATCAGCAGCAGCAGCACCACCATCGCCAACCTCAAGATAGAGACAGCTTTCTCGAGACTGCGAACTTCCTCGAGAGGGAGAGCTTCCTTGGTAGAGAAAACTTTCTTGAGAGAGCGACCTTTCTTCCTTCCAAAGAGACGCCTTTCGTTGATCAAGAGAATGGAAGCTTTACTTACAACAATCGTCATCATCATCAGTTTCAACATCATCATCAAAATCATATACCTTCTGGTTCCCCGAATTTCTTGAAACCTACAGAAATCCATCAAAGCTTTCGACAACGTGGACCTTCCGATCTGTGCTTTTCTTCTTCTCCTTCTTATCCTTCAGAAGAGTGTAGAAGAAGAATTTCCTCTTGCAGATCTTCAGAACCTTCTTTTAGTAAATTTTCAGTGTCTGAAGGTATTATTCCAGCATATAATGTCTCAGAAAATGCTTATGTTCCAAGAACTCCTCAAACCGATGATTTTGGTATGGCGTCATCATCCCCCTATGTGCAACCTGCGTCAAATGCTAAATTCATTCCTTCAGCATATGCCCAGGTATTTTTCATGCATTTTTGTTTTCTAGATTGATCTAAGCATAGTCAATTGCCTTTAATAATGAATACTATTGTATCCTCAGCCACCATTAATATCTTTGTATGTCACACACTCATCTTCATGTATGCAAAATAATATTATGAATGTTGCCTATTCATCTTGCTGTACAAAGAAACAGCATCTTCATTTCACCCAAGTAACATCTTATTTGCTACCTAATTATGTCGATGGAAAAAAGCATCATATTTACACCTATTCATCTCCATGTATATAAAATAATTCTTCAATTAAAAATGGCATCTTTCAATCCCCATGCATGAGAGAAACAGTACAGTGAATCTGTACGAGAAAACCATAAGCTAAAGGAATATCAGTTGTTTGGATTATGACAATTACTTTTTAATATCCAGTTTGTGCAGTCCCTTTCCATGCATGAAATAATGGACAGGTGATTTTATAGAGTCCAGACGAACATTTAAATTTCATAGAAAGTTTATTTAACATTTTCGACTAGAATATTAAGTCGATGAAACTAAGTAGATAGGCGATTGCAACCCTCCTAATCTAAGTGTAAATGATTTGCTATACAACTACTCACCCAAAATAGAGGAAAACATTCAAGCAACATTTATAGATTTCGATTTTCACATTTGTGTCACTTATTAGGTCTTGTTTAGCATAAATATCTCCTTTGGATGATAAAGCACATTTTTATGTCACAGTAGCCAATGATTGAACAAATTGATTTAAGGTTTTACTCGGTTCTAAGTAGATAATATGAAAATGAGGCATGAAAAAGGAGGTATAAAAATGGATTTAGATGTTTCCACGTTTGGTGGAAATGGTAAGCATAAAAATGGATTAATGTTGCAGGCTTAAGGCTAGATTGATACAGTGAAGCGATCTAGTGACTTGGTATACATTAGGTCTAGATTGATGGAGTTAACTGGATAAATTTTATTGTCTATTTAGCTTTCTGATCAAGTTACTTGGGATTTGTATAAACGTCTAGACGAAACTACTAATTCATTGCTATTTTTTATGAAAACTTATACAAAATCTAAGTAATACTTCCGGGCACAGTAATATCTTAAGATTATTTTTACTACAGAACAAATACAAAGAAAACAGATTTCAAAGAGTTATTATGGAGTTGTGATTTGTCAGCCAATTTATTTTTCAGTGTGATGTCTCTCTTTTTCACTGTTTCCTTTCACCTTGCTATTTTCTACTCCACCATGGACTGCTACCATGTACATCCTGAAATTATAGTCTTCCAAAACCTGAATTCATGGTTATAGAATGCACAGTTTTGAGGCAGTGAGTTAAACATTGAAAATGCAGCCTAGAAATTGTGATCGGCAAGGTTTCAGGATGGCATCAGTAAATGGATCAGATCACCACATGACAGCACCACAAAAGCAGGTATAAGACCAAAATTGAGCTATGGTTATAATGATTATATAAATGATATCCACTGATAAGAATTTAGCAAAGGTGGTTATCATAATGGTTCTTTTATCTTTTAGGTCAAACTGTATAGGTGGTACTTGATTAAATGTGGTACTAGCAGTGTTGAAGTAGCAGTTGGAGGTTTATTAAGTCCAGGGTATACTGTCTTCTACACTGATTCTTGAATACATCCAGGTTAATTTTTGCAATAGAATTCTAATTTTTAACTTTTTTCAGAACAGTAGGTAGTAGAAGAGAAGAAATGGCAGCAATCACAAAACGCAATGACAAGTGTAGGCTCATGACACAGGATGGTGTTGAAGTTCGACTTATAGGACTTATTGATGATTGCACCACTATTGCAAATGGATTCTCTATTGAGGTTTATTCTCAAATTAGCAGGTCTATTAGAAATTTTGTAGTTCCGTGTTATATTGCTTACACCTATATATTGTTTTGGACAGATTGTACATATGTTCCTCTCTGGGTTTCCATATACATGGAACCATTTACTGCAGAATGAAATTCGAACATGCACAATTAGGAATCCAATAAGCTTAGTATCAGAAACTGGTGCGTTGAATGGCATTGAGACATCTGAATTAGGTTTTGAAGGTTGTGCAAACAAAGAGAAGTGTCTGCCATTATTAGGTAACAGCCAAATGGATACATCTACTACATGTGGTCAAAAAGTAGATGCCACTGCATATCAGGAAAACAATACCAAACTTCCACTGGATGAAATTCTGCAATTAAGTGCATCCAGTGCAATGGATGGACAGGATTTGCAAAAATATGGCACACGTACAGCTCCATCAACACATAATACTAAGGAATTGCATGAGACCATATCGTCTAGTCAAACGACAACGGATGAATTGCATGAAAATGTGCCAGCTGAAAAAACAGTGAATTCTCTCTCTCTCTCTCTCTCTCCTATGAATTTTATAATGTTTTATCATTTTTTAAGGACATTTTATTTAAATTTCTTTCTGCAAAATTTGGCCCAAAATTGAATATGCTGGCCATTGGATGTATCAGTTTTGTCACCTACATTAAGTTGGTTTACAAAGGATATAATTAGACCTTCCTATCTGCCTTATCTACCATCACTAGATGCTAGATATTTCTTTCATAACATGCCATCAAAGCTCAAATGGAAATCAAAAGAATGCCTTGTACATTATGTTTTCTTAGGTTCTTTGGCCCATTGGTAATTTTGGCCATTATTTCTTTGTGCATGTGGGGGTCATTCTTTATATTCTTTCAGAGTGTCTGGCCTGATGTATGCTAATTGATGTTTGGTGAATCTCATCCCATAACAATCATAGAATGGCATGTCTTCAGGATAATGTTTTGGGTGTCCTGAGAGAAATGGGGAAAGCTCATGTATTCGATAGTCCTGTAATTCCAAAAGAGAATGTAAGAAAGACTAGAGATGATAGAGAAAAGTCAACCCAAAAGTCACAGCTACCAAAACGTATCACACGATCAATGCAACGGGCTAGCAGGCATATGGTAAATATTCTTATTGTGTTGCTCTATTTTTCAATGTCAGGCTGTCACTTTCTTAAGAACGCTAACAAACTTTACAGGATGGGAATGAAAACAAGATTATTAATGGAGCCACAAATTGTGGTGATGCGTCAGAAAACATTGAAAGAACAAGCTTAGAGGCTACAGATGTAAATGCAAGTGTTAAGGTTATTACTGATACATCTATAAAGGAGGAGGCGGTTGCTCATAAAAAAAAGTCAATGAGAAAGTCTGGAAAGAACAATGTAAGGGTATCCATTCATAAGCAAGTCTAGAATTTGTGTTAATGAAATTAAAATATGTTGAATAAAACTATTTTTTTGAGAATGTTTTGCTGAGAGAATTTCAAGTTTGGTTTCATAGTCCCAACACTGAAGCCACATCCTCTCATTTCATACACTTGGCTTCATGCCCAAATATGCTGCTGCTATTGAAAATGCTATCTTAGATGTTGATACGTATATGTAGCATGACTGAACAACACATCACTGGGCGCAATGAAATTTGTAACTATGCATTTTCTACTGTGTAATTGATCATCAAATTCAAAATGGTGTTGGCTAACACGTATCTGCTCTCTTTGTGGATGTTTCTTACCAGAGGCAACAGAATGACATGAAGGAGGATTTTGTAGATAGGGCTCAGAATCTCAATTCTTGTGGTGATAAAGACGTGGACATGATCATGGATACTATAGAGCATCTTGAAGTTGATGAACACACACCCCAAGAATCTGAGCACGCAATTGAAAAATTGATTGATTTTAGTTATGGAAATATCGACCAGGGAAAAGGAACGGTAAGTTAATCAGTTGCTGCTATTGAGAATTCTAGCATAGGCTCTTTCCTTTATGAATTGATTGTATGTCGTTAGCCACCAAGTGGCAATTATCAGTTGTTTGCCTTGTATCTATGCATGTCTTTTATTTGGATACAAGTAACTTTTTTTTTTTCACATCTTTTCATTGGTAAATCTGGCCATCATACCTTGAAATGTGATGGAACATTGTCGTATAAGTTCTTTTAGTTTGCAGTGCATTTAGTCTGTGATGATATTAGAAGGGATAACAGAACTGTATTCTGCGCCCCTGGCTATGAATTTGATGATGTTGCACTTGAGCTAAGTACCAAAGAGATGAAACTATGCTTTTGATATGTTTTCCTTTTCAATTTACTGGGTCTTGCCATTAAGAGTTTATTTAGTGTTTGTTTGTTACTGGTAGTTTATTTAGTATTTGTTTGGAATGGACTTCAACATGTTGAATCTGACCCTGCACTTGGTGATTGAGGTGGCTCAGAGCAGCAGCACTCTCATAGCTGATATGTAGTGTAGTTGTGCTCATTACGCTGATGAGGCAAAATCTACAGCTTAGTTCATAGTCTGAAGATCCAGTTTCTAGGTTCTGATGTTTTGGGCTAAAGTCTTTTTCTACAGTCGGCTCATAAATGCTTTTAGAGAGATTGCATTTCTATAGAATTTCTATGAGTAAAGCTTCGAAGAAATAATGTTGACAAAAGGCATTGTGTAGGGATGTGAATTCAAAGTGGACCTGCTGTTGTTCCCAACCTACTTGTCTATTGTCTCATTTGTATCCATGATGATATAATCCAATGATTTCCTTTGCAACTATATGTTATCTTTTCCATTGCCTTTGTCTATCAACAGTTTTTATGTTTTGGTTGGTGCTGATGTGTGTACTTCTAATATCATTTTGCATCCATGTATGATGGGAACGTTTTTTCATGACAATCAAGAAAAATATTTGGTACAGTTACGTTTCTTCTATGTGAAGAATGCTATCAACTATATTCTGAAAAACTTATGTTTTTACCTATTACTTTTTCTGTGGCAGTTCTAAATCATAGAATGTTATTTCACACCATATGTTTATCTATCCATGCTTATATTATCAAAAGTTATAAATTGATTTTGGGCCTTGCGTTATGCATCTCTGACGCCTCCTTCCCATCACTTTCCATTAATAAAGGAAACAGCAAGAAAACAAAAATGGTAAATCTTCATTTCGGTAGTCTTCGGAATAGATTTTCCAAAATGTAATTCATTTATGTGCACCGCCCCAATCTAGGTATGTAGGTGCTAGGTATTCATAAACTGTTTTTGCACTACCACCTTATGCTGCTGCCTGTGGAATTACCTTCCTATCACTTTCCAATAATAATGAAAACAACAAGAAAATAAAAATGCTTTACATTCGGATAGTTTTTGAATTGATTAATGGTTGTGACATTGGTTATCCAAAATGAAACCCTTTTATATGCATGGCCTCAATCTAGATATGCATGCGTTAGATATTCATCAACTATTTTTGCAGGTTGAAAATTCGGCTCAGCATTCAATAAACACAGAGAGTATGCTAGATGGGGAAATGAAAGGGAAAACCCACTCAAGATCCGAAGGGAGAAGATTGAGAAGTGCTGAAGTTATTGACGTTCCTAACTCTTCGCAAGAAATTTGTTCTGAAAGTCAATCTTGCAGGGAGAAGCAAACTGAGGTATGTGATTTCTGACCATTATACTTTTGCATATTTGTATAGGTCATGTTATAAGCAGTTTCTGAATTATTTGTAATGTGCGTAATTTTTATGATCTCTTTGTATGATCTATATTGTTTGATTGAACAACCGATTCTATCTTTATCAGATGATTCCACCCATAAAAGGGAAGATACAATCAAGATCTGGAAATTTTTTATTGAGCAGCAGCCTTGGTTTTCCTAACTCTCTGCAAGAAACTGAGACAGAAAGACATGAGGAGAAGGAAGCTGAGGTATGTGGTTTCTGATTGCTATTCTTGTCAGATATTGATATATAGCTCATATTGTAAGCTGTTTCTGATTAGATTGATACATGCGTTCTAATATGGTTGTTTTAATCTGTGAGATGGACTATATTGCTAATTGAGCTCACTGTCTCTTTTATCAGATGATTCCATCCTTGAAAGGGAAGGCCCAATCAAGATCTGGAGAAAGACCATCGAGCAATTCTGAAGCTGACCTTATTAACTCTTTGGAAGATGAAAACACTGGAACTGGAAGTCAATCTCACGAGGATAAGGAAATGCATGATTCATGCAGGCTGGGGGTATGTGATTTCTGATCATTACACTTGTTGAATACTGGTAATAGCATCTAGATTACATTGGAAGCAGTTTCTGATGTATTTATTTCACATGATGACCGGATTTAATGTTATATATTCTCTAAGCTTTATTATATTCTTTGATTGATTTTAATTTTAACTGACTCTCGTTTCTCAGTTGGTTTCACTCACGAAAGAGAAGCTACAATCAATATCTGAAGAAAGAACATCGAGCAGTTCTGAAGTTATTGACTTTCCTGACTGTTTGCAAGAAATTGGGAATGAAAGTCAATCTCACGAGAGGGGAATGCATACTCCATGCAAAACTGGGGTATGTGATTTCTGACATTATTCTTTTTTAATACTGGTATAAAGAGAATAAAGAATAAATATAGATTTAGTTACCCTAAGCGCCACATATAAGAAAAGGCTGATCAATTCGCACTCAAGTGTGAGCTGACTAAGGGCATTAGGGAAAATCATTAAACATAGGGTGATTTCAGAGTTTCAAATAATTTCTGACATAATTATTTGAAAGAATTACCAGCTTTCATGACCTTGTTGAATCTTTTGCCAGCTGGATTTTATTGCTTGATTGAACTGACTCTCTCTTTCATCAGATGATTCCACCTCCCCTCCCGTCTCCCGCAGTCCCGGTGTCAAAAAAGCTTATATCAGCTGCATTTGGTTTGAAAACTTCTCGTTCTGGTAGATTTATGTACCTGGTGGATAATCAGATGTATTATTAGTGTATGTTGTGTTCTATCCATAATGCAGATTTACATTTTCAGGAAGGTTGCTTGTTCCTCCTCTAGCTCATTGGTGCAGTCAAAGTATTGTACGAGATAAGGTGAATAGAGCCTCTTCCAGTTACTACATTTTCCTACATGATTGCTTCATTGATCTTTTTTGATATATGTATATATATGTTCACACTAAGTTTATGATTGTGCTTTTAGGATGGAGGTATTGTTGCAATCTCTAATGGCTCGATGAACATGGGCACTTCTGAAAGTGGTAATAATGCTTACTAAGATTAAAATCTCTGAGTTGGAGCTTTCATATCTCTAGTTTACAAATCTTATCTACAGTCTAGTAATTATCTTTTAATATGTTTGTTTGATAGATTGAATTAAGTTAGGAGGCCAAATATGACCTACTGAACCTCAAAAAGGCCATGCATTCAATCATGAGTTCATACAGTGCAGTTTAGAGCAATTAGTGAGATTTGAACCCTGGTTTGAAAGTTCATAAAAAGGATAGCTTACCCTATGCATCCTAGAGATGAGGATAATGTATATTAATGATTGCACATGACCAATGTGACAAGTCATGATTACAATTCTGAGTAGCGTAGGTTACCCACATGAAAAAACAAGATGTACGTTTCTTGAAAATCAAATAAAAAGATTGAGACTTCCTAAAGAGAAAAAAGTAAGATATATTAACTTCTCCAAAAGACCATATTGGCCTACAAGACTTGACTAAGATAATATTAATTAATCAATTTAGTGAAAAGAAAAAACTGAAGGCATCTTTCTAGAAGTGGCTTGAAAACTATCAGGTTTGGTGCTTGGTCGAGAAATAAGTTTTTGTTTGGTGAACTTCAATTAGTACCACAACAAATACCTTGTCCTCGGAGCTGGCTTTTTGTCATTTAGAATTACAAACACCTTACAGGGTATATGTTGCCATAAGAACCTCACTACTTTGGAGTAGTTGAGATAGCAAGGGCGTTTTATATTGTCATGTTTCAATAGAATCATACCTTTTAAAGAGAGAAAGAAAAAATAAATGTTGTCAGAAAAGAAATGGTTTGGTCTTGTAGGCCAAAATGGCCTACAAGAACAAACCAGAGATTACATTTTAAAATGTTGTCTCGCCTTGAGAACAAATCAAAATGAATGTAATTAAGAAAAGCACTAGTAAAATAGAACATGACTAAGGAATTTCGCTATCAATTCATGTACAATTGACATTTTTGTCTTTGAAAAATCACTAGCATAGGTCGATCCGACATGGAGAGATTTCTGAAGTGAGGGAAGCACCTGTGATTGCGGGAGTTGATGACCTTTATTTCTCGATGATAAGGGTGGTATTGAATCCATAAGTCTTCCCAGTGATGTGGATTTATTGGACCAATTGATGTTCTGTCAATCCATAGTCTCCTGATAGGGTTGAGGAGACCTGCATAACTGGCCATTAGCTAAGTTGATAGATCATGACCCTGTTAATTGTGTTGTTGCACCTGGGTTGCGAAGGCTTTCATACGCATGGGTAGTCTAATGTGCCCAAGTGAAGAGAGAGTTGATAGTTTGGAACAAGCTGAAAGTTTGATGCATGCAATATTCCAATTTTGAGATTTGAGCATATTCCTACTTCATCTTTAGCGCCTTAATAATCTGTTCTTGATGATCACATACTTCATAGCATCTCTTGAGAGCTCTAGTAGATCTTGTACTCTTCATCATTTTATAATGTCAAGAACCCAGCAAGATCAGAGGATTTTGCTCCTAATAGTTTTTTGTACCTTGCATTCTTTGTTCCAATCCTGTTTGGCAATATGTGATTGGGTATATTTGCGACTTTTGTGATCCTCTACACTCTTGGCAATATGTGATCGATCAGTACCTCTATGGACATAGAGCCTTTTTCTAATATCATGATAGGATAGGATATTGAGGATTTAATCCCCAGTTGTATATGTAAGATCAAATTTCGAAAATTTCACCCGACATTTCATCTCCATAAAGCATATAAATCGTAGTTCCCATCCTCGTGTATCACTTTTGGTTTTGATTCTCAAACTATTTGTACCTAGTACTATTTGTACTGGTTCTTCCTTGTATGTGAAAGTGGCATAATGTCTTAGTTGTAATGCTTTTATTGCCATGTGTTTTATTTTGTTCTTGTTAATAGCAAGCTTGCTTATTTGACAAAATGTTTCCAATACATTCTACTGACTGTTTCATATTACCCAAAGCATATGAAAATCGAACAGCATCATTAGCATATAGGGATATAAAAAGAAGCTTGATCCCCATGTTGCTTAAGAAGTACCTTGAAAAATTGCTATCCATTTTCAATTGGCACCAAGTTGCTCATACAATTGTTCTACAATTGCTCTATTATCTAATAGCATTCCGATCTCTATCATTCTTTTTGAAAACTCTCTCCTTAGTACAATGTCAAAGACTTTCTGGAAGTCCACAAGACAACAATATATCATTTTACCTTGTAATCAACTTTCTTCCATAATTATTCTTAGTATAACCATATGATTGATAGTATGGATCGGCGTTTTGCTAAACCGGCTTAGTGGCTCGGCTCGGCTTGGGCTTGAGCTTGCCTAAATGGTTTGAGCTCGGCTCGGCTCGGCTTGAGCCTTGCCAAGCCGGCTCAAACTGGGTAATACGTTTATGTGATCGAATAGTTAGGTTAGAGAAAATCTTAAAAGTTAGAAATTAGATGGTTAGAAACTTGAGAGAGACTGACTCACTGAGAGGAAGCCATAGCCATCGGCAACAACTGTTGAATCGAAGACTAGAGTGACGTTTCACGAGTCTCCACACAGACGTGAGAGAGAGAGAGAGAGAGAGAGAGAGAGGGGGGGGGGGAACCTGCATACTACATAGCGGACGATGACCACCTCTTGCTGTCTGCAATTACTGACATTGTTTTAATCTCTGATTCACTGATCCTCTTCGGCACTCCCAACCTTTAAGCTCCTTGATGATGGCTGTTGATCTCTTCCTGTGATGATCTTCTTCGATAGTAGCCACTGATATTTTCTCCCAATTTATCTGCCCAAAGATTGGGTCTATGTGGCATGCCCATGACATGCCAAGCTTAGTTTCTCAAAGCAAACACATCTTGAGAGCCAAGAATGTGAAAGATGTATACTTTCCTCTTTTCTAATTATATAATGCAATTGTTGCTTCTTGTGTTGAATCATCGGAGGTTTTTGTATACAATTATTATCCAACGGTAGAACCCCAGAGAACAAGTCATCATATGAGCATAGCATACTCTCTTTTTCTTCTTCTTCTTCTTTAATACAAACATTTTCCTTATCTTTTATCGCTTCCCCTTTTTTATCTGCTACAGTGGATTCATTTTTCTTACCTAACATATTGGATTGATTTGTCGGAGGAGAGGGAGGAAGAGAGAGGTTTTATTTTATTTTTAAAATCGTCCATAAAGAGGCCAATATTGACCTATGGGACCAGAGTATACATGTGTTCTTGATATATGTCTCCTTCTTAAGAAGGGGTATTCATATGTTGAAGCACAAAGTCTCTATGTGTTAATAAAGCATACACATATGAGCTCAACCTTCTAGGTGGTTTCTTAAGTATGGATCTTAAGTTATCACTCCCTCTTAGTATGTCAACATATCTTTTGAACGAATTGCACTATATATCGAGCATGTGAAGAGCAAGTGACATTCATCCTCTACCATGCCTTCATTTCATAGTTTACATGTCTTCAAATTCGTTACATTTTGATACCATGATGCAACTTCAATACCTAACTTGTGAGATCGAGTGCGAAGTAGTGTAAGGGCTCTACGAGCATTGCTACTCATATTGGTAATGAGATAAGGTTGGATACGATCATAGAGATGAGGTCGAGTGAAGAAAGCTCGGATTAAGGTGGCTATGGTGGCAAGGCCGAGGGCAAGCCATGTCCATGTGTCTTGTAGAAGCATGGAAATTTTCATGCATGTCTCCATAGCCATCATATATTTGTAGCTGAGGTGGTCATGGTGGTCGTGGTGCTGATGTTGATGTTGAGGTTGAGGGGAAGAAGAATAATGGTGAGGTGCACAAACCGGATTAGCCTAAACTGATTTAGGGATCGGTTTGGTTCAGGTTTAAGAAGCCCAAAACGGTTTAGGATTAACTGGTTTGGCTTGGATAAGGTTAAGCCTAAACCAAACCATTGCCGATCCCTAATCAATAGTCGAATGTTTTCGTCTAAAGCCTGGTGGACCGATTGCTCATTGGTGATTATGTCAACCCATGAGTAATTGTTTGCTCCATGCTACTGCTAGATAAGTTGGCCATAACCTAGCTAACCATGATAGTTCAATTCATGATAGTTTGCTAGATATTGCACCGCCGTCTATTGTATTTACACATTCTATAATTAATATACTTGCTATTTACAGAAAGAAAACAGAGCTTTTACAATGCAGGGTATTCAAAATTTAGGCCACCTGCAGAGGCGAATTTGCAGAATCTTCAGAAACGGCTCCATGAGGCTGCTGTAGAAGGTCTTAAGAAAAAAATAATGAATAAGAAAAAAAAGGTTAAATGCAATTAATCTGAACAACATATACAAGGTGTCGGTTGTCGTTTGATGTTGAAATATGCTGTATAATCCCTAATTCACACTAGTAAATTGCGTTTTCACCGTGCATTTGTTAAGTTATGATTTATACAAGTTCATTATTGTCAGCGAGCATGTATACTTTATTCAAAGGTTGAAGTAGGTGAAACAATGAGTTATGACAGCATTAATGTTGCATGTTCATAAAACAGTGCCCTGTAAATTAGATTATTTAGCACCACAAAACTTTTCCTATTATTTAGAAAGCTTTATATATTGATATTTAAAAGCAGTGACTTCTGATCTATTAGTGGTTACATGTACTATACGTGAGAATTTGTAGTCTAAATTGTGCATTTGAAACGGACTTTATCATGTATACAAGAAATGTGTGATTCCAACCGTCCAGATGGTGTACTTCAAGGTGTATTATCATCTTGCAAGAGCAATTCGTCATTATATGGTTGACAATTGCTTTGTATTTCAAGACCATTCAGTTTGAGCACTGTCTTACCATCCTGGATCTCTTTATTATATGCCAGCAGTCAATGACTTTAGTAGAAAGGTGCGGGTTTATTTTCTTTGACAGAAGGCTAAAGCTTTTAGCAACATAAAAAAATGGTATAAATTTGTTAAGTGTGAGTTTGGTAAGTTGTAGGAGCTACGACTTGATCAAGATGGTGAATTCTTATTGTTGAATCATGTGAATATTGCCATGAGCCTGGCATTAAGTGCCAACTCACAATCGCATACAAGTACAATAAGTATGGCATTGTGGAATGTTTGAATGGAATTGTTGTTGAATTGTTGTTGAGATGGCAAACAAGAACTCATTTCTTTGACATGAAAAGATGATGTCCTAACCACGAGACCAAAGGGACTTGGCTCTAAAAACCTGATGAACACATATTTGAATCAACTGTACATCCAGCCAAATGCTTATGGCAATGGTCTCCAAAACCAAAGGTTAAGAGCTCGAGTCCCTTTTCTCTTGATTACTCGACTTGGTATGAAGAGGTTGTAGGTTTCTTTACCTTGTTTTATCACTTGAATAGTCGAGATGACCTAGAATAGGCCTCTCTCCAAGCCCATACATGTCTATTGCTAGGGTTCTTCCTCATCCATAATACTTTGCAAACTTTTTAGTTGGTTAAACTGAGCTATTTCTCTTGGAAATAGAGGATTCATCAATCCCCCCTTCTCGTATGTAGGTACAACCTATTTGGAGATACGAATGATGTTAAAAGGCCATTGTTGAAGTAGAGGGGATGATAACTTTTGTGAAGGCAAAGCTTGGAGTAACATAATTGAATGATTATTTGGGTAATAATAGAATCTAATGCTACTTCTGCTTTCATTCAACAAAAGCAGTTGCTTTGGTTGCTTGACATTTGTTGTTAAACATTTTAGGAGGGTGTATAAGGACCTACTGTTCTCTATGGCGATGTACAATTGCTTCATATCAAACTACTAAGTGTCTTCACTATTACTAGACCTATATAAATCAAGCCTATTTGGGTCTTTGGGTTGTCCAATGACAACCAAACCATCTTTCTATTGTTTCCCCAACCACTCAAACTCTTTTACTAGATTCTTGGTAGTCCCTTTCCCAAAGAAAATTGGGAAGTGTATCTTTGTAGGTTGGCATACAGTTAGCCACCCGGGTTGTTCAGTCTCAAAGGTATGGTTCGGGCATGTGTTGCTTGACCCAACAATGCATCGAAGCAATGATCACAATAGTTTACATTCTCAATTAGAGCTACATGAAGGCACTTCAAGGGAAGACACCACAAGAAGTGTATTCGGGCCAAAAACCTTCAATGTTGTAGTAGGACCTTTGGGTGCACATGTTAAACACATGATCTGGACATTGATAGGAAGTTGAATGCTAAAACCAAGAAGTGTATCTTTGACATCAAGTAGAGTTGAAGGCTTCTCAACTCTATGATTCAGAGGCAAGAAAGATGTTGACAATTTGTGATGTGTTTGATGAAGAACAATCACGCCTAGTTGAAAAATGGGTTCTTAGGTTATCCCATCAATCAAAGATGTATTCCAGCCAATGGCAATCTATTTTCTAGGAAAATACATTAAATACTTCTTAAATTTTAAAGTATTTTTAAAAAACTGTAAACATTTAAAAATTTTGAAACTTATTTGAAATGTTGAATACTTGTTAAATACATAAACTATGTGAAATATTACAAAATGGCAATTCTAAAACATAGAATACGTGTAGAATACTTTATAGTACTCTAAAACGCAGAATACACGTTTCTTAACAACTATGACTAAGAAGGTGATAGGCACCAAATGGGTGTGGAAAGCAAAGTATAATGCAAATGGTTCTTTTGAGAAGTTCAAGGCTAGGCTAGTAGCGCAAGGGTACTCCCAAATCGAAGGATATGATGTACAAGAAATGTTTGCTCGGATAGCTTGAATGACGGCAAGTCAAATGGTCATAACTTTTCTTGAATCAAGAGCATGGGTGATTAATCAGATCAATGTCACAGTGGTAATTCTGAATGGGCATCTAAATGAGGATTTATATATGATGCAATCACACTAGGGTTTAAATTGTTGAATTTAGAAAATAAAATTTTCAAGTCGAAGAAGGTAGTGTATGGTTGGAAATAAAGTTTGAGCTTGGAACAAGACAATAGACAATTTCTTACAATGGATTGACTTTAAGCAATGTGCTTCTGATGCAAGAATATATACAAGAACAAAGGATGGGAGACAAATAATCATTATCATCGACGTGGATGATAAGTTACTTAGAGGTATCTATGAAGAGTACATTGGCCAAAGACAAGGGTGTTTGTAAAATGAGTTTGAAGTGACAAACTTGGGGATTTTACACTATGTTTGAACAATGTTTGGCAAACCTTCGTTTGCATCTTCATGCCACAATAAAAGTTTGTGACAAAGATCTCGAAGGCCTTTAGGATGATTGACTATAAGCTGATGTTGACTTTGATGGAGTTGAATCGCAAGCTATCCTAAAAGACCCTTCATTGATGGTTGACATAAGGAAGTACACACATCTGATAGGGAATCCAATTTTCTATACAACACTAAGGTGAATATTTGCGTTGCAGTCGGTTTAATAAGTTGATTAAACAACAAACTGAAAGAGACTCATTGGAAAGCTATGATGTGTGATTAATGTACATAGTGGGTACTTTAAATTATGGAATCTTCTACAAGACAATAACATGACCTTGGCCGTTAGCCACACAATTGACAAACTTCGTGGCTATCAGGGCCGTAGATAGTTATTCCTGAAAATCGATTTCTGGATATTATTTTCCAATGGGTTTTAGAGTTCTTTCTCGGAGCAGTAAAAAGCAACCAATGGTGGAATTCTCTTCGGCGAAGGCAGAATAAAAAGCAACATTGCTTGGCCATTTCTTGGAACCCCACAATTCATCATATACCAAACCCATTTCTTGGAACCCCACAAAATGGATAATGAGATTGTTGAGCTTGAGTATTGTTTGACATCAACCCATTGAGGGGTTTGTTAGATATAATCAATGATCAACCCCAAGTTGTTAGTTTATCCATTTTTAGAGGGCACATTTTTATATTATCACCTCAAATGAGGAGTAACTATTATCGAACTTCGCCATATGGGTATCAATGTGGGAAACCTGTAAATGAGTAGGAAAGAATGCGTTTAGCAAAAAGTGAAGTAGGGTAATAAAGTTGACTAGTCAAGCCAACTAAAAGAGTACTCTTTGTTGGTTGGTTAAGATATACTTACTCTTGAAGTATATGCCATTGACTTTAAGACAAGCAATATCCACCACTAGCTTATATTTGGGAAGCTAGGTCATATTAAATGGCAAGTTGATAGAAAAGGAATATCTCCACATAAGAAAAGGAATATCAAATGACTTGCACATTATATAAATAAGAAGAAACACATAATATAAATATCTAGTCCGTGTCCTACACAATTCTTGTGGCTATTATTGTGTTAACTAACTATACAATTGACTAGTCCAAATCCCATCTAAACTCTAAGGTGTGAGTGCAATGGAGGACTACCATTGTGAACTACTCTCATATATAGTACAAAGTTTGTATTGACCCCATTGTGAGCTACTCTAAAGTGTTATAGAAAGTTTGTATTAACATATATACATTTACATGAGTGTAACTTTATATGCTTATCTAGTCAATTCTCAATATTTTTGATAATAGCTCATGAGCATCTTTGGAGGCACATGGGGGATTTTGTGTACCAAGTGAATATAGTCTTGCAATTTCCAAATCTATGAGAAGGTTAAGTTTTGTATGTATATCTATAATGAGATTTCAGAATTTTTGAATAGCCATGTTGGTTTTAAGCAAAGATGCCCACAAATGACCTATCTAAAGGAAGAAGACATTGAAGAAGTTGTCATGGGGAATGTAGTTATTGTGGTTTTGTTGTACACAAATGATATGATGTTTTTTGTAAATACGTAAGAAGTTGCACAAAAGTTTGTAAGGACATTGGAAGAGTTTTGCATGAATACTAAGTTGATAAAGAATAGCTTGAAAACAAAGGTTATGTTTGTCACGAGCCAAAATAAGGGTAAACCAACCATACATTATGTATAACAATGAAAACACTTGAGACTATGGAAAGTTTTAAATACCTTGGCCTTGAAATTTCCTCAAATCATACAAGGAATGAATGTGCTATATGTCACTTAGAGCTGGGAAAGTGAGCATATTCTTTTCTGAATTAAGGAGACCCCACACATCAATACATGTTATAGCCCATCATGTTGTTTGCCTTCCAAACCATGACTTCAATATGACTTAGCTCACACTCACTATAATGTGATACATGGTGTTCGGGGACAAGTGATGTGATTAGTCGATTGTGCACACTTTTCCCTAAGCAAGTTTAGGAGTTTGAGATAGCTCTGATCACATTTAGTTATGCTTTTCACAAATTGTTGACCAAACTTAATCCTTGCATGAATTTATCTCACAGTTGCTATGTGCACTTTCAATTATGGCATTCATTAGTCAAGTTCTCGAACATTGATAATTGCTACTCACTTTCACATGTATTACATAAAAAATGTTATATTTTTGGTCTCCTATTGGACCCTTAAGACTAACAAAATCTTTTTTTCTTTCTTTTTTTTCTTTTCGTAAATCAATGTTTGTTATTAGAAGATAATACAACCCTTGCTATCTTCACTACATCATGAATAATGATAATGCATGGGAAACCCTCTCACGTACTAGACGACATACCTCTATCTCCTCTTGGGACTACGTCCCCAAACAACATAGTTGCGAAAATTGTCACATCAACTTCCCTTTCATCCTACAGAGTTGTTGTGTTACCCCATGAAGTCCATCAAACACGAACCCATTTCTCGTGGGCCAATTAAACCACATCCCCCAATACCTAAGGTAGTCAAACACGACCTTATATGATGGTGCATGCATGCCTTTATCGTCATCAATAAAAACTTAGTTAAAAGGTTATAGAATATTGCTTGTTATCGATGCCCAAATTTGTGATATAACAACCCAAATGGATTTAGCAAGCAGACATGTAATGAACCTATGTTTGGCATCTTCCTCAACCACCGTGCAAAAAAAATATGTCCCATTTGAAATATGTCTACGTTTTAAAGCCATCACCAAAGCCAACCCACCACAATCACACGGCAAAGAAACACCTTAGCACGGAACTGAAGATGAGACTACCATACTGCATCCAAAACTCTACGCCACCACTTTGCATGTCGAGTAATGTACCATGTGTCTACAACCTTAGTTGCTAACCAAGCTCTATCTTCAACCAACTTATGGTATACATCATTAGTGTTCACCACAAAAATTGATTGTTCAATACCAACGACCAATCTTTCCATGGGTCTGCAACCAACAACTCTGGAAGCTGGAAAACTAATCTAGGCAATGCCAATATTGATTCCCCAATATACCCATATCCATGTGGTATATGAAACTTATTTCTAATTGTCCGAAAGGCCATCATTTTCCTACATGACTCTAATATACCATCTTCCACCGTTACCAATCCTAGCCTGGCCATTTGATTATCCTTGAAGATATCAAAACCTCCGCTGCCAAGGAATTAATATCTTTTCTACACTCAGGGGGGCTCCAATGAAATAATTTCAAGCATCGCTGCCAAGAAAGCATTAATTGTTGGACCATAATAGATTCTGAACATTTAAATGCATGGGTACTATTAACAACATGCCACCACGATGTTGTAATTCTGGTTTTCCCATGGTATATACCAACCTTTTCCACAAAATAACGAATTATTTCTGCTGAAGGTTGGGTACCTATGCACATACCTTTCAACAGATTGAATTGTCGAGCCACCATATGATCCTCCAAATTTAGTAATGCAACTCCCCCTAGCTGTTTTGGAGTATAGATATTGTTCCATGATACCCAACTCATACCTAGTCTTGAATCTTTCTTCCACAATTGATCAAGTGAACGAGCTAATTGATCAAGTGATTTCTTTGTCCAAGGTAATAATGGTAAACATAGACGAGTACTAAGGGGCCATGCTTGAGACTTGCAATACATAAATTTGTCTAAAATGGTCCTCGATATCCAATTCAAACTTTGAGATGTTGAGATATCAACATCAATAGGGTAACCTAAGTGCCGACACACATTGCCTTGATCCAATATTTGGCCACACCATCCAAGATCAACCAAATCACTCTCAGTGCATCTAATGAGCATCGCCTTTCACATATTTATATTTAATCCTGACGCCAATGCAAACACATTCCACACCTCCGTGGCTTTTGCTATATTATTAGGTACCGCTTTGAGAAATAAGAATGAATCATTGGCCAATGCCTGAGCTATCAATTGTTTCCTTGATGGCAGAGCTAGTCCAACTATTTCCCCACATGTTGCCAACTCATGCATCTTCACCAAAATCGGGTGTGTAGCAATTGCAAATAACAGTGGACTCAATGGGCATCCTTGTCGAAGTGAGCTTGCCAATGGTAGTGCTTTAGTCACTCCACCATTTAACATAATGTGTGACACTGCACCATTTAACAAAATCTCTCTCTCTCTCTCTCTCTCTCTCCCTCTCTCTCTCTCTCCATGAAAACACACAATTATATGAATAAATGTGTGTATTACAATTGAGTGTGGTCACCACTCGAAGGGTAGTGGGGCCTGTTAAATCGCATAAAGGCAAGACAAACACTCCATTGAGGAAAGAATTTCCACTTGCTCCAGTAAAGAAAATTGTGAGAATAATACTTCGGTTTTCATAAATATGCTTTGACTCCATGATATAATTAGAGCATTGCATATATCCTAATTATGAGGCAATCCCCAATATCTCATAAATAGGAAATCGATCTCCATCTTATATTTCAGGTTGACCTATGTGAATTGTGCAAACACCCACTATCTTGGCAGGAAATAGCAATGTGACAAAACTTGCCAAATATGAGACATGTAACTCCAAATTAGACAAACAATCAGTGAGTGTATGAAGCAATGAGAGCTATCTTCCACTTGGGTCAACCTTAGATGATGGCCATTGAAGAGATTAATTGGAGTAATGATATAAGAGACTAGTAGTCACTTATAAAAATAACGTTTGACTTCGTAAACACCAACCAACCCATTAGTTGGTCGAGGTAAAGAAACTTGCAATGTAATATTTTATAGCTATTGGTGGGGATGCATAGTAATTGTCACATTTCAACAAACTTCAAAATTCGTTTAGATTGAGCATCCTCTACAACTCCCACCTCTTTCACCCTGAGTAACAACATTAATTGAGAGCGAAATCTCTCCTTTTCATGCCAACATAATAACCGAGAAGACATGATTACTTCTTTTTGCAAAGAATTACAAAGAAATATCTCCTTTTTGCCAACATAATAACCGAGTCTAGATGATGGTGTCCATCTCTCGTCATGGGCTAGACACTTAAGGGCTCGGAGTTAAGAGCATGTCACTACCTACAGCTCATGCTTTGAATAATTAAATATAATACTTGAATTGAATAAAAAATATATTGATATATTATTTGGCAATTATAGTGGTTTTATATACTTTGTTAAAGAGAAAACATCTCAAGTTTGAAACTTGTACGATGGGGTTATTTTGAAATGGACAATTTCCTTGCTTTTGAGGTGATTTCACATTGTGTGGCATAGGCAACAAAACAATTGTTAAATTCCTCCCCTATCTATGGGTAGGACCTTCTTTGGTAGGTGCATTTATTGACTTCGAAGATAAAACATTAAGTCTACAAGTGCATGCATCTTGCACAAGATAATTACATAACCACAATGAACAGAGATGCAATAATTTTTTTAATAGTTCATCAAGTGTTGTAATTTGATATGGGATATATGCCATAGAATGACAATATATTGGATGTCATGACATATATCCAATGTTAAAACATACAATGTGTTTGTAAATTTTAGTAACTAACGAAGGAGTTTTTTTGGGAAAAAAAACATACAATGTGTTAAATAAAAGAAACATTCTTTGAAAGTTTGATCAATTATCTACCACATTTTCTTTATCTACATAATCAAGCCTTTCACACTATGAGTGATTCTCCATTTTGAAAGGGTCCCAATTGTTGAAAATTACATATAAATAAATATATGATACCCTCTACTTTAACCATAATTTAGTTTTTGGGGTTAGTAAAGTGAATCATGTCTAAGAAGTTAAAGCAAAGTACACAATCTAAAGTCCACCATAACTTTATCTCTCCATTTTGAAAGGGTCCCAATTGTTGAAAATTGCATATAAATAAATATACGATACCCTCTAATTTAACCATAATTTAGTTTTTGGGGTTAGTAAATTGAATCATGTCTAAGAAGTTAAAGCAAAGTACACATCTAAAGTCCACCATAACTTTATCTTAAACCTACAATGAAATATTATGCATCTATTACGATAATGAAATGTAGGGAATTGTACAACTTAAAAGTGTTTAAAGCATGTGGTACTGCTCTTCATCGATCCTATGATCGCTTCATATCAAACTAAACTTTTTTGGTTGAATGGAAATAATTTAAAAAGAAGTTCTAGATTCATTGATGTCACTTGTCACTATTGATATCCAACTTGTGTCGATTGAATAAATTTTCTTTGCTTTGTTTTGCATGTAGTAAGGATATTATGGTCATACAAGAAAATTGATTATAGTAAAGATCCTTTCTTGGTAGTTTCATTCTTCTATCAAACGATTATGTTACCTTAATTCTCGGAGCACCTCTGTTTGATATTATCTATTAAGATCTTGGAAAAAGATATTAATGTGAGTATGGAAACAAAAGTATTAAGGAATAAAATTTCAAACTCAAATCTATTGATGTAGACAAACTTTTATGAGAGAAATAAAGAGAAAGTGTGGAATGGGAGAGGAATAATTTTTCTTAAAGTAGTACAAGAACTAGATTTATAATACTTGAAATATGATGTAAGGCGTTGAAGGAATGTTTGTTTGCGATCAATGAGAATGTACAGATGATTGATGGTGACTAGTGGTGATGGTAGGGGTTAAATAATGTTGGCTCATGTAGTAATTGTTGGTGGATGGATGGTGATTGGTAGATTTAGATTATTTGTTTTGTTTGTGAACTTTGGTTGGTGACGATAATCAATTGTGATGCAAATTCAAATAAATTTACTCTCCATAGTTTATTTTTTAATAAAACAATAAACATGAATATTGATCGAAAACATCATTTTCAACAATAGCATTGACATTGAACGTATGTGGCCCATTGTCAACTATAAAAAAGGGGAAAGGAAAAGAGTTAAGGGTTGAATGGAAACAAATGGTACCAATAATAACTTGCCAAAATTTTATATGTACCTACACCAACAAAAGGACTTTGAGCGGTCAATAAAGTGATGTATCATGTGATTATATAGTGATATTCCTGAAAGATGAAGTCCATTCAACACCCTAAACCTCCTATGAAATGAGATGGTCCAACTAATGCATTCTTGTCGAAACATACCCAAAGGTAAAGCTTATTATCAACATTGTGGGGCAAAAATAAATATCATGTGATTTAGATTATCATTCCATGTCTCTAGATCTTACATAGAGGGGATTAATCATGGATTATGTTTGTTTGCATGAACACAATTGTAGTACTATATTTGAACGTTGTGGATACCAAATATTAACCTCGATGATTCAAAGACAAAATACTTAAACTACTTCGAATACCTATTTGTAGAATACTTTAAAAACATGTTTTTTAGGAGAGATAATATACTTGTTAGATACTTAGAATACGTTAAATACGTGAAACATTTTGAAATGATAGTTCTGAAATGTAGAATGTGTTAAATATGTATATTAGAGTATTTCAAACGTAAAATATGTGTTTTTTTTAACAATTATGATTTCAAGCAATAACATCCCAACCTAAACGTTGTCTATGTTTTGCACCCCCAAAATTTGCCTCAAATAAGCAAGCATTAAGTGTTTGCCATAACCCCAATACCTCAAGAACTATTCGAAAATGCGTTGAAGTGAAACAATATGTGAAATGAAACATTGGAATGGGGGTTTTAAAACCGTAAATAGATCAAATAATAAAGTGATGCATGCTATATTTTAGTGACACTATGTAAACATTGCATCAATAATATCCCACTTTCTTTAGGCATAAATGAATCCCCAATCATAATTCTCTAAATAAATCCCAAATCCATTGTTATAAACAAATTGCCACATAGCCATCCCATCTCTCTATTTATTATTGAGAGAACCCAAGTTTGATCCTCGCCATGGGCTAAGCTCGTCTCATAGGTTGAAATCAAACTTTGACATTAAAAAGATATCACTTTTCACTATTATTTGTTGTCTTTTCGTAAATACGATGCCCCAATGCTAAGCTAGTACAACGTACTTACAACAAGGGCCTACACACATTCCTCTTACAATCACAATATGTATTCTTGATTGTAATGTACACTAGGAAAATTCTTGAACACAAGAGTCATTATTCAATTCCATACATGCTATGTAAACATGTTTCACCTTTGGTTCCATAGGTCATATATTTATAAAAAAACAAATAAAGATTCACCTTGGTATTAATGGAAAGATGCCCAAAGACTACAACGAATTCATACAGTAAATTATAACCCTCATACCCACATCAACCAACATGTCAAGTATCAAAAGCCCTCACACTTTGCCTTAAACAAGTTTGAGAGTCTTAGTATCACACTTTGATACAATGCTCTGCCTTTGATCATATTTGACCGTGCTTTCCACATATCTTCGACCCAACCCAATCCTTTCACGACTTTCTCTCACAACCACAATGTGCACTCTCGATTGCAACATTCATTGGTAAAGTTCTTGAACATTGAGAGTCACTACTCACTTTCACACGTATCATGTGAAATGTAATATTTTTGGTCTCATAGGTCATATTTGACCTCCGAAGACGATAACAGAATCTATCTATCTATCTATTTCCAAAAGAGGTCAAGATCTCGAAATTGTTGTTGTTTCCGAATCAGGACATCACGCTCACCAATTATTGCCTCATATTAACCTCTGAGAGTATGTAGGAACATTAATCATATCTCCAAAAGAGGTTAAGATCTCTGCCCTTTTCCAAATTTCTCGAAATTGTTGTTGTTTCCGAATCACGACATCACGCTCACCAATTATTGCCTCATATTAACCTCTGAGAGTATGTAGGAACATTAATAATATCTCCTTGAATAGATAGAATCTATCTCTCTCCAAAAGAGGTGAAGACCTTTGCCTTTTTCCAAATTTGTCAAAATTGTTGTTCTTTACAAATCACAACATCACACTCACCAATTATTGCCTCATATTAACCTTTGAGAGTATGTAGGAGCATTAACCATATCTCCATGACTAACTCAATCACATTGTGTTTGACTTTCTGAAATACATATTTACATCTAGCCTTCCACAATACCCAAACAACTAAACAAGATATCGTAGACCATGTTGGGAAATTGGTCCCTTCGGATGGGAACTGGACGAGCCAAATCCCGTGTGAACCAGTAGTAGGGACATATTAGCAATTATGTTCGGATGTGCCTGTTGAGGCTATACTTGTAAATAGCCCGAAAGTTATATGAGTATAAATAACTAGGACAAAACTTAGTGTGTGTGTGTAAGTGAGTTCGGGTTAGCTGTAGTTAGTCATTTTTGTATAGAGATTGTGAGACAGAGAGAGAGAGAGAGAGAGAGAGAGAGAGAGAGAAAGACACAAGAAGGTGTATTTGTTGCAACTGTTGATCAGTGAAGATATAGAGCTCAAGGTCGTTGCCTCTAAGTCTCTCATTTTGTATCCTACCTCTCTTCTCATAGTGATCTTGTTTGGAGTTTGTGAACTCCCGTCGTTTTGCCTCTCGAGGTTTTCCACGTTAACATACAATGTCGTCTCTTTCATGTGTAAGCCTATCAATCTCTATTTTTCTATCTTGGTTCTTCCATTGTGTGTTTGGATCTCGGTTGTGGCCGAGAACGATTCTTATCAATATGGTATTAGAGCAAAGTTCTAAACTTCAAACAAAAACGAATGGAAATGGAAGATTCATTTAGAGGCATGTTCAAGCTCACCGGCTCCAACTACTCAGTGTGGAAGTCGAAGATGAGGGACATGCTAGTGGTCAAAGATATCTGGCTCCTGGTACAGTTTGGAGACAAAAGACTAGACAAGATTGATGCATCAACATGGGAGGTGATGCACATGAAGACAACGACGTACATTTGATGCTTCATCGACATGAGCCAATACAACAACTTCAATGAAGAGAACAAGGCTCATAAGCTCTAGGAGAAGATAAACATTATGCTGGAGAACAAGAATGATGTGAATCGAGTCTTAGTATTTCGAAAAATATGGCAGAACATATGAACGCCTTCTAGGGGCTGATAAACCAAACTACCTCGTTTGAAGTACCACTAGTCGACGAGGACTAGCACTGTTGTTGCTCGGATCCCATCTGATAGATGGGAGATGCTGGTCGTCACACTGGACAATGCCGGACTGGAAGGGAAGCAGTTATCCCTAGCAAGAGTAAAATCAAGCTTGTTTGATGAGGAAGCTCATCGAAAGGACAAGGAGGCAATTTCCAACCCAAAGGCCCTAGTCACGAAAAGTGATACGCATAGAGGAAGAGTTTGAAACAGGAATCCCTGCAACCGAGAGAAGTTGGGGACAAGGTCGAAGTCAAGGGGGAGGCCCACATGCTTCTACTATGGGAAGCCGGTGTCGTGAAGATTTTCGGCAATGGTGTAAAAATCACATAAAACTATAAAAGGATGGAGGTCTTGAAGAGCTTTTAGATGCACTTTACTACATAAGAAACATATATCTAAGTGTCAACTTATGTGGGTATAAAGTTTTGCAAAAGAAAAAAGAAAAACTGTGAAATATCCCACATAGATAGGAAAGTTAAGGCCCTGGCTATATAAGCACATTGAGATCCCTTATTTTTTTCATTTGTGTTAAGAGCACTTTGGCCACTTTGTCTAGATGGATGAATGTGGCCAAATCCCCAAAATCGATTAACAATAAAATGGAACTGGCTAGTAATGAAACCGAAATCGGCCGGGAATCAATTCGGAATTGGTTGATAAACTGGAAACCAAACTGGAACTGGCCGGTAAGCAATCTGGAACTGGTTGGAAAGCAAACTGGAACCGACCGGTAAGCAAACCGGAATCGGCTGGTTGGCGGTGGATCCGGTGACGGAGGCGTGAACTGGCGGCGGAGTTGGTGGCATCCGGCGAACTGGCGTCATCTGGCGACCAGATAGATATATAAATAAATAAATATATGTATACATATATATATACACAAAGAGTGCAAGTGTGGATTTGAACCGTGCACCTCCAAGTTGAGAGTGTATAAGCTTACCACTAAGCCAAGACATTTTCATGAATTAATATTTTTATCATTATAGTTTTACATGTAAATTCTCATACATGAGACCTTAAACGAGTGACGTGGTTATCATGCACCACATGTAATACATGAGTGCGAAATGGCAAACATGCATTTTATGCATGTCTTGTACCCTCAAATGCATGAGGGCATCTATAAAAGAGGGGAGGAAAAAGATGGAAGGACTAATGTAAAATTTTTGGAAGCTTTGTACTTTAAATCAAAATTAATATTAAGAAGAAAATTCGTTATCCTTTTGATGATATACCTTGTTCTTGAAATCTAAAGTCAAGAGTTCTTAATCTCTCTCTCAATCTAAAATCAAGCGTTCTATCTTATCTCAATCTCTCTCTCTCTTTCAATCTATCTTAATTCCTTTCTCGCTAAAGCTTGTGCAAACTTTGAGTCCTTCCGGTCCGGAACCTTGGCGGTTTCGCCTCGCGATCCGCGCCTAGTGACGGATCTTCATGACAACGAGGCACTTCCAGAAGAATTGTCGACACTTCCGAAAGGAGAAGGGGGGAGCTGACAATGCCAACTCGAAGAAGTTCGACCGAAAGGGAACATCAACAATCGCGACAAGTGAAGAGGAACTATTGTTCATCACCAAGGAGACTGAGCTACATCTTGTCAGTGATGAAACGACGTGGGTGGTCGACTCCGGGGTGTCGTTCCATTTGACTCCCGACCTGAAATGCTTCTCATCATACAAATCTTGAGATCGTGGTTGTGTAAGAATGGGGAATGAAGGAGCATGCCGAATGGTCGGCATAGGAAATGTGTGGTTGACAACATCAACCGGGTGCAAGCTGTTGTTGAGGCAGGTGCGACACGTTTCGGAGGTCAGATTGAATCTGATATTAGCCGGTCAGCTAGATGATGAAGGCTACATGGGTAGCATCTAGAACGACACCATGAAGTTCTGTAGAGGAAGCCTGATCGTGGCCCGAGCTTGGAAGATCAACACTCTATACCTAATGCATGCCCGGATAATCTAGGAGGAAGTAAATGTGGCAACCGACACTGCTGGTGAGCTTTGGCACAAGAGGTTGTGTCACATGAGCCAAAAGGGGATGCAGAGACTCGCTGAAGATAACCTCATTCTAGAGGCGAAGAACGTGCAACTTGAGAAGTGCACCGATTGCTTGGCTAGCAAAAAGAACAGAACCTCTTTCCGATCGAGATCACCGATGAGACGGAAGGCACCACAACCGGAAGTTGTGGGTTTCCACGCTGAAGACGAAGGACCAAGTACTGTCCGTCTTCAAGGAACTTCATGCTAGAGTCGAAAGGGAAATCGTCCGACAATTGAAAGCGGTTTGAGTTGACAATGGTGAAGAATAACGAGGACAATTCGAACAATACTGTCGGTCGAAGGGTATCTGACTTATCAAGTATACAGTGCTGAAGACGCTATAACTCAATAGGCTGGCCGAGAGGAAGAATTGGACCATTATGGAAAGGGTCCAAAGTATGCTAGCACATGCTAAGGTATCCAAGATGTTTTGGGTTGAGGCGTTGATGACAACAATGTATGTGATTAACAGATCACCCTTGAACGGAGACGTTCCACAAAGCGTGTGGACCGGCAAAGACATGTCATACCGACACCTGAAGGTGTTCAGCTATCTTAGATGTCATACGTGCACGTGGCTAAGGATGAAAGGAGAATATTAGATCCAAAATCTTGACCATGCATATCTCTCGGGTATGGAGATGATGAATTCAACTACCGACTATGGGACATAGTCAACAAGAAGGTCATTCGAACCTAAGACATAGTCTTCATGGAGGAGAAGACTATTGTCGATTGGGAGTTAGAGAAGAACGCATCCTCCTGAGCAGTCGGAAGCCGAAAACCGACTGAATAACATGGAGAGTCGGCCAAACTCGAGTCGACTGTCGAAGTCGGACCGAGAGTCGGGTAGATTGTCGAACATGGAACAAGGTAGTCGGCCGAAATAGTGCCGACTCGGACTCGTATGAGGAGCCGATTGTGCCGGCCGGGGAGAGAAGATATCCTCATAGAGAGAGAAGGCCCCCCTCCCCGCCACTGGAGATTGCCTGATGAAGAGCATGTATTGCTAACCGACGAAGGGAAGCTGGAGAGCTTGGAGGAAGCAAATGGGGACACCCACAACTGCCAGTGGTTAAGTGCCATGCAAGATGAGATGGATTCCCTGCATGAGAACCACACATACGGATTGACGGAGCTACTAAAGGGAAAGAGGGCGCTCTGAAACAAGTGGGTATACAAGTTGTGTTGAGCGGTAAGCTCAATTGGAGCCGGATCGGTTGGATAAGCCTGAGCCGGTGAGCACCCGGTGAGCAAAGAGCTAGTGAGCTAGGGAGCCGGTCAGCCAGATCCATCAGTAACCAGAAGCCTAGTAGCAGCTAGACTACTAGGGAGTTATTACTCTCGTAGATAGTGTCAGGCGCTCAAGTGAGCATTGAAGTACACCGTACTTCTGTCAGTCCGTATGGACTTCGCTGAACACATACTATGTATAGAGCGTTGATATAATTTTTGAATAGAGATTCTTGTTCTCTCTCTCTCTCTCTCTCTCTCTCTCTCCCGTGTACTATTAAGCTCTCCATTAAACCTGTTCTCTGTTCTCTGTTTTCTGTTTTTATTGCTTCCGCACGCTATTTGTTTTTACATGGTATCAGAGCGCGAGGGTTGAGAACCTCTGCATGTCATGAAGACATACATCTTGGCTTATCATGAAATTCATCTTGGCGAACCAGGAATCGAACCCATAACCTCTTGGTTTACATATTGTACTTTAACCATTGTAATAACATATGTGAGATGTAATCATAATAATTATATGTTTAGTTATTACGAGATATTTAGAACATTCTAGATTATTCTAGAATGTTCTTGAATATTTCATGATTATATTTATTATTATTATTATTCATAAATATCTAAAATATTCTAGAACATTCTAGAATACTCCATAAGGGCCTATAAATAAGAGTCCATACACTCATCACAACTCATTCGGTTCAACACCAGTCTTTAGCCCTTAGCCTACTCCTTGTAATCTTCTTTCTCATAATATAATCGCATTCCCATTTCTTATCTCTCACTTATACTTTTCTCTCTCTCGCACTCTCTCCCTCTTTCACTCTCTTTCTATCACTATCGCTATTTCTACCGCTCTCGCCATCTCTATCGTTATCGTTATCTCTATCGCCATCGCTCTCTCTCTCTGCTTCCTACTCAAGAGTCACGACAGTTTGAACCGAATATTTCTTTTCCCTTTCTCCAATAACTCTAGCAAGCTTTCTTCTTTATCCTTCTTTCTTTTTCCCCCGCGGTTATGGAGTCGGTCAGCAAGCAAGAGTATATGCGTGTCCTTTCGGAGCTCGATATGCTCACCACTAAGTTTATGGCATTAGAGCAAGAAAATCAAAGGCTACTCGGGGATCTTCAACAAGTCAGTACTGAGAAAGCTCATCAATATGAGGAGTTATCACAACGGGTTCATCAACTTGAGGCTACTATATTAACATTACGAGAACAAGCGGCGGGGGTTCAAAACTCCCCAAGGGAACCAAAGATTAGCCTCCCTGCCAAGTTTGATGGTACCAGATCTCTCTTTCGAGGTTTCCTGAATCAAGTTCGTTTGGTGATTCAGTTACATCCCAATCGGTATCCAACTGATGCTGCCCGTGTGGGATTAATAGGAACCTTGCTAAGCGGTACAGCGTTAGCATGGTTTGCACCACTTCTTGAGAAGAAATCACCATTACTGGAGGATTTCGAGGCATTCGTTAAGGAGTTTCAAGCTAGTTTTGGAGATACGGATAGCACTAGGACTGCAATAAACAAGATTCGAAGACTCCGACAAGGAGATCGTCCCGCTTCAGCTTATGCCGCAGATTTCCGTTTCTTGGCATGCGACATCCCTTGGGATGAGGCAGCCTTAATGGATCAATTCCGTCAGGGTTTGCGTAACGATGTCAAAGATCTTCTTCTTACTTTCCATGAAGATCCAAAGTCTCTTACTGAAGCTATTAGCCGAGCTGTGCGATGTGATAATCGCCTATTTGAGCGACGTTCTGAACGTCAACAAATGTTACGCCGCCAACCGGAACAGACATACGCTTCTATAGTCGCCACACCGCCACAAGGTTCTAGACCCGTTACGAGGGATGGTCCCACTCCGATGGAAATAGAGTCGACACAACGTCGAGGGCCCTTATCAGATGCTGAGAAACAACGACGTCGGGCGCATCGCCTATGCCTCTACTGTGGTGGTCCAGGACATATAGCTGTGAATTGTCCACATAAACCCAGGCGTCAAGTTTACCAAGTAAGTGCACATGACAACCCTACATCAAGTTCTACTATCACTTCTAATAACTTAAGTACTAAGCCTACTAGCCCATGCCATGAGAATAGATTTGATGTCTTGAGCCAATTAGAGGATGTGTTAAACGAATAAGTCCGGCCAAAATAGGAGCCATTTGGTTGGACCATCCTAGTTATGTAGAGTCAGTACCTAGTTGTGGTTCCATTTCATCAAATCAAGTTAGTAGAGTTTTTTCTGCACAAGTCGAGCTTAGCACATCTACAGGTCATCGCGCCCTAGCCTCTGCCCTCCTAGATTCCGGAGCCAATTCTTGTTTCATGGATCGCGAGTTTGCATTGACTCAAAACATCATCTTGAAAAAACTCCCAAACCCAGTAGCTGTAGGAGTCATCGATGGTCGCCCTATAGCATCAGGAGATATAGTCGAAGAGTCTGAACCAATTCGTGTAGTCCTAGGTAATTTGGCTAGTGTCATCTCATTTAACATCATTAGTAGTCCGGAGCACTCTCTAGTTCTTGGTCTTCCTTGGTTTGAGTTACATAACCCAACCATTGATTGGAGAAAAAGAACTATTGAAGAGGTCACCGTACAATCCAAGTCTCTTGAAGCTCCAACTAAGGATCTAGGATCCCCCACAATTTCAACAATCTCTATACATCAATTACGAGAGGATGGAAGAAAGGAAGACATGATGGTATTTGCGGTTTTAGCAACTCCCTCATCTAGCTCACAAGAATTGGGGGTCCAACTACCAAAGAAGTACATAGAATTCTCCGATGTGTTCGATAAGGTGAAGGCTAATAGACTACCAGAGCATCGACCATATGATTGCCCAATTGATTTGCAGCCAGGAAAAGAGCCTCCATGGGGACCAATTTATAAGCTTTCGCCCACGGAGTTAGAGGTTCTTCGAGAATATATCAATGAGAACTTGGCAAATGGTTTTATCCAACATTCAAAATCTCCTGCTGGTGCACCCATCTTTTTCGTTAAGAAGAAAGATGGTACGCTTCGTATGGTCGTGGATTATCGAGGCTTGAATAAAGTGACCGTTAGAAACCGATATGCTCTCCCATTGATCTCAAGCCTTCTAGAACGCCTCAGTGAAGCAAAGTATTTCACGAAGTTAGATCTTCGAGGTGCCTACAACCTTGTTCGAATTCGTCCTGGGGATGAATGGAAGACGGCGTTCCGCACTCGCTATGGTCATTTTGAGTACACAGTGATGCCTTTTGGCCTCACGAATGCACCAGCAGTCTTCCAACATATGGCGAATGATATTTTTCGAGACTTCCTCGATATCTTCATCATTGTTTACCTGGATGATATCTTGATCTACTCAAAAACTCAAGAAGAACATGATATACATGTTCGCCAAGTTTTGCAACGGCTACGAGAGTATGGTCTCTATGCAAAATTGGAGAAGTGTAGTTTCGACCAACGTCAAGTGGAGTTTTTGGGGTACATAGTCTCTTCAAATGGCATCTCTATGGATCCATCAAAGGTTCAAACAATTTTGGATTGGCAAACACCACAGTCCGTGCGAGATGTGCAATGTTTTTTGGGGTTCGCAAACTTTTATCGCAAGTTCATCAAAGACTATTCAAAAATTGTGTTGCCCCTCACTCAACTGACGCACAAGAATCGATCATTTGTATGGAGTATAGATACGAACTCTGCATTTGAGGGTTTAAAGCAAGCATTTACATCCGCACCAATCTTAATCCATGTCGATCCAATGAGGCGCTTTATACTTGAAGCTGATGCATCGGATTTCGCACTCGGAAGTGTACTATCCCAAATTGGTGATGATGGTGAACTGCACCCGGTGGCTTTTCACTCACGAAAATTTGAAGCCGCAGAAATCAACTATGAGATTCACGACAAAGAGCTTCTTGCCATTGTGGATTCTTTTCAACAATGGCGTCATTTTCTGGAGGGTTCTTCTCAGCAGATTATTGTCTACAATGATCATAAAAATCTAACATACTTTCAAAGTGCTCGAGTCTTGAATCGACGACAAGCTCGTTGGGCGCAGTTCTTAACTCGTTTCGATTTTGTAATTCTATATCGCCCTGGGATGCAACAAGGAAAAGCAGATGCTTTATCTAGACGTTCGTATATGGAACTTCAACCTGGAGAGGCCGCATTTGAAAGCCAAAAGCAAATCCTCTTAGGTCCTGATCGTCTACGAATAATGGCAATGCATACCATCAACACACCGGGAGATTCAAGGCTTCTTGATTCCATTCGTGAGCAGATTGCGACTGATGCGTTCGCCCAAGAGGTTTTGAGCCATATTATCCCAAATCGTGCATCTAGCTCCCAAACTCAAAATCCTCGTCTAGACTACACCCAGTTTAGTTGGCATGATGGGTTACTTTTTCGACAAACTCTCTTGTATGTGCCTGACGGTCCTTCTCGACTCAAAGTCATGCAACAATGTCATGACACACCAATTGCGGGACACTTCGGCATCCACAAGACTTTTGAGTTGATTTCTCGCCGATATTGGTGGCCACGGCTTCGCCATTTTGTTACGGATTATGTTCGTAGCTGTGATACATGTTGCCGATCAAAAAAGCCTCGACATCATCCATATGGCTTATTACAGCCAATGCCTATTCCGGAGAGCCCATGGAAATCTATTTCCTTGGACTTTATTACGGATCTTCCACCTTCCAAGGGATTTGATTCGATTCTCACTGTTGTCGATCGTTTTACGAAGATGGCACATTTCCTTCCATGCACAAAGACCATTACTAGTCAAGAGACAGCTGATTTACTCATGCGGGAGGTGTTTCGCCATCATGGTCTTCCGGATGATATTATCAGTGATCGGGGTCCCCAATTCATCTCGAAATTTTGGCGGCACATGTTCAGACTCTTACATACTTCTTGTAAACTCTCTTCCGGCTACCATCCAGAGACTAATGGGCAGAGTGAGCGCACCAACCAAACAGTCGAGCAATATCTACGTTGTTTTGTCAACTATCAACAAGATGATTGGGTGGATTTACTACCTTTGGCAGAATTTGCTTATAACAACTCCGAGCATTCTTCTACTGGATATTCCCCATTTTTTGCAAACATTGGGTACCATCCTCGTTGGACGATGCTTGAACATCCTGAACTCCCAAAAAACCCAGCTGCTGAAGATCGGCTCACTCGACTCCAAGAAGTTCAGGATATGCTTTTGCATCATTTATGTGAAGCCCAAAACACTCAAAAGAAGATTGCTGACCGTCATCGGCGTGATTCATCGACTACATTTCAAGTAGGCGATCGTGTATGGCTCTTACAAGGTAGCATTAAAACGACCCGACCTTGCTACAAATTGGATTATCAACGTTTTGGCCCATATGTCATAAGTGGTAAGATCAATGATGTGACATTTCGTCTTGATCTTCCTCCTCATATGCGTCTTCACCCGGTCTTCCATGTTTCACTTTTGGAGCCTTACACAACGAGCTCTATTCCGGGTCGTGTTACACCTCCCCCACCTCCAATTGACGTTTCCAATGGCTCTGAATATGAGGTTGCCGCTATCCTCGACTCCAAGATCATTCGCAACAAACTATACTACTTGGTTGATTGGTTAGGCTATACACCTAATGATCGAACATGGGAGCCTGCCGAACATCTTGCCAATGCCTCCGACATGGTTGTTGCATTTCACAACCAATATCCTCATAAACCAAGTCTGAACTCTTTTCTTCCGACTCGTGCAACTCGTCATCGAAAAGGGGGGATAATGTCATGAAGACATACATCTTGGCTTATCATGACATTCATCTTGGCGAACCAGGAATCGAACCCATAACCTCTTGGTTTACATATTGTACTTTAACCATTGTAATAACATATGTGAGATGTAATCATAATAATTATATGTTTAGTTATTACGAGATATTTAGAACATTCTAGATTATTCTAGAATGTTCTTGAATATTTCATGATTATATTTATTATTATTATTATTCATAAATATCTAAAATATTCTAGAACATTCTAGAATACTCCATAAGGGCCTATAAATAAGAGTCCATACACTAATCACAACTCATTCGGTTCAACACCAGTCTTTAGCCCTTAGCCTACTCCTTGTAATCTTCTTTCTCATAATATAATCGCATTCCCATTTCTTATCTCTCACTTATACTTTTCTCTCTCTCGCACTCTCTCCCTCTTTCACTCTCTTTCTATCACTATCGCTATTTCTACCGCTCTCGCCATCTCTATCGTTATCGTTATCTCTATCGCCATCGCTCTCTCTCTCTGCTTCCTACTCAAGAGTCACGACACTGCAATCGACATAGCTTGAAAGGAAAACTTTCGTAAAGAATAGGAAAAGAAAAATGGATAGAGGAATGGCTAGCTCGCTCCCGGTGGAGAAGCTCGACAGAACCAACTACGCATCTTGGTCTTACAAGATGCACCAGTATCTCCTTGGGCATGGGTACTGGAGCTATGTCGACGGAGCTAACGACACAACACCTGATGTAGCACACAAGGACTTCCTAGTGTGGGAACAATCGGCAAGCAGAGTGATGTACTACTTTGCGTCCAGTGTTGGAGACCAGCTGCTGAGCCACGTCCGAGATGACGGGACGCCGAAAGAGGCTTGGGGAAACCTAAAGAAGGTGTTTGCCGCAAGCACCACAACCCGAAAGCTGCAACTCCGACATGAATTGAGCAATGTCCGACAGAAGGACATGTCGGTGGCTGATTACATGGCCCGAATCAAAGAAATCTGTGACTTGCTTGCCTCTATCAACGTCACGGTAGAGGAAGACAAGATGGTACAGGTCTGTCTTGGGGGCCTGGCGTCTAAGTTCCGAGCTTTCCAGACAGCAGTATGTACGAGGGAGAATACGCCGCCATTTTTTGACTTACAGTCGATGCTCCTTGTAGAGGAGAACCACGCCGATGCATCAACAAGTGCACCCACTGATAGCCGGATGTTGTACACGGAGAGGGATCGGCCCCATGGGTGTGGTGGACGAGGTGGGTCGACACACAATGGAGGCGGCCGGCAAGGGCAAGACCAATGGAACTGGCAAAGCTCGCACTATGCACAAGGATCGAGAGGATTCGGAACCGGGAAGACCGGAAAGGGGCCGGCCTTGATGATGAAGCATGAGGCAAACTCGATGAAGAAGACCACTTCCAAATCGGAGGAAGTGTGGTGCGTTGATTCCAGTGCGTCAAATCACATGACGAGCCACAAAGAGTGGTTCTCCTTCTTGGAGAAACCGGAACAACCGGGAGTTGTCGAAATCGGAGATGACACTCCTCACCCAATCGTGCATGTCGGAGAAGTTCCCCTGAGCCATGTCGGACAGAGGGGGAAGCTAATGAACGTATTACACGTTCCGACTATCACGAAGAACCTGGTATCGGTCAGATAGATCGTCGACCAGGGAATGCAGGTGCGGTTTATGCACCTCGGGTGCTTCATCGAGGAGGAGGGCCAGATTATCGTGCAAGGGTGCAGAGATGGGAGGATGTTCATCCTCGACACCAATGACGTCAACACCGCCTTGTTCGCCAAAGGACAGAAGGTCGAATCAGACATCGACCTATGGCACAAGCGGATCGGCCACGTCAATTACTGGCTGCTTCAAGACTTGCAAACGAAACAAGTTGTTTTCGATTTGCGGAAGTTTAGTGGCCGGAAGGCCCAAGTATGTGAAGCCTGCCAACTCGGGAAGCAACACTGGCTTCCATTCCCCGCTGAACAAAACCGTAGCCGTAACAAGCTTGACCTTATTCATTCAGGTGTATGGGGATCGGCACAGAATGTGAGTCTTGGCAGGAGTCGATACTTCGTGTCCTTCATCGACGACTATAGCCGGCACACATGGATCTACCTCATTGAGTGGAAGCGCGAAGTCTTCGATTGTTTCCGGAACCTCTAGAGTATGGTGGAACAGGAATGGGAGAGGAAGATCAAGTGCCTGCGGTCAGATGGCGGAAAAGAATATTTTTCCGGCCAATTCAACAATTATGTGCAGCAAACAGGAATTCAGAGAGAGTTCAGCTGCAGATACACACCGAAGCAAAACGGTGTGGCTGAAAGGAAGAACCGGTCGCTTGTCGACGCGGCAAGGGCAATGCTGGAAGAGAAGAGCATGCCCCATTTCTACTGGGCGGAGGTGGTCCGGACGACCGTCTACATAAAAAACCAGATCGGTGACAAGGTGTCCGCGCATGAGCTGTATTTCGGGCGCAAGCCAAATTTGAGATACCTTCAGATTTTCGGCAGCATAGCATATGTGCACGTGTCGGATGAGAAGCAGAGGAAGCTGGATGCAAAATCGGAGAAGTGCATCCTCGTCGGCTACTCACATGAGCAAAAGGGGTATAAGTGTTATAACCCTAGGACAAAGCAGGTCTGAGTTAGCCGTGATGTTGAGTTTGATGAGATGGCATCATGGTATGCCTTACCAGCTCCGACTTTTGACCCTGACCCGATACCGGAGGATGAGGCTAGTGAGCCTGAACCGGTCCAATTAGAAGATGATGAATCTGGCTCTCAAGAAGAGAGTCCGGAATCGTTTTGGTTGAGTGGGCTGAACAAGAGACTGGGTCAATTCGACTAGTCAGAAGAAGAACCGGCGAGTAGTGAAGAATCTGTCGTGCTCTCCCTGCGCAAGGAATCGAGGAGACGGTTCACGCGCAAAGAGAAGGGGAAGAAGAAGATGCTGGATTATGGAACCGGTATTGATGAGTCGGATCGGATCGGATCCGACTCCGGAAAGGAAAATGACGGTTCTTCGGCACCGAAGACCGAACCGACCAAGAAGGCCCTCAGACCGGGTAACGGTGGCTTATGCCGGTCAACCCACCAAAAGGAACTTGTTAAACGGTACGGGTACAATGAGAACATGGCGCATCACTATGCGTACATGACCAAGGTGGCGGAAGTGCGCGAGCCGGAGAGCTACACAGAAGTGGCAAAGGACGCACATTGGCCTGCCGCTATGAAAGAAGAGATGCGGGCACTTAATGCCAACAATACATGGGACCTGGTTGACCCTCCCCGTCACAGTAAATCAATCGGATGCAAGTGGATGTACAAGGTAAAGTACAACACCGACGGTTTAGTTAACCGGTACAAGGCCCGGTTAGTGGCGAAGGGATACACAGACTCACGGAATCGACTATGACGAGACCTTCGCTCCAGTAGCGAAGATGACGACGGTGTCGTGAAGAAAACCAGCCAGAAGCGGAAACGACGAAGCAGGGTGCATGAACCGGCCCTACACTTTTCCACACCAATTAATATCTTGTACATAACTAGGAGTAGGACGTAGGGTGTAAATAGACTAGATGTGACACATCAAATGTCTAGGAAATCAAAGAGTATCTCTGTCCGAAAGGACAGAGAAGGAGTTAATGAAAACGAGGGTGCAATGGCCTGCCTCGACGGCCTATAAAAGGGAAGGAAGTAGGCGGATGAAGGGATCGCATTTTGGGAGCGAAGACGAAGTGTTGTCGGACTGGGACCGAGCTCCCTCCTCCATCGTTTGCTGGATTTCAGACTAAGTTGCCTCTGCTTCGTGGACAACCCATGTGATTTCGGCAGAGGCTCCACAGTGCATCTTCACGGCTGTGTGCGTGCGTGAGCATTGTGTGTGTGTGTGTTCGCCTGAGTTGGGTCCGTTGCCGGCTTGCCGGTATTAATCGTTACTGATTTGTAATTAAGACTTTGCTCTCTCTCTCTCTCTCTCTTAGTCCCTATGTGTTTCTGCAAGCTGCTCTCTCTCTCTCTCTCTTCTTTCTCACGCTCCTTGGTTCAAGGTCCCCGCGGTTCCGCTTCTTTCCACACGCGAAGAGCGTAACAACTCGACATATTTGGTGAACCCGACATGAAACAAGCAGCAAAGGAGTGAAGGATGAGGGGATCCGAGCTTGCTGAAGCTATGGCCGTAGCCGTCGATCGGCTAGTGAGCGCTCGCGAGGGAACGGGTGCCCTCGACAGGGCCATTGAGTCGATCGTCGGCACCATAGGTCGATTCGGTGGGAAGAATGCCACGAGCTACTTGGAGGCCAACCGGGCCGAAATGATCATGAGGGATATCTCGGTGGACATGCGGCTGTTCGGATTCCCTTGGGTGGTGACGCCGAGCATCCACGCAGAGGTTCTCAAGGCGATGGCCAGATGCCAAACTTGGGAGGAGTTCGAACTGCGGCTCCTCGAGATGTATGGGTTCGATGACTCGCTTCGACTATCGAAGCGAGACTTCATGGCATCGGTTGAGAGCCCTGGAAAGGGGAGGAACGCGTCGGCGCTCCTCTAGGAGTTCAAGAAACGGTTCGCACGGTTGTCAACGCTGGACCAGATCGTGCTCAACACAAGCCGGGTACTACTATTCGTCAAGTCGGTGGACGCCATGGACCGGGAGAAGGTGGGTCTCTTGTTGGAAACGGATGAAGGGCTCACGACAGACTAGGCCATTGTAAGGAGGGTCTTGGTTACTTCATGGCAAGAAGCACTCTTGTTATGTGTATGGAAACAATCATCTAGTAGAGAGCATTGTAATTCTTTGCAAAAAAAGTTACTTGTGTCTTCTCGGTTATTATGTTGGCAAGGATAGGAGAGATTGCGCTCTCAATTTAATTGTTTGTTTCATTTGGGGGTCAAAGAGGTGGGAGATATAGTTGAGACTCCATCTCAAAGAATTTTGGAGTTTGTTGAAGCGCGACAATTATTATGCATCCCGCCTAATTATGGGTTTATTTGACAACAACTACAGAAATGTTGTATTGATGCAAGGTCCCTTACCTCTACAAACAGGAGAACAATAGTGGATTCATTGGTGTTTACGGGGTCAAACGTCATTGTTACAAATGATTACTAATCTTTTGTTACAGAGTCTCTTGGATGGCTATCATCTAAGGCTGAAGAAGAATGGAAAATACACAAATCTAATCATGTGTGATGGCAGATCTTACAACATAGTTGGCATTCTAAATTGCCACTTGTAGCAAAGGTCTTCATTTGGAGAGTTTTGATTGGAGGATTGCCTTTGGGATTAGCTCTAAAGCGTCGTGGACTAGGAACAAGTAATTTCTTTTTTTGCATTGTTCAAATGGAAGATAGTACTCATCGTTTTATAAAATGTTTGATTGCTTGTCAGATTTGGAGTTACATTTCACAAATTTGGCAAGTCTTATCATGGTGTTATTTGACACGTAGACTGTGGGTGTTTGCACAATTTACACAGGTTGACCCAAAATCAGAGATGGATATCGTTTTTTTATTTCAGAGATATTGGGGATTACGTCATAATTGGAACATGTGCAATACTTTTGTATTTGATGGTAGACATGGAGTGAAATTATATCTACGAAAGTTGAAGGGAGTACTAATGTGGAAATTTTCCTTATTGGAGCAAGTGGAAATTCTTTCCTTAGTGGAGTGTTCGTCTTGCCTATTGGCAATTCAACATGTTCCACTATCCATGTAGTGTAGTTAGTGGATGACCATACTCCATTGCCACACCCATTGTAAGTAGTGTTTTTACACACATTTATTAATATAATTGTGTGTTTTCACCAGAGAGAGAGAGAGAGAGAGAGAGAGAGAGAGAGAGAGAGAGAGAGAGAGAGAGAGAATTAAAATTAGAATTAGAATTTTTTTCATCTATAAAGAGACAAGTTTTGACCTATGGGACTAGAGTATACATGTGTTCTTGATATGTGCATCCTTCCTAAGAAGGGGTATTCATACATTGAAGCACAAAGTCTCTATGTGTGAATAACGCATACTCATATGAGCTCAACCTTTTAGGTTGTGTCTTAAGTATGACACTTAAGTTATCACTCCCTCGTAGTCAACATATCTTGAATGAATTGCACTATATGTCGAACATGTGAAGAGCAAGTGACATTCATCCTCTACCATGCCTTCATTGCATACTTTACATGTCTTCATATTCGTTACATTTTGATACCATGATCCAATTTCAATACCTAACTTGTGAGATCGAGTGCGAAGTAGTGTAAGGGCTCTATGAGCATTACTACTCATATTGTTAATGAGATAAGGTTGGATACGATCAATAGGCATTCTTGCATTATACTTAGACCAACATTCAGGGTTTGACATTTGCAATGTAGTATTCTAGCTTTGTCCTCTTAATAACATCTTTCCATTTCATCCTTAATGATTCCACCAACCTTCCCTCAATCATTACATTATGCATAGCATTGCCCAAAAGCTCTAAAAGATCATCCACACCCCACCTTCTAAACCATTTCCTTATGTCAACAACCCAATCAGATGAGAGAATCTTACTCTTATGATTCTTTTGTAGCTTACATACAACATTCCAAGCAAGATGTAATAATAGATGATCCGGCATATTCTTGACTTCTGTAATGTATTTATATACTCTTTGGAGTGCCAATATTTCTATGGGTCGAACACCTGTTTCCAAGAGGATAACTTGGTAAGAGGTAGTGCATTTAACTCCTAATTGCCTCCTTAAAAACATCTTTTGAATTTTCTCAATCTCATTCCATGCATTAAGAGAGATGGTGCCATCCCATACTTCTACTCCATAAAGCAATACTTGAGTTACCATGACATTGAACAACGTTAGTTTTACTTCCCATCCACAAGTATCACTTTGGTTGCATTGGTTCTATAGAAGGTAATACGATTTCCAACCAGCTTGCACTACCATCATTTTTGTTTTCTTCACATTCACTGCTAGTCCACTACTATGACAAAATTCTTCTAATACCCCAAGTAAATGTTGCATACTATCAACATCATATGAGAAGAGTACGGTAACCACATCATCCGCATACAGACGCAATAAGATAACATGTTGCATCAATTTGGGGGCATTCAATCATTCTTCTCTTGCAACCTTATTCACCACTTTCCTAATTTATCAATACATAAGCCAAAGAGTGTGGGTGATAGTGAACATCCTTGCTTGCCCCCATGTTACTTAAAAAGTGCTTTGAGAATCCATTATCCATTATTAGTTGGCATTTAACTTGTTTATATACGCGTGCAACAGAAACTCGGTACTTTAAGGCCACTTTGTGGTACGGTATCAAATTTAAAGCTTTCTTGAAATCAACAAAACAACAATAAAGTGTTTTTCCTTGTAGTCGACTCTCTTCCATGACTACTCTTAATGTGACCAAATGATCCACTGTGACATTGGAGTCTTTTGGTCTATATACTACGTGCCCAATTGCTCTTTTGCTTGTGCTTTCAGCCCATGTGCTTATCTTTTGCTCCATAATAGTGCTATATAATTTAGCAATAGTTGAGCTCACCATTATTGTATGATATTTATTTGATACTTGATTCTTATCTCCAGCATTAAATATTGGTTTAATTCAATCCATAATCCAATCATTTGGAAATCCTTGTTTTATAGCTTGCTCTATAATTGTCATTATCCAATTATGAGTATGTGGCATTGTCCATTTTAAAAGCTCACTTGAGACATAGGTTATGACAGGAATACACGCTCCCAATGAACAACGCTCGGCCACAACCGAGCCTAGAATCAAACACAGAAAACGGGTAATGAACGCACGACACAGTGAAGAGAAGAGTACACAAGATGTTACTGTGGAAAACCCAAACTAGGGTTAAACCACGGCAGCCCACAGACTGCAAACTATCACTATATCACAATGTACAATAGTAAAGCACCGAGGCAATGACCTTGAGCTTGCTATCTTCACCATAGGCGGCGGTTACAATAGAGGCAACGACCTCTTCCTCTCTCTCTCTCTCTCTTTGTGTACACAGTTATGCACTCAAATCTTGCACCAACAAGAATGACAACTACAATAATACCACTAAGTTTGCCCTAAGTCATATTTATACTAATATGAATTTTCGACTATTTACAAATATAGCCCCGATGGACTCTCAGAAAACATATTTACGAATATGTCCCTTTATCCGATGAGTACTTCTCACCGGGCCTTCACCATCCGGCTCTTGCCGGGTACTCGTAATCCGGTTCTCACTAGGTCTTCCGTACTCGGGTACTCCACATCCGGTTCTCATCAGGTCTTCCGTTGCTGGGTACTCCACATCCCGTTCTCATCGAGTCTTTCGTTGCCGGGTACACCACATCCGGTTTCTCATCAACACTGTTCTTCTCACTTCCCATCCGGAGGTACTTTGAATGTTGCAATAGAGCCGGTATTCATCTTGCCGGATACCGAGCTCTCCGATGAAGTCCTTCATCCATAATATTTCCTTGCCGGCTTCCACAGCCGCCATGTACTCCGCCTTCGTGGTTGACAATGCAACCACCGTCTTCTGCAACCTTGACTGCCACGAAACAACTGCCTCTGCATATGTCATTACATACCCGAATGTAGACTGGCTGGTATCCACATCAGTCGACATGTCCGAATCGGTAAAACCGTCAAGTTAAGGTTTACTGGAGCCGAATCGGAGACACATATCCGAAGTGCCCTTCAAGTACCGGAGTATCCATTTGACCCCTTCCAGAGTTTGCTCATCAACATTGTTCTTCTCACTTCCCATCCGGAGGGACCTGTTTCCTAACAAACTCCCCCTTCAGTCCGGCATGGGATCTCTTTCTAGTCCGATCCGCTTCCTGCATGCATCCAGCTTGTCGGGTATCAGTACTTTGGTCAGCATATTTGACCCGTTCTCGGCCGTGTGGATCTTCATCAGCGCGAATTCTCGATCTTCTACTCGCTCCCGGATCTAGTGATACCTACGCTGGATGTGCTTCATCCTGGAATGGTACACTGCGTTCTTAACAAGGTGGATGGCACTTTGACTGTCGCAATAGAGCCAGTATTCATCTTGTCGGATACCGAGCTCTCCGATGAAGTCCTTCATCCATAATATTTCCTTGCCGGCTTCCACAGCCGCCATGTACTCCGCCTCAATGGTTGACAATGCAACCGTCTTCTACTGCCTCGACTGCCACGAAACAACTCCCCCAACATATGTCATTACATACCCGGATGTAGACCAGCTGGTATCCACATCAACCGATATGTCCGAATCGGTAAAACCATCAAGTTGAGGTTTACTGGAGCCGAATGGGAGACACATATCTGAAGTGCCTTTCAAGTACCGGAGTATCCATTGGACCACTTCCAGAGTTTGCTCATCAACACTTTTCTTCTCACTTCCCATCCGGAGGGACCTATTTCCTAACAGGTTGCATTTCCTACTTTCCCACTCAACATCTTCTTTATTCCCTTATTGACATCATCAATATCGATACATTTAGTGCATTTTAAAAGCTCACTTGAAAGAGAGAGAGGGAGAGAGAGAGAAATCGGTAAGGTTGCCCAATGGAGACCAGGTGGTCATGGGTTCAACTAGTGAATTAAGATATATGTATGGTGTATGTAATAGAGAAGTCCATATAAGCTCTTCTTCAACCGGCACACCAGGTTCTCTTTCCCTTTCTTGATGAATCCTTCTAACTGGTGCATGTAGATCTCCTCCTCGAGGTCACCGTGCAAGAATGTGGTCTTGACATTTCGTTGTTCGACCTCGAGGTCCATGCTTGTCGCTATGCTTAGCACTGTCCGGATGGATGTCATCTTAACTACCCAGGCAAAGATCTCGTCGAAATCCACACCTTTCTTCTGTTGGAAGCCCTTCACCACACTGCAGGCTTTGTACCTTGGTGGATTTCCGGCGTCTCCCGATTTCAACTTGTAAAAACAAATAGCGTGCGGAAGCAATAAAAACAGAAAATAGACAACAGACAACAAACAACAAACAAGTTAAATGCCAACTAAAAATGGATAGTGGATTCTCAAAGCACTTTTTAAGTAACATGGGGGCAAGCAAGGATGTTCACTATCACCCACACTCTTTGGCTTATGTATTGATAAATTAGGAAAGTGGTGAATAAGGTTGCAAGAGAAGAATGATTGAATGCCCCCAAATTGATGCAACATGTTATCTTATTGCGTCTGTATGCGGATGATGTGGTTACCGTACTCTTCTCATATGATGTTGATAGTATGCAACATTTACTTGGGGTATTAGAAGAATTTTGTCATAGTAGTGGACTAGCAGTGAATGTGAAGAAAACAAAAATGATGGTAGTGCAAACCATCCAACCTCATCATTACCCTATGCTCACATATAGAGGTGAACATATACAATTTGTTCGAAGCTTTAAATATATTGGTATTGATGTACCCGCTACAAATAAATGGAGTGCATGCTTTGATTCTAGGCTCCAAGCTGGTTGGAAATCGTATTACCTTCTATAGAACCAATGCAACCAAAGTGATACTTGTGGATGGGAAGTAAAACTAACGTTGTTCAATGTCATGGTAAATCAAGTATTGCTTTATGGAGTAGAAGTATGGGATGGCACCATCTCTCTTAATGCATGGAATGAGATTGAGAAAATTCAAAAGATGTTTTTAAGGAGGCAATTAGGAGTTAAATGCACTACCTCTTACCAAGTTATCCTCTTGGAAACAGGTGTTCGACCCATAGAAATATTGGCACTCCAAAGAGTATATAAATACATTACAGAAGTCAAGAATATGCCGGATCATCTATTATTACATCTTGCTTGGAATGTTGTATGTAAGCTACAAAAGAATCATAAGAGTAAGATTCTCTCATCTGATTGGGTTGTTGACATAAGGAAATGGTTTAGAAGGTGGGGTGTGGATGATCTTTTAGAGCTTTTGGGCAATGCTATGCATTATGTAAAGATTGAGGGAAGGTTGGTGGAATCATTAAGGATGAAATGGAAAGATGTTATTAAGAGGACAAAGCTAGAATACTACATTGCAAATGTCAACCCTGAATGTTGGTCTCAGTATAATGCAAGAATGCCTATTGATCGTATCCAACCTTATCTCATTAACAATATGAGTAGTAATGCTCATAGAGCCCTTACACTACTTCGCACTCGATCTCACAAGTTAGGTATTGAAATTGGATCATGGTATCAAAATGTAACGAATATGAAGACATGTAAAGTATGCAATGAAGGCATGGTAGAGGATGAATGTCACTTGCTCTTCACATGTTCGACATATAGTGCAATTCATTCAAGATATTTTGACATACTAGAAGGGAGTGATAACTTAAGTGCCATACTTAAGACACCACCTAGAAGGTTGAGCTCATATGAGTATGCGTTATTCACACATAGAGACTTTGTGCTTCAATGTATGAATACCCCTTCTTAGGAAGGATGCACACATCAAGAACACATGTATACTCTAGTCCCATAGGTCAAAACTGGTCTCTTTATAGACGAAAAAAATTCTAATTCTAATTTTAATTCTCTCTCTCTCTCTCTCTCTCTCTCTCTGGTGAAAACACACAATTATATTAATAAATGTGTGTAAAAAAACTACTTACAATGGGTGTGACAATGGAGTATGGTCATCCACTAACTACACTACATGGATAGTGGAACATGTTGAATTGCCAATAGGCAAGATGAACACTCCACTAAGGAAAGAATTTCCACTTGCTCCAATAAGGAAAATTGCCACATTAGTATTCCCTTCAACTTTCGTAGATATAATTTCACTCCATGTCTGATGGGAATTATACGCTCCCCTATGAACAACGCTCGGCCACAACCGAGCTTAGAATCAAACACAGAAAATGGTAATGAATGCACGACACAAAAGTGAGAGAAGAGTACCACGAAACAGCTCCCCCTGCATATGAGGTTTTCCACATCAGCCGACATGTCCGAATCGGTAAAACCGTCAAGTTGAGGTTTTCCGGAGCCGAATCGGAGACACATATTGGAAGTGCCCTTCAAGTACCGGAGTATCCATTTGACCGCATTCTAGTGCTCCTTGCCGAGATTGCTCATGAACTGGCGCACCACTCCGACTGCGTACCCTATATCCGGTTGGGTACACACCATTGCGTACATTAAGCTCCCGACGGTAGAGGCATATGGAATCTTCATCATATCCGCCTTCTCTGCTTTCGTCTTCGGGCTTTGCTTACCGAATTACCTGCAGTTTGCCGGAAGTGTCGATTCAACCGGTTTCGCATCTGACATGTTGAACCGGTGAAGCACCTTTGTCACGTACTTTTCCTGTGACAGCCACAATTGCTTCACTGACTGGTTCCGCGTAATATGCATCCCCAACATCTGTCTTGCCGGACCCAAGTCTTTCATTGAGAAGGTCCGGTTGAGAGCCTTCTTCAGCATCCGTATTTTGACTTGGTCCCGTCCGACGATCAACATGTCATCCACGTACAGAAGGAGTATCAGGAAGTCACCTCCTTCGAACTTCTTCACAAACGTGCAGTGATCGGCCTGCATCTTGTGGTACCCTTGATCGGTCATGAAGGAGTCAAACTTCCGGTACCATTGTCGGGGATCCTGCTTTAGTCCGTACAAGCTCTTCCTCAACCGGCATACCAGGTGCTCCTTCCCTTTCTCCACGAATCCTTCCGATTGCTGCATGTAGATCTCCTCTTCGAGGTCCATGCTGCTCTACCTCGAGGTCTATGCTTGCCACTATACTCAACACCGTCCGGATGGAGGTCATCTTTACTACCGGGGCAAATATCGCGTCGAAGTCCACGCCCTTCTTCTGCTGGAAGCCCTTCACCACGATCCTGACTTTGTATCTCGGGGGGTTGCCGGCATCTCCCAGTTTCAACTTGTACACCCACTTATTTCGAAGTGTCCGCTTTCCTTTCGGCAACTCCACCAATTCGTATGTATGGTTCTCATGCAGGGAATCCATCTCATCCTGCATGGCACTTAACCATTTTCGGCTGTGGGTGTCATCCTTCGCTTCTTCGAAGCTTTCTGGCTCCCCCTCGTCGGTTAGCAGCACATGCTCTACATCCGGAAATCTCCGGGGGGGCCTTCTCTCTCTGAGAGGATATCTCCGTCTTTGGGCTTCGGTAACCGGCTCCTCCATTTGCTCTTCATCTGAATCCGATTCGGGATCTTGGCCGGTTCCGGTTTCAGCTTCCTCTACTTCTTCTTCAGCCCGTTCGGTATCCTCACCGTAACCGGCTGGTCCCTCGAGTGCTAACCGGTCTCTTGCCGGTTGGGTCTGCTCATCGTAGAATCGATCCTTATTGGTCGACTCGGAGTTCATTATCTTCTTCTCCGACTCCTAGTCGGCGAGCGTCTTGTCCTCCATGAAGATAATATCTCGACTCCAGAATACCTTCTTGTCGACCAGGTTCGACACTCGGTAGCCGAACTCATCGTCGTCGTAACCGAGGAATATGCATGGTCGGGTCTTTGGATCTAACTTTCCTCTCCGGTCCTTAGCTACATGCACGTACGCGAGACACCCGAACAACCTTCAGATGTCGGTAGGATACTTCCTTACCGGTCCATACCCTCTGTGGCGTGTCTCCTTCCAAGGGTACCGAGGGTGATCTGTTTATCACATATGTCGTCGTCGACAGTTCCTCAGCCCAAAACTTCTTGGGTAGTTTTGCATGCGCCAGCATACTCCGGACCCTCTCCATTATGGTCCGGTTCATCCTCTTGGCCAGCCCGTTTAGTTCTGGCGTCTTCGGCACGGTAAATTCGAGCCGGATTCCCTTCGAGCGACAATACTCCTCAAACTGCCCCCGATATTCACCTCCGTTATCTGCTCGAACCGCCTTCAGCTTCCGGCCGGTTTCTCTTTCCACTCTCGCGTGGAGCTCTTTGAAGACGGATAGTACCTGATCCTTCGTCTTCAATGGTGTGACCCACAGCTTCCGGCTGTGGTCATCTATGAACGTCACGAAGTACTGCGATCCTGCATGTGACTTCGTGTCCACTTGACACACATCAGTATGCACCAACTCCAGTGGTGCATTACGTCTCATCGGTGGCCTTGGTCGAAAGGAGGTCCGGTTTTGCTTACCGGCCAGACAATCAGTGCACTTCTCCAAGTGCACGTTCTTCACTGGAATGAGGTTGTCGTCTGCAAGCCTCTTCATCCCCTTCTCGCTCATGTGACACAACCTTTTGTGCCATAACTCACCGGCAGTGTCGAATGCCACGTTCACTTCCTCCGGACATAACCGGGCATTCATCAGGTACAGTGTGTTGACCTTCCGGGCCCGAGCCACAATCAGGCTCCCCTTGCAGAACTTCATAACACCGTTCCGGATGCTACCCGTGTAGCCTTCATCATCTAGCCGACCGGCTGATATCAGGTTCAGACGAACCTCCGGAACGTCTCGGACATCCTTCAACAGCATCTTGCATCCGGTTGGTGTTGTCAACCACACGTCTCCTATGCCAACAATTCGGCATGTACCTTCATTCCCCATCCGGACACAACCGTGATCACCGGCTGTGTAGGATGAGAAGCATTTACGGTCCGGGGTAAGGTGGAACGACGCTCTGGAGTCGACCACCCAGGTCATCTCGTCGCCGGCAAGGTTTATCTCACTCTCCTCGGTGATGAGCATAAACTCTTCTTCACTTGTCGCGATTGTCGTCGTTCCCTTCTGGTTCGTTCCCCTCCGGTCTTTACCGTTCCGGTCCGGTGTCCGCGTCGAATCGGTACCGTCGGTTTCCTTGTCTTTCCGGAAATGCCGACAGTTCTTCTAGAAGTGTCCCGGCTTGCCGCAATAGAAGCAAGTAGGCCTCCCCCTTGACTTTGACCGCGTCCCCGACTTTTCCTGGTTCTGAGGACTACGGTTCCTTTGTCTTCCGCGTTCCAATTCGGTAAGGAGCGCTTTGGAGTCGGAGCTCGTATCCTTATCTTTCCGACGCGCCTCCTCATCTAGCAAGCTCGATTTCACTCTCGCTAGGGATAACCGTTTCCCTTTCGGCCCGGCGTTGCCCAAGGTGACAACCAACGTCTCTCAGCTATCTGGGAGGGAACCGAGCAGGAGTAGTGCTAGTACCTCGTCGGTGAGAGGTACTTCCAATGATGTTGCTTGGTGGATCAGCCCCTGGAAGGCATTCATGTGCTCCGCCATGCTGGAGCCATCTTGGTACCGGAGTCTTACTAGCTTCCGGAATACCGAAACCTGATTAACAACATTTTTGTTTTGAAAAATAATGCCGATCTTCTCCCAGAGCTCATCAGCCTTGCTCTCTTCATTGAAGTTGTTGTATAGGCTCATGTCGATGAAGCACCGTATGTACGCCGGTGGATCAGCCCCTGGAAGGCATTCATGTGCTCCGCCATGCTGGAGCCATCTTGGTACTGGAGTCTTACTAGCTTCCGGAATACCGAAACCTGATTAACAACATTTTTGTTTTGAAACATAATGCCGATCTTCTCCCAGAGCTCATCAGCCTTGCTCTCTTCATTGAAGTTGTTGTATAGGCTCATGTCGATGAAGCACCGTATGTACGCCGGTGGATTAGCCCCTGGAAGGCATTCATGTGCTCCGCCATGCTGGAGCCATCTTGGTACTGGAGTCTTACTAGCTTCCGGAATACCGAAACTTGATTAACAACATTTTTGTTTTGAAACATAATGTCGATCTTCTCCCAGAGCTCATGAGCCTTGCTCTCTTCATTGAAGTTGTTGTATAGGCGCATGTCGATGAAGCACCGTATGTACGCCGTTTTCTTCATGTGCATTACCTCCCATATCGCGGCATCAATTTTGTCCGGTCTCTTGTCCCCGAACTGAACCGGCAGCCAGAGGTCTTTAACCACGAGCATGTCCCTCATCTTCGACTTCTACACCGAATAGTTGGAGCCGGTGAGCTTGAACATGCCTCCCAACGAATAGTCCATTTTCTGTGTCGTTTCGCTCTGATACCACTTGACGGGAACTATACGCTCCCCTATGAACAACGCTCAGCCACAACCGAGCTTAGAATCAAACACAGAAAACAGGAATGAATGCACGACACAAAAGTGAGAGAAGAGTACACAGGATGTTTAACGTGGAAACCCTTGAGAGGGAAAAACCACGGGAGTCCACAGACTCCAAACTATCACTATATATGAATGTACAATAGTGGAGCACCGAGGCAACGACCTCGAGCTTGCTATCTTCGCCACAGGCGGCGGTTACAATAAGAGGCAACGACCTCTTCCTCTCTCTCTCTCTGTACACAGTTACGCGCACTCAAATCTTGCACCAACAAGAATGACAACACACTATATAAAAGTTTTCCCTAAGTCATATTTATACTAATATGACTTTTCGGCTATTTACAAATATAGCCTCGATGGACTCTCAGAAACATATTTACGAATATGTCTCTTCATCCGGTGAGCACTCCTCACCGGGTCTTCACCATTCGGCTCTCCGTAGCCGGGTACTCCTCATTCGGTTCTCACCGGGTTTGCACCATCCGGCTCTCCGAAGCCGGGTACTCCTCATCCGGTTTCGGCCTCAACCGATACACTGTTCTTCTCCCTTCCCATCCGGAGGGACCTGTCTCCCAACAATGTCTACCATCGAATACAAAAGTATTGCACATGTTCCAATTATGACGTAATCCCCAATATCTCTAAAATTAAAAAACGATATCCATCTCTGATTTTGGGTCAACCTGTGTAAATTGTGCAAACACCCATAGTCTACGTGTCAAATAACACCATGATAAGACTTGCCAAATTTGTGAAATGTAACTCCAAATCTGACAAGCAATCAGACATTTTATAAAACGAAGTACTATCTTCCATTTGAACAATGCAAAAAAAGAAATTACCTGTTCCTAGTCCATGACGCTTTAGAGCTAATCCCAAAGGCAATCCTCCAATCAAAACTCTCCAAATGAAGACCTTTGCTACAAGTGGCAATTTAGAATGCCAACTATGTTGTAAGATCTGCCATCACACATGATTAGATTTGTGTATTTTCCATTCTTCTTCAGCCTTAGATGATAGCCATCCAAGAGACTCTGTAACAAAAGATTAGTAATCACTTGTAACAATGACATTTGACCCCGTAAACACCAATGAATCCACTATTGTTCTCCTGTTTGTAGAGGTAAGGGACCTTGCATCAATACAATATTTCTGTAGTTGTAGTCAAATAAACCCATAATTAGGCGGGATGCGTAATAATTGTCGCGCTTCAACAAACTCCAAAATTCTTTCAAATGGAGCCTCAACTATATCTCACACCTCTTTGACCCCCAAATGAAACAAACAATTAAATTGAGAGTGCAATCTCTCCTATCCTAGCCAACATAATAACCGAGAAGACACAAGTAACTTTTTTTGCAAAGAATTACAATGCTCTCTACTAGATGATTGTTTCCATACACATAACAAGAGTGCTTCTTGCCATGAAGTAACCAAGTGTTGAACACATGAAGAGCTCGGAATCCTAAGTGAAATGCATCCATTCAGTAATTGCCACCATGAAACCTTAATCGTTGTCCTCCCATGTGTTAAACCTGTGCTCTCAATGAAATATTGAACAATAGATATCCATGGTTGTGAGTTTGAACACATGTCTTGTAATAATGAAAATCTACAACCCATCATATGCATAGATAAGTTCAATATTCCAGCTCCCCCCAAGCGCTTAGGGGTTGCCAGATGATTCGCAACCCAAGTGATTCTCATATTATCCCTCTTCTTCCACAACAAATATCGAAGAGGTTGCAAAAGAAAATGCCAAGCCTTCTTTGTCCATGGCAACAATGGCAAGTAATATAACATCGTGGGTTCCGTAATACATTGTACAACCTTCAAGCGTACATGAAATGGCCAAGATTGTTACTTCCAATACATGAACTTACCCCTCAACTTACTTGCATGTATTCAATCAATTGACCATTTGTAATATTCATTTGAATGGATAGCTCAAGTGTTGAAAAATAGAGCCTTTTACTTTCGATGAATAGGTAAATATCCCATTTTTTTGTAAACCATTTGTCTCATGGGCCAATTTTGACCTTAGAAGACGTTAATATATCTTTCTTTCTTTCTTTCACCACAGATCCTTGCCTTCCTAAACATTCCAAATCCCTTTCAGTACATTATTGTTGTCTGTGGGATAGATTGGTAATTTGGGTATGAAATGAATCTGGATGTAGGTGAAGTAGGTAAATGCAAGCGTAACAAGGAAGGTAATGAAGAAAATGCAATCGTGAAACGTGGAGCCGAAAACGAGTAAAGATTGAAGCACGCCAAGCGAGAAAGAAAACTATAAAACATGAAGCAGAAACGAAACAGAGGAGGACAAAAGAGGGAAGAGAAGCTACCTATTTAGAATAGGAATACAGTACTAAGATATGTAGGATATCTTATTGAACTTTCTGTTTGTAACTCCGGTCATGCGTCGTGCCGTGTATTATTGTTCCGGATTACATAATATATATCTAGTTTTGGGTCTAATCTGTTATGTGTCTTGAGATCGTTTCTGAACTATAACATCTCGAATTAAGATCTTGTTTTACGGTGTCATGATGTTGCGTGTCCAATGGGAGAAATTGTGAAATAGTGTAGTTCCACGCACATTACACAAACGATTATAAATATGGAAATTATCCTAGGACCTAGTGGCATTCGAGTGCATATAGAGGGGTACAGGCAATATTTGAACGTTGCACCTCCAAGATAGAAGACATTTATCTTACCATTAGGGCTACTACCAAGTACTTTAAATGTTATGTATTTCTTTTCATATTCAAAAGGCATAGGAAAACAACCGTACAAAACCGTGTGCACAAAACCATGTTCCAAGCCCATGGTTTTGTGCATGCCACAAGAAAAACTGTGTTCCCAAAAACCATGGGTCCAAGCCCATGGTTTTGTGCATGTTAGAAGCATGGATAGACCTATAAAAACCCTCGTAAGGTTTGTGTAAAGGGGGGGCTCAATAGAGGATATAATCACCATCACCATCATCATAAATATAAAATTCTTCTTATAATTATACTTCTTATTGTTCATCTTATTTTATCTTTGATCAATCTTATTATACTATTATTGTTCTTCTTATAATCACATCGTCCTCTTCTCCATTAATTGACAGACATCCTCCCTGGTTTGAGACCCTGGTGGTCTCGTTCAAGCAAAGCACGCATGCAAGTGCATCTTCGTGACAACAGCTAATGTACGATGACTATCTCTCTGTATGAAGCGGATTGTCGAGCAATCCCTCTCTCACCTTGACCTCCATCACGTACCACAGTCCCCTGATCTGATTACCATAGGAGTAATCGAAGGTGTTGTTTCCAAGTTCAAGGAGTCAACAATGATATGAGACTAGACTTCCTCCAATTAATATGTAATCTGGAAGCCAATGCAAATTGGTTCCATACAAGCATTCCCTTCTCAAGATTCTCTTGTGAGGCTTGTAGAAACATGAAAGAATAATCAGCCAAAGCTTGTGCTACTAGTTTCCCTCCAAACGGGTGTAGACCCACAATGACACTATTTGTTGCAAGCCTTGATAGCATCACTAACAAGGGATGAGTAACAATAGCAAACAAAAATGGGCTAAGAGGGCATCCTTGACGAACAGATCTTGTGGGGGCAATATCTGATGTAACTCCCCCATTAAGCATTACTCGAGACACCGCATCTTGTCCTAATAAAATATGTGGCGAGATATACAAGGTCCAAAGCCCATTGTATGCATTAACCCAGAAACAAATGACCAATTAACATGATCATAAGCTTTCTCCAAATCTAATTGCACCATAATCAATTCTTGATGAGTGTTTCGAGCATAATCCATGGCCATTTGAACATTCAACACATTATGCAATATATTCCTACTTGCAATAAAACCATATTGGGCAAGATGTATCAACTTTGGTAAATACTTTTGTAATCTATTTGCCAAGACCTTTGTAAATATTTTATACAACCCCCCCATCAAAGATATAGGTCTCCATTGATGAAATAACTTGGGAGATGCCACCTTTGGAACTAATTTAATTGAACCAACCTTCCAAGCTTGAGGCATATGACCAGAATCCCAAGAATGTTGAAACATCAAAGTTAAGGGCCCCTTTAAAATGTTTGAATATCGCTTAAAAACTTCATTTGTCAAGCCATCCCAACCAGGGCTCTTACCACTAGGAAGATGCCTTAAAACCGTGTCCACCTCATCCTAAGTGAAATCTGCATCCAATTCATGACTAATGAGGTCATGCACAATACGTCCAACCACATCATAAAACTCATGACGTGCTCTACTCACCTCATTTGTCATTAACAATTGTGGATCAATCAACTCCTTAAAGTACATAATGAACACATATGTCAATTATTGTAGTAGGATCCACTATCAATTCATCCCCTTGCTTTACATGTACCACATTAGATCGAGCATAAGTAGGATGTAACGCTTGGAAAAACAAATGAGATTGGCATTGGTTATCTATGAGCCCATCCCTCAATTGACGCATCTTCGCATAACGATAACTTTGGCATTGCAACTGAGAAATCACTTGAGGATCATATTTATCCCGCATGATTAATACCACACCTGAATAATGATTATTAAGATGTCCTGCATAGAATAATGAATATCCACTCAAATGAACTATGGATCCTACTAACTCATGACACTTATGTTGAGCACATCATACATCTCATTCTTTACTTAACAAAGTTTCCCATAATATATACTTCTTATGAGGAAAACATGCCCCTCACACATTCCATGTTACCACTTTCATTCAATCAACAATGTTATGGGTGCACTTGCTCCTTTAGAGCAACCGATGTCATGAAACTAGTCAAAGAATTTTCCAATGTTGCATATGGATTCTCATGCACCACATCCTTAGGGTTGTCTATCGAAATATTTTGTTTAGGTCCTCCCACTTGACAAAAACCTCGAGAATTCGATGAATTTACAACCCATCCCAATGAATCAAATTGAAGGTGAAGGGGTAATCCCTTATCCCTAAATTATCGTTGCCAAGGAACCTTTTGAGGACACTCCCTAGTTCCTAAATTACCTTGCCAAGTAGTCTCACGAGTAGTGGGCAAACTATTACGTTGCATATTCATTGATTTCCCCTTCAACTTGCCCTTAACCTAATGCCAACCTTTGTCAACAACAACATCACTACTAGCTCTATCCAATGGTTTTCTCCCCTTATCTATAAGTTATAACCACTAAACTTTGTTTTTCCATATCCATAGATTGAGTTCCCTTATTCTTAGGGCCCAAACTTTGAAGTGAAACCTCTTTATAACCAGCTCTAGATGATGTTCCTTCATTCATGACAACCACAATATCTGACACACCAACATCTCTCCCAACTCCTTCCTTACCATTCCCTTCATTAGGAACCTCTATAGTTAAAGGACAATGGCGATGGCATTCCGCCATAAAGTGACCCCATTCACCACATCCAAAACAATGACACGTAAATGTCTCCCACTTCAATTTAAAACAAAGTATTTTCATACCAGGTGTGTTCAGACACACCCATCATGGCCTCTTACGACTTGTATCCCATAACACACAAAATCTGCACTTATTTGTAGCATTTGCATGTGGAGATACCAACATTTAACTCATCAACTCTAGTAAAAGTGGCCATAAAAAAGCATGCTTACAATCCACTATTACCCAAACAAGGCATTCTTGTTTTAACAAAGCATGATAGTCCACTACAGGGGACCATTGCATTACATGCACCAATCGTTTATCAAAAAACACAGGAACTTTAGCCAACAATGCACTTCGATGTTCCGGTGAATGAAATACTACATCATAAAACCCTCTTGGTCCTGCATATGTATTTTCAACACAATTTGATGACACAATTGTGTTCAACCATTGTTTAATCCAATTAATGTATGGGAGTTTCCCGGTAGAAAATAATATAACTACACGATCATAGAATACATCAAAAGTTTGCAACACTTCCTTAACATCAACTTCCACATCATGCACATCCTCATCAATGCATTCTTTCACTTCATTTTCATTTTCTTCCACAATATCAAACAACAAGGTATTTGCAATTCCCCATAAATTATCCCAATTACTATGGCCCTTGTCAACCTCACCTGCATGTATTACTTCGGCATATGTCAATTTTTTCTCATTAATTCCCTCAATACCCTTAAACCGCTTAGAGCTTCCAATGTCTTCCCTTTCACGATTACATTCAACCATAGTACGTAAAATTCGTGTTCATCTAGCATAACATTCGTTTTCCTACGTTGGAAAACGAATGCGAATGTTATTCAAACATTCTTGTGTTTTTTTTGCTTTTTTGTTTTTTTCCTTTTTTTTAGGTTTATTTACCTCATAATAAATAGTTAAAAGTATGGTATTTACCATTCTTTGAGGGTGTTTATCATACTCAAATGATTGAAACATTCACGAATGCAAATGCATGTATGGTGCGTATGGTTCATACTATGCATTCAACCATCACATTACTCTTTTTTTGATCAATTGTTTCCATATCGATGTCCCCCACAATTTCTAAGGAATTCATGACATTTATATCCATTATTCTTGATGTGATTTCGATCTGGGATAAAAAGAATTTTCCTTGAACAAGAGAGACAACCGGAACTCCCCTGATTGAGGAGGTCGAAGACGATGAAGACAATAGAAAACCCACAATGTGTGTTGAGTATGTGGATGCCGACAACACACGATTCTTTATTTCTATCGTTGCTTCTCGTACAGACCACCAAATTTAACTTGTTATATCTCGTTACGAAGCCCTAATCGAGAGCTTTGTAACACTTATCTTTGTGCCCAATTCCGTTGCTGATAAAGAGCACAGTAATAAAAACTAATTCGCTTCTTCTATTTCCCCGCTCCACTCTTGTTTCCTCTCTCTCCTCTTTTTTTATTATAATTAACTTGCCCTAATGGTAAGTTGTTAACACTATAATCACTACATCTTGGATTCAAAACCCAATTTTCTCACCTCTCTATTATATACTTGCCAATGTGGAATGTAGGGGTTGAACCCATGTCCATCTGCTCTCGATTGGGCAGCCCAAATAAACATAAAATAGGGAAAATGTTTGAATCTCGTAATTAGCTTACCCTAGTGGTAAGTCGATAACACTACAAGCACTGTGTCTTGGGTTCGAACCCCAATTTTCTCACCTCTCTATTATATACTTCATATATATCTCTATTTCACTAGATGCCACTGTGGAATGTAAATGTGGAATGTAGGGGTTGAACCCATGACCACCTGATCTCCATTGGGCAACCTTACCAACTGAGCTACATCCATCTGGGCTCTCTCTCTCTCTCTCTCTCTCTCTCTCTACAATTTACTTAACCCATGACCACCTGGTCTCCATTGGGCAACCTTACCAACTGAGCTACATCCATCTGGGCTCTCTCTCTCTCTCTCTCTCACCAACAATCGCCACAATTTACAACATATTTTCCGTCTCTATCTCTCTCCTATTGCTAGTGGCGCCAACATTGAGGAAGGTCGTGTACAAAGAAAGGGAACCTATGTATGTGACAATTCGATTACTTCCATTGCATAAAACCATACTCTCAAATTCATTATTTTCTTTGTAACAATATGACTAGGGATATTCTATAATTTCCTCGTAAATATTGTGATATGTTGGATTTAAGTGACTGCAAGACTACAATGGGTAGTTGAAGCATTGTAGTAAGCTTAAACAACTGGCGTGTGTGGGGGCACCCTAACAATTAGTGAAGATTTTGAAATTATTTGTCTTCTTTGTTTTGTTGTTAAATATAATGCTTAGTTCAAGTAATGAGCCTCCATGTTCTTTAATCTAGCCAAGACCTCCACACTTTTGTCATGGCTACTACTTTGATGGGCCTCTCACCCTCATTTCAACAATCGTCATTGAGTAGATGTGATTTCCATGCCCTAAACTATGCCTCATGATGATGGTCATTAACATAAATATATACTATGGTCATATTGGGAAAGGGTATGATTAAATATACAAAAATATATAATCCATTGACATATAAAGATTGATTTATTCTTGTCCTTAAAGTTGAGGTCATGGTTCAATATTATATCTAATGCAAAATATGTGTTAAATGACAATCAAATATGTACTAATCGTATTTAGCATAAACTAAAGATCAATGAGAGAAAACGAGATTTTAGGTCCAAATATAAGAAAATAGCAAACAGAATGGTTGACTTTTAATAGCATGACATCATCACTTCATATGGACCTACATGATTGAAATTACGGCAAGGAAATCTGAAATATAAGTTTATAACCCCTCCATGTTTTGTAGCAACATGTTTATGATTGTTAGTGAGCCATGGCTATAAAAAAAACATAGGTAGATAGAGAGCTAGTTTAAAGTTCGGCCATGAGTTGGAAGATACAAAGAGTAGTCAAAGATTGGTGTCTTAATAATTGAATATTTCTAGAGACATGCCAAGTTCTCTAGGTGAACGATGTATAATTAGGCTTGTATATATTTCTACTAGATCTTATCCCATCTATTATTTGACTAGAATAAATGTTGGCATTCTTTCACCTTATATAAAGAGATAAGCAAACCCCATCTCCTTAATCAAACAAATGACACCATTTTTTCTAACATTACAGTAAATGAATGAAGTTTTACTCACATGGCTAAATACATTTATTTATTTATTTTGAACAAAATATCCTTCCATTAGTTTTTAAAAAAGCATATCAACTACAACCTTAAGGAACATCACGCAATCTAGATCTATGTTTTGATTTGTGACCTCATGAAAGCGATGAAACACTTCGTCGAGCCTTATCTAAAGATCCAATGATGCTACAAGCTCTCAATGAGCAAATGAAAGTCACAAAGTTAGGAAAGAGCCCTTCAAGTTGCATCCTTTCTAGACATTTTAGGGCCTCTTCACCGTACCCATATTCAACATAACCAGAAATAAGTGAATTCCACAATACATTGCCTCTGGATGATAGTAGTCCAATGACTACAATAGCATCTTCAAAAATGCCACATTTAGCATATGCATCAACTAGAATAGCCACAAGCCAAGGATTTGAATCAAGTCCCCTTTCAATTATCTCATTATAATGGAATTCTTGGCCTCTTCTGATAGCTTTTAGGCTTATGCATGCCTTCAAGGTGCAAATATAGGTCACAACATTCAGCAAAGAACCTTAAGATTGCATGTATGAGAAACATTCCAACGCCTTTGTGCCTGGTCCATATTCCACGTAACCTGTAATAAGAGCATTCCAAGAGACCACACCTCGACATGGCATCAGATGAAACGTTTTCTTTGCCTCTACAAGAGATCCACATTTGGCATACATGTCCACAACAGTGCTTCCGACAAAAGCATCACTTTCAAGCCCTTGTTTCACAATCCACAAGTGTATAGACCTCCCATCATCCATGAACTTCAGCTGAGCCCATGCTTTTGTGGTTGCAACATTGCTAAATATATTTTGCTACACTATTACATTAAATTGATTCAATCTCTATATAAATGTGCACAAAGAACCGAGGTAGAGAGACAAATATTACTATCATCCTAATCTAAGTCAAATATGAACTATGGAACCAAATTGAGACAATTTTACATAATGTTTGTGAGAAGTTTACTAGTGAATGTTGCAATTGAAAGTGGACATTGTAATTGTGTGAGATGAATGTTCTTAAGATACACATGAGACTAGTACCAAGTAGAATTATGACACATTAGAGCGTTTGCATCACCTGTATAAAGATTCTCACTATTGTAGTATGGTCAACAATGGGGTTTTCAAGTGGATTGTTTGTTTTACTTCTTTGAAGAGAGGGGAAGGGAGAGTGAGGTCAATCACAAAGGGATCTTAATTCCATTATAAGGTAGTCCTTCTATGAAAGTTATTACTTGTGAGAGAGAGAGAGAGAGAGACTTGATTGTTTTTAAATCTTTGTACATATTGGGAGTGTGTATGTATGTGTATATGTATGTATGTATGTATGTATGTATGTATGTATGTATGTATGTATGTATGTATGTATGTATGTATGTATGCACATTCATATTATTCATGCCACACATATGTACCTATATACATGCTAGAATATGGATGTGATAGGTTCTCGAATTCATGCAAGTGTTCACTTTATTGCATGTCATTATTCATCCCATGCCATATCATTGGATGTATGATTCTCCCTAAAAGAAGTGAAACTGAAATATAAACAACCTTCCTCTTGTTCTTTCTGAAGACAAGTATATGTTTAGGTTGAAGTTTGAACCATCCTAAAACATAGATTCTCCCCGCAACTCTCTTTCACATGCACATAAAAATCGTGATACATACACACATCTCCTTGCGTGTGCACACACACACACACACACACATAGAGGCAAATATTGGTAAAATTCATTCACTTTCTTGGTCTCTTAAAGATTGGGCCATGTGTATGTGAGGTCGAACTTCTTTTCTAACCCAACTATTTCTCGTAATGACAGGGGAATGCGGGAGCATGAGACACCCCAAGACATCATAGCAACTATCGTAAATGGCAACTTATGTTTCAACCTAGAATAATTACGAAAGTTTGAATGGATTTCAATTCAAGGGGTCGTGATGTAAACCCCGATGTTGAGGTTGAGGTTGCGTTGGGACTGGGAATGGGACGGGGGCCACCTTCCGTTCTTAGTGCGAATGGAAAAAAAGATGGTTCATAACCTTTGAAACACAACAACCACCACCACCCTGAGAGGACACTTTATGTTGTTGAAGGGTCATATTCAAGAGGGTTTCTTGTATAATGTTAAAGGTAAGAGATTTTAGTAAGGGCTTGTCTCCCTTTAAGCCCATCAAGACATGTTCTCATGTGTACTCTCTCTCTCTCTCTCTCTTAAGATGTAATCTCCTATTTGGTCTTATAGGCCATTTTGGCCTCTTAAAAGACGTTAATATATCTTTCTTTCTCTCTCTCTCTCTCTCTCTCTCTCTATCTATCTATCTATCTATCTATCTATCTATCTATCTCTATGTGTGTATCTCCAAACCTTTAATAAAGACACATACATACATACATACATACATACATACATACATATATATATATATATATATATATATAGATACATATAGGGGCCAATGTCCATTCTCTAGTCTACACCAAGGGAATTATAAGTATAATTATTGGGAAAACACACACACACACCTATACATCATTATAGTGTACAACAATATGATTAAGCTATCTAGTGTGCTCATAATTGATTCCTCTCATCATGATATGTTTAAATTCACAATGACCACCACATCAGTTTCTTCATTGTCGTTACTACATAACCGTACCCCTGCTATCCCTAGCTTGCCCCTTCTAGTTAGCTCCTCGATCAACCCATCTTCACACTATGATCTTTGTGCATATTCAAGTTCCGGCCCCAGCTCAATACGGGCAGCACGACAGCGAAGAATGATTATCTATGATCCCACTATATTCATGATGTCCATCCTACTACTCTTAAATTGTGGCATTGAGCCAGCAATTGCTCATTATTGTAAGTGGTTAGCATCAATCATTATTGGGTCCATTAACATTGAATGTATAAATAAATTGATATGTAAATGATGATATACATAGTGTTATGTCTGGCTTTAGATTTTTAATCGTGGTATGTTGGATTTTCAGCACTGAAAGATCATCCTAATGCAGATTCTGGATTAGCTACTAAGCCGATAGGAACACGATATGAAGAAATCGCGACATCCTCTGCCAATCATCTCGGCCATAGTCGCCGTCTCGCCATGTTGGTAGTGTGCCGCGTGAAATTATGCTTGATACTTAATCCTTTTGATGGACAACAAGTTAATGATCAATATATATAACTGTACTAGCAATTTAATGTAGATAATTGTAATGCTCAAAATGAATTTAACTTAGGAAATCAATGGGAGGTGCTCCTGGTAAATTCATGGGATGTAAAGAGCAATATATATTGATTGGGTGAAATGTTTATATCATGCTCAAAAAAAATATTGTTTCCCTCTAGGGTGCTCATGGAAGGATGATTCATAGCAACAACAATGCCAATGACAATCGCGACAACAACAACAAAGATGACGACAAGAACCGCATTAACAAAAAGAAACACAAGTCTTATAAGAAATCTAATAGTGATTATGTGGACCTCGATGATGATGATGATGATTCGATATATGGTGTAAGGGCATTGGTGGGTTCATCACCTCCAAAGTGTATCAAGAAGTGTGGGACATGTTCACCATGTAGAAGTGTGTTGGTTCCCATTCACACGAGTCTTTCATCTGCCCCCACACAATACTACCCCGAGGCTTGGAGGTGCCAATGCAAGGGGCATCTCTATACTCCTTAGATCTCTATCTTACCTATATCTATGTTTGAAGAACCGTCATTAGATCACTTGGAGTAAGCAACATTAAATTTTATTAACTTATATGCTCATTCAAAATGTTTATCATGTATGATGTTCTTCACCATCATGGACAAGTACACACCTTGAAGAATGCCTCACTTAAGCCACATACCATGTACTACTACTCATAAAGGGCATCCTAAAGTGCCCTATATTGCCCCAAATGTGTTGATATTGAGCTTGTTGATCTCTATGTCCTTGCTAAGTTTACCCTAACCCTAATCACTCATAAAGCCCTAATCCTCATCTCATAGACCACCTAGTTCATAAAGTAAAATCTCTTGGTGCCTAAAATTTAAACCCTAAACCCTATTCGACACACAAGTAAAAACCTTGTAACCTCTAAATCTCATCTCTAAACCATCATTTCTAGTACCTAAATCTTAACCCCAATGAAGAGTCAAATGTCGGATCGACACACTCCTAAACCACAAAAGTCAATAAACCCTATATCCTAATACTTAGACCCCATAAATCCCACTTTCAATGGTCACAACATCCGTATTCCATAAACCATAATTCCAAGGAGGGTTTTAGGGATGTTAGGGTTTAGGGTTTAGAGTTCAAAGCTTGGGGTCTAGGGTTTAGGGTTTTAGGGTCATCTCTAGACCCTCAAATTTAATCCTTAACTCTAATGCCTAAACCATATACATGACATGGCCTACATATACATCAAACAGGAGCGCCAACTCGAAGTGATGTGTTTTGTCGGGTCATTAAAACCCTGTCTATAATTATTTAAATCAGCATGAGGGGGGAGCATGTAAAAAAATGTGCCCGAGAGTTGATTAACTTTGGCATTGAACGTTTGAGGATTAATGATCATGAACCCATCAAATATTTTTTAGAGTTAGTAGTTCCATTTGGAGATGTAATTTGGATATGGTAAATAAATCCATTGTTTGATTGGTTTAATATTGTGTTCATTGGCAAAATGTGAAGGAAAACATACACACACACACACACACACACACACACACACACAACACAACACATTGAAAGAGAGGGAGGACTAATTTGTGATCACTATGCCCCCAACCCAAGGCAAACCAAAACAAATAAAATAAGAAGAAAAGATGCCCTAGACAAATTTACTCGTGCTCCTACTAACACCACCTCTACTTCTACTCCTACTAATCCTACTAACGTAAGTCACAAGTTTCCCTCTCTCTTTTTTCCCCTTTTATATAATACTCTATTCACATATTTAGCCTAAATCATAAGGTCTATATTTATATGTACATGTGTATACCATTATTATAGAGATATACACTTTGTTAGTGCAAATTTAGTTAAATCAATATATGTAACACTAAACTTAGTATTGTAACATATCGAACAAAGTGTATTGAATTCAACATTGTCGACAAGAGTTGACTGCTTAATTATTCCTTGCTCGTGCTCTTGCCTCCTCCCTCCCTCATTCCCAAACTTACATGTTTGAATGGATGACCTTCTGGTCTCTTTTTTTCCTCACACACAAACACACACCCAAGTTAATATGTGATGTTAATAACAAACTTTGATTTCTAATTGTTAATTTAATGTTAGTAATGAACTTTGAGATCGGCGTTGCTTTCCAGTAGTTTGATCGAGGGAATTGGAATAATTTATTGAACTATGTATGCTTTCTTATATGATAAAAGACAAATTAGCTTATATGTTCATTTGATTTCATTTTCTTATTATTTATTATGTGTATTCATGAACAATGGAAAGATGAATCATTTCTCTCCTTGAAGTGTGTGAGCTCTAGAAGACTTATTTAAATATAGCTAGAATTGGCATCTAGTAGTGAGCTCGAATCAAGGATACCTACATGGATAAGACACTAAAAAGGGAAGAGAGGGAGAGAGAATGTGTCTTTGTGCACGCTTGGGCACCGAGCGCCTTATAAGAATCTTTTACTTCTTACTTTAGTGTTACCATAAATAATGTATATCACTTAATGAAATCGTGAGTAGGATGTCTCTAATATTTCTCTCCAATCTTGTTGGCTACTTAAAGTACAATAGGGAAGCTTGACTTCATCAATTCGTGTCCCCTTTTGGCTTAAATTCTTATTATCTTGTAAATCTTGGTTGGTAAAAACAATTACTTAAGTTCTATGTATAGACAACTGGTACATCACATGCATCATTCCATCTATGTAATGGACGAAGGGAATTGCAATACCATTCTATAACTTCGGATTATGCATCACTTAAAATTGTTCGAGCCAATGCACCACACAATGTTGTGATGTGAACTCCAACCCAATTGTTAGAAACCAGAAATAGCCAAAGCATTATAAACATTATTTAAGACAAATATGAAACTATAAGCTAGAAATGATCTCCAATTTACAAAATTGTATGGAATTCATGAAGAAAGATGAACTTGTAGAGGTAGATTAATAATGTCCAAGGAAGATACTAGCATGATATGTATGTCGTGGTGAACAAGTTATTTTAGGACATTTGCATGATTGTATAAGTCTAATATGTTAATGTAGCTAGTAACCTACTAGGACATTATTGGAGTACCTCAAGGGTGGAATGCATGTGTAGCCATAGTAGCTAGGTCTAATGTATGTTTTTCTATGGATTCCATGTTGGTTGGACTCCTTGTATAATGATGTGGCTATTAATTGGATTAGTTGATATCGCAACATGTCAATAATCATGATGAAATATCTACATATAAGTAGCTTGTGATATGCTTTTAAGATACTCGTTTACAAAGAAGTACAACTTTAAGGCTTTGGTACCATTTGAGTAGTGATGGATGGTTTCACCAATTACTATCAATATGACGATTACATGTCAAACCATACACGGATATTCAACATCGATGTCTATGGGTTTTAGACATGTAGACATTGATGTTGTAGAACAATGATAAAGTTGTGAAAGTCTTGAAAGCGAATCTCTATATTTCATCATTTAGCATGGAAATAGCAAGAAACCCAGGTAAATTTTCAAACAAAAAACAAAAAACAAAATATAGAGAGGCATTCCTAATTACAATTATATAGTATAACTTATTTGTAATCCATATAAAAGCCTTGAAAATAGTAAGGATAGAGGTGTTTGGATTTATCAATGATCCAAGAAGGAAAATGGAAATATTAAATGCATTGGATTTTATTGTTATTATTGTTGCATTGTTAATTATATGCATGTCAAACCCAACTACCAATATATTTCTTCCCTCGGTGCAATTAGATAGTTCATAGAGTTTATTACTACCTTTTTAAAATAGCTTTATTGTACAAAACATGCCATAGAATTACAAGATATGAGAGTTAATTTGGGTAACTTTAGGATTTTAATCATTTGGTTATGGTAAATTAATAATCCAACATTATCATAGTGAATATTGAAATCATATCCAAACAAAAAAACCTTAATCAAAGAACTTCAGATAATTATTGATTTGTAATGCAATAAAAGAATACTTACAAACCTTGGTACACTGCTTCCATAACATGTGTAAAGTTTTCATAAAGGGAACTTTAATGGTAGAGAGGTCTCCATAGCACCTTGTACATCATATAGTCGATCTATAATTAAAAGCATCCATAATGTTTTCATCCATCATTTTCCTCACGATAAATACAAACAATGTGTTCTTGACTTTTGTAATGCCAATACTTCAATAACATTGTACGACTCTTGAGTTACTTTTAGGTTAATTCTGTTAGAGTATATCGAATTGATGTAATCTTTATATCATGGTACCCGAGTCTAGTGTAGCATGTGTTTGTGTTGTTATGGCACTTATATTCATACCCACGGAAAGTTGTATAGTGTCTTGTCCTACATTTTCATTTACTGTACATAATAAAATGTTAATACATGAGTACATTAATAAATTTTCATCTAAAGAAATACAAAAGTTATTTAGTGTCTTGTCCGACGTTTTGAATTACATTATATTGAATGTTAAATGCATAAGAGTACATTGGGAGTTTTTGAGAGCAGATAGCTGCCAAGATTAGGTGTATATGAGGATACTTACATCTTATCCAATATTAGGTGACAACAAAATAGTAAAACATTCACTAATTATCAAATTTTAATGATTCAATGCTAACCTAACCACACGATGAAGAGGTAGAAAAAGTGAATATCATCATAAAGCATTCAATCATTTTCTTGGGATAGTTATATTCCATAAATTTCAAAAATTTCAAATACAAGGCAAAAGTGCATTGCAAATGCCCTTGACTTATTAATAAAACATTAATAACTTCATGGACTCAAAAATCCTTATGAATTGACTTTAATGGATATTACATGTCCATATGCAACGTGTACTATGGATTTCAAGATAGCTACAAGGCAAACAAAGTTATTCTTGCATGTCTTGCATGTCCACATGTTCGCATATCATAGATGATGTGGATGGTGCAAGAGAAAAATATTATTTAAAGAGTAGAAGCGGGAAGTGAATATGAATTGTAAGGTTCTCATATTTATCCTTAGTGTTAAAGGGTTTGCACTAGGCTAGCCCATTGGCTTTTCTCCGGTATCTATTATTTATAGAAATCACCCACAAAAGACCAACATGTGAGATAACAATATCAACCATGCACCTTATGTGTAAACATGCAGTCCTTCCGGGCATGTCTGTGTGTTAAAGAACACCTATGTAAACCAAATTCCCCCTTCTTTATTAACTTTGAAATAAATCACCATTTCTTCATACAAGTTATTATTCATGGTTTATTGTCCATCTCTATCTCTCTCTTCTCTCATACAATATAATACATAACACATAGCACATATCATATCTAAATCTATTGTGCTCATACAAATATAACACATACAATATAATACATAACATATATCATTTATCATATCTAAATCTATTGTGGTGTGTATATACACTTGACCCTCAAGAGAACTATATCCTTTGTTTCTTCACACAATACATTGTCATGAATTTATGAAATTCGTCAACGTTTAAATGTATGTGTTTACATCTACACACTTATATGTCTAGGCATCTACAACAATTGTAGATATAGGAACCATCCATCTCCCACTTTATGAGCACATGTCGTGATCCTCAAACCATGGCTCTCGAATTACTCATTGATGTTAATTTGTGAAGAATGGTGAGTGATCCAATCATCAACCTCTTATCAACAATTAGTGATTCGTCAATCCACATCAGCCCTTCAAAGTGTTTGAAGTGATTAATCAAGAGAACCATTGTAATTGAATCCACGATATTGTCCAACATGTGCATGATCAATAGCATAATTTGGTTCATCTCTACATAATCATATATGAAGTGATCGCACATTTTAATGTGCTTCATCTTGGCATTAAAGACCAAATTCCATGCAAACTCTAGGTGGCATTGTAGAAAGTTAGAATTTAGCAAACCATCCGCATGTCAGTCACCCAACCATAAATCCATATTGATTTCTTGCATGCTCCTAATGTTTGCTTCCATTGTTAACATCATTATGCGATCTTGGAGTCTCGACCTCTACGACATTGCTCTTCTTGTGTACTTGAAAATGTTACAGATTAGGGTGTGACAATAGACTCTTTGAATTCCACCAAGAGCAACCAACCTCTCATCTATTGCAACAATGGTTGACGCCCTTGACCCTATCCTTACTATCAAGCTCTAACCCCACACCGCAAACACCTAAACCAATGAGGTCAACAAAATCCGCTTCAAACCTTTAACAAATACCCAACAAAAACATTGACGTATGAATCATCTTTGCCTCTTGTCGCCAAGTCATATAGTTCACACTTATTAGGTCAAGAGGGGGTCACCAATAAATAGTACTATTGGATCCAATCAACCAATCGGAAAATGAGATTGTCCAATTGTAGTTGGAACCATGCAATTGGTCAACAGGTAGCAGTACCAAGGCTTTGGCAATATATCTAGTCCTTCATCAAGTTTCATGATCCTTGTTTAGATAGACAACAACTATAGGGTTCACACTACCATCATATTCGTTTTATCCGTGTTCACACTTAGTACATTGCTTTGGCTTGAAGGGCTTTCTGCTCGAGACACTATTTGTTGGAATGCATTAATCACAGGGTATACTCAGCAAGGGCATGACCATGAGGCATTAAATTGTTTGAAACAAATGGAAAATTATGGTCTTTCTCCCAATGGAGTCACTTACCTTTCTATTTTGAAGGCATGTGGCAATTTAGGGGCTATAGAAAAAGGCAAGCAAATTCATGATCAAATTCAGAGCCGAAACTTCATAGACAAGGATATTGTGCTTGGTAACGCTTTAGTTGATATGTATGTTAAATGTGGAATGATGAGAAAGCCCAAAAAGCACTCGAAGACCATTCTAATCGCGATGTCATCACATGGTTTGCAATAATTTCTGGGTATGTTCAACATGGACAAAGCCATGACGCATCCGATAGTTTCAAAAGAATGCAAAATGAGGGTTTATCACATGATGTTGTTACGTTTATTTGCACTCTAAAGGCCTGTGGAAACATGGATGCTATAGACAAGGGCAAACTTTCATGATGAGGTCGTCAAAAGGAAATTGTTGGAGAAGAATATAGTTCTTGGCACTACTCTGGTTCATATGTATGCTAGATGTGGTATGCTTGAGAAAGCGAGAAAAGTACTAGAAGAGCTTCATCTTCGAGATGTGATTGCTTGGTCAGCCCTTATTGCTGGCTATGCTCAACAAGGACAAGGACATGAAGCCCTGAAGTGTCTCAAACACATGGAAAGTGAGGCCTGACAGCATAACATTATTATGTGTGTTGAATGCAAGTGCTCATTTTGGGCTCGTAAACAATGCCAAAATGCTTTTGCGATTATGACTACAAAATATTGTATTTCTCCAAATTTAGAGCATCTTAATTGCATGGTTGTAGTATTTGGATGTGGGGGGCAATTTGATAAGGCTATTTCAATGATCAAAGCAATGCCATTTTTTGAGTATTCAGCCATAGGGATTTCACTATTGGGTGCCTGTAGGAAATGGGGAAATGTGAAGCTTGGGAGATTGTCTTTTGATCAAGTCATACAACTAGATAATAATGGTGTGGCAGGATATGTTCGCATGGCTGATATAATTGGAAGTGCTAGTATGTTAGAGGATGAAAAAAAATCGAAAACATGATCAGAATAAAACATGATTCTTGGAGAAAGCAAGAATATGAACATGCCATGGATTTCTACGTCAATGAGCATACTATGGATGCCTATATTGATCATGGATGAGTTGATAGATCCGGTGGGTTTTAACAACTCATAAACATGAACATACCATTAATATCTATATCAATGAGCATGTCATGGATGCATTTACTGATGAGATTAACATGGATTTCTATATCGATGGTGATTGTATATAAGGGAACCGGAATCTGCAACCTATGAACATGAATATATCATGGATGTTGATGAACATGCAATGAATGCATAGATCTAGGGGAACTTGAGTTCACAAATCAAGGATCATGAACCCAAGCTCAAGGCTTGGAGAAAGCAAGGAGTATTGAACATCAATGTACAAAAACCTATGTGTGGTTATTGTATATACACATCAAATCGGCCATGATGAGAGTACAAGGGAATTGGTTGGTATATCCAACACAACTTTTGTATTTCTTATGATTTTATAATACCATGGCGTATCTTTTTGTCAAAAAAAAAACAGTACATTGCTTTGGCAAAATGAGAACCACATCAGTTGCATTTAAAAGCAATAAGACAAATGGTTAGATAAGTTTTGGAGATCTAATCTTTCTTCTCTTTCAACCTTGTTCACCCTTCTTTCAATTTATCAATGCATAAACCAAAGAGTGGTTGTGATAGTGGACATCCTTACTTAAACCCCATGTTAGGAAAGTATTGAGAGAGAGAAGGTGAACTTTTATACTATGATGTGTTCGCATATATATAATTAATAAATCAACTTGCGCTAAGAAACAAGTATTAGTAAAGCTCCATATATTATATCGAATAAGTTCTTCTATTAGATAACTTGTATGTCCAATATCTAATGGGTAGTTCTCTTCTTAACTAAATGATATTGAATAGCTCAATTAAGTTAAAATTGAATATTGACGTATATTAACTATAAAGATAGTTCTTCTATGAGCTAAATGATAGTTCTTTTATAAGCTCAATGATAGCATATAGTTGATTAATACCTCTTCTATTAGCTAATTGCTCACTAATCACTAAACGACAACAAATAACTAATTAATAGTTCTTCTACTCATCAACTGTTAAATAATAGCTAAATGTTACCTCTTATATTAGCTAAATTAGTTAGAGGCTTAAACAATTTCATTCAATTGTTCATGCTAGCATCCTTGCGTGCTTTCACCACAATAGAAGTGAAATATGAGGATACATGACTGAATGTTCTTAATAGCTACAGAATAGAACTTCAGAAAACTAGAAGGAATATGTTTGTGGTAATACTGTGGGAAATAAAAAATGAAAAGATATATTGATAGTGAAGAAACCAAACCCCCAAACATAACAAAACAGCGTTATGTTTATCGGTTGAAGTTTCCCAAACTAGGATGTTTAGGAACTGTGTATACTAGTAAGTACATGGCTTCATATCACTCACAAGTGTTGTTTTTCAAATTTTGTTACTGGACTAAGAAATTATTAATCTGGGTACTTATAAAAGATTTAATCACTATTCAAATGCTTAATAATCAAATCATATTATTATCTTTTCTTAATCCACTACTTCCATATGACCCCTTACATAAGCAATTTCTTAATACTGCTTTTAACCCCCTTCATGATTCTCTTGTAAGTCCACTTGCCACGCCAACCCCCTGAATAAATCCCTAATGACATAATAATCAATATGTTGCCTTCATCTATACTTTTAAGGATATATACAAATAAGAGGAGCATGCCTAATTCATACTTCTGAATATAAATGATTATATGCTCCAGTGGCCACTGTTAAAACGTAAAGAGCTGGCACTTGGTGAAGCAATCGATCAGGGTAACATAGTTGTCTTTGCTTTTTAACACTCTCGTCAACCTAGACATTTTAACTGTAGTGTACCAAAATCAAGAGAAAATATCCCAAGGATGTTGAAAATGCATATACATAAGAAACTCTCGAGGGCATGTAATCATCATCAATGTTAGAAATGAAGTTTTGGTATGTACGAAAGAGTTGGTTGAGAAAACAGTAGATTAAATGGGATGTTAAAGAATACTATGATAATGTTGTTAATGACAGCAACAAATGGAGGCTATGTAATGCCAACCTCAATATCTCATCATCATCACTCCATTGATATGATTCCATTGAGCATATGACTTGCTTCATAGCATAAATGATGAAGCATCCTATATATATACACGGGATTGCATCTGTTCTTGCAGCACCATCTCATGTCTAAAAATAATAATTTACCCCCTCAATCTTTAGGGGCAGATGAAACCACTTGAGCTCATCACAGGGAGAAAAGTAACTTTATCTACTAATTTGTTTGATTAAGAAGTTGCTTCTTTCTCAATAGGGCAGTTATCCATGGTGTTTTCCTCTACACAAGATTGTTCATCTGAAAGTGCCACAGCTACTTGTAGTTGAACATCTGTCTTCAGAAGAATATCATCTGACTCTGTAGAGAGATCTATTACATCATCAAGTGTTGACAAAGTTCTTAATGCTTCCAGAGCTGTAGGACGATTTCGAGCGCTGGACTCGGTGCATGACTTGAACAAGTTGACAAGCACTTTCATTATTTTAAGTTCTTCATCACATACAGTCAGCAAGTCATTGGTGCCATCATCCTCCTCACTGTCAGATTCAGATCCAGAAACTAAACCTTCCATTGCTAATGGAAGCTGAGGTCTATGCCCCATCTGCGAACCCACAAAAAGGAGAGAACTTCATAAACATCAAGAAGATCTAATGATAGGTAGAAAATGAGTGAGCAATGCAGTAACTAACCTCGATATGAGTTTGGATCTCAGATTCTGGGACCCCAGCATAAGGAAGCTGAAGTGTCAACATCTCATAGAGCAAACAACCAAAGGACCACATGTCTACTTCCTGCAAGTGTTAATCAGAATGTCTCAAAAAGATCATTTTAACAAAACATAATTGTGCAAAGCACATCGTCATCCATTACAGCCTACATTTGAAACATCCAAACCATCACCAACAGATTCGAAACATCGACAAAAATACTACATACAAAAGTTCTGTGACTGCATAACAGACAAAAAAAGGTGTCTATGTGCTTCTCTTTTAACGGCTATGAGATTTTTGTAGTCCTACAACAATAAAAATAGCTTATGTATTTTCTTCTTCCTTCACACTATCTCACAAAGGAACTCCAGTTTGAAGGCCTTTCGAGATAGGCTTCTCAAAAGAGTAGACAGCCAGCCAGTCTTGAAAACAAAAACAACTTACTAAGCTATAAGCCTGTTGACTATAGATTGCCTGGAAAACCTCCGGTGCCATCCAACGAGGTGTACCAACACACACTTCAACTGGTGGAACACCCCGATGAGCTAAATAACAAGTATGAGCAGCTGATGAAGAAAGTGGAACCGCACTATCAAAATCACATAGCTTCACTATGGGCATACAATCTTCACAATTGCCATCCAGATCCACCAGTATATTACTACTCTTGACATCCCTATGAACAATTCCTTTAGAATGTACATGAGAAAGGGCGTCCAGTATTGATTTTGAGACATGGAAAGCTTCCTTCATAGGCATGTATGCCTTGCCCGCCTTTGCATACCTGGATAACAAGATCTGCATAGAGAAATAAAAATGAGGTATAAAGTTATTTTATGAGAAGTTCTAAGAACCACAACTGTGTTACCTCTAAGGAGGAGCCTTTCACATAGTCCATAAACAAGGTCAACTGAATTGCTTCGCCACAATCACTTGACATAAAGTTAAACTCATGCCCATGATAGGAGACTATATGAGGATGTTTCCCTAAGCTACACAAAGTTCGAAGCTCACTGAGAAACCTTCCCACAACGTCCTTGTATTGCACCTCTTTTTCTTGACCAACCAAATGCACCTAAGATCATGGGCATGGTTTCCATAACTTTTTAATGCATAAAATATTGGAGTAGATTTTGATAACTCATTGAAGTTCTCACCTTTGCAGCAACTGTGATTGTTCCCAATGAGCACTTTCGTACTACAGAACCAGATGCACCAGACCCAATCTCATCAAGAAGCAATGGCATGAGTTTCTCACTTTGAGCCACTTCTAAATTCTCATTCTCCCCAAGAGGCAAAAGAAATCGTCGAAAAGGAATATATCTAAAATCAAAGAAAATTAAGGAATTAATAGCAATCTAAAAAAAATCTGGAGTATTCAAAAACACTAGTAGAAAACATGGCATGATTGAGAGTCCTTAACAATTGAATGATATAGTAAATAAGTTCTCTATAGCAGTGTCAAGCAACAATTCTCCATATGATGACTTATTCATATACACAGAATAGACTTGGGATCTCAACTTCAGGGTGAGAAAATCTCCACTACATTCATTCCATGTAGGAGACACATATCAAGAACACATGTATACTCTGGTTCCATAGATCAAATTTGGCCTCTTTATGGACGATAAAAAATACTAATTCTAATTCCATGGTCATTTCATCCTTAGTCTTTTACTAGCAATCGGCAATGCTTCAGTTTGAACCAAACCAAACCACAAAACCACGGCTTAATGAGTTAGCTTTTTAAGTGGTTCAGTTCGGTTTGGTTCAAGTTCAAGTTTTGTAAACGGTTCGGGGTGTCAATGGTTAGTTCATTCAGTTAGAGCCTTTATCAGCTTTATCATTTCTGGTTTAAATGGTTTGAAATCGTGGTTTAAACGGTTTAACAGCTTAGGTTTTAGGGTGATTATTTTTTTGAACGGCCTTTTAGTTTTTAACCCTAATTCTAACATTTTAGGAAAAATCTTTACAATTTTGAAAAAAGAAATTAAAATATCGACAATTTTAAAACTAAATTTTGAAATTTGAGTTTTGACCTAACTTTGAAACCAAAACCGAACCATGAAACCACAGTTCTAAGAATTTAAAAAGTTCTAAAACTATTTGGTTTGAATATGGATTCTTTGTAACGATTTGGTTTACACAGTTTCGTGGTTCAGTCGCTCAGGTTTTAAGTTTCAAATTTCATAAACAGTTTTGAGTTTGACACTCTCAAACAATACCAAACCATTGCCAATTGTTATCTTTTACTTGCAAAAATCTAACGCAGTCCTAGATCACTCAAGGAGAGAAAGAAAAGAGGCTAAGCTTAGGATTAACATTTTCCTCTGCAATGTAATGTGGCTCTTGCTTCAGCAATCTACAAATGGGAAGCACAGAAGTTCATCACAACGGCATCCAAGGCCCAGAACCAGACACATCAATGTTTAAGCCAAAAAAAGAGTTGATTAGATATGACAAATTAGTAAGTTCCTCATAGAGGGAGACCTTATAAATGGCAGGGTAGACAAATACCACAAATCCATTTGTTTGATATTATTTAGTGATGTTGTGAATATCGGCCAGAAAATCCAGATGGAAAGCTATTGCAATGCAATGTAAATTGAAGGTAGCAACAGATGTCATTATTGCACTTAAAAAGTTCATGCAGTTTGCTCCGTTCTCTTAAGCCACTGTTTACAAAGGAAGATAAAATGGATACTGTAACAAAAGACGTTCAAATTTAATTCTGTTCAAAACAATCTATTGACCTATTCATTGGTTGTTACTAAAACATTCATTGAACGATAGTGACTGGGGTTATTTCTATTTGCTACCTAGATATCTGAGTCAGAGTACCATAAGAATCGTGTTCTAGATAGAGCACACTATCCAGACATGTGGAAATTCATTATGACCCTGAGTTCTTATAAAGAAGTGTCTTACTCATATCTACACAGTACATCAGAAACTGTGGGATGATTTTATAGGATGCAAATAACCCATATAAAGAATGACTGGAATATTTTAACTTGAATCCCATCACCATCCTTAGCCACATAATTTGTTCGACTGCCTCAAAAAAACGTTAAAAGGAAAAACCAATCTTCATTTGCACCAAAGATGTTTCAGGAGAAAATATAAAAGATCACTCAGATATATCAAATGCAAGCAAAATTCTGTAACTATATACATCTGATGTAATTTACAATACATAAAAATCAACATAATTCAGAAACACAGACTACTAGACATACCTGCAAAAGTACTCTGAATCATTTTCCTCCCGGATATCAAGGGGACGGCAAGCATCTACCAGCATTCGGACTCTTGCATTTTCCTTATTAAGTACAATCACATTCCAAGCATGTGGTGCATAATCAAGATATCCACGAACCAATTCGCAAGGTATAGATGTCCTATCACATAGATACTATTGTAAAACGCAGTTAGTCTCTTCCTCTCTGTTGTCCTCTTAATCCCTCCCTCCCTCACTCTGGTGTATGGTCTATGAGAGAGTAGATTTATCATTACTCAGTAGACATCTGTATGATGGTGTTTGGCCAAGGGAACGCTAAACATGAATGTATGGAATTGTAATGAACCTTCATTTGAAGATGCATGATACATTGAGGAGACCTTCAGAGACAGACATTGTCGTGTACATAAAAATATATCAATGCATGGGCAGCTAACTTCTAAATATACACAGATACAAGTGGGAAAATCTATCCATCCTCAACCACACAAAAGAGGGGCACCATAGCATCCATCCTCAGAGCATTCAAGGGTTAGACCTGTAGAACCACCTTATTTGGTATTACATGAAGGTGTCATAAGATTCACAACTATACACAAAGTATACTACAAGTAGGAGAAATCAACATAATGGGAATGAATAAACAACAATCAACACACAGAATGAAATGAAAAAGCAACAATATTTTGTAGAAAGGCTATATACGGAGAAATTGCAACAGAAGAGATAGCTGTAAATGGAGTAAAGGCACATCAAAGACAGACGACTCATGATAGTTAACAGCAACCATTTATTGCACAATAGACCCTGTACTGGGTTCTCTAACCTCAACACTTGAAGTAAGATACCATCTCTGGTAAAGTCATTGCATTGTCAAACCATGCACTTATATGTTTCAGGGTAGAAGATAGATCCTCAGAGTATTACGGCAAGAAAATGCCAAGAAATACTGGATACCACTTAAATAGAGAGATGGTTGATGACTATATATTACGGCTGTGTGGTATATACTCACATTAAACCATACCCATCTCGTCAGGAGATCACATTTTTAATTTTTGAAGGTCAAGACAGCCTATTTTCCACTGTACCATTATCCTAGATAACAAAGCCCTACAAACCAAGTTGCTATGATTATGAAGGTCATCGCACACGAACCCATTCATAAGAAGTGTTCTCAGAAGCATGCTCACAGCACATGCACAAATGCAATAGAGATGGTTTCACGAATATGTATGCTTAAATCCTAGTGGTTTACATTTTTTAGTCTACCTATGATGACAAATGCAAACGATCAATTCCATCAAAGATCGCAATGGTTTACAAAACCCTTTATTGCATGTTATATATGCATGCACTCCGCTTCTGCACATCTTTACAAAGACCGATATAATGCAGCAGTGAAAGCAGTTTTAACCACACTCAGTAGGTCCTTACACCCCGCTTCTGCACATCTTTACAAAGATACAATACTGACCCATGCAGCCATTATTGAAGACAGTAGAGCACAAAAGAGTTTCTTTACCAAGTCCGCATTGCATTGACCATGACCTAGGTCCATTGCCTACAGAAATGCCATGGGTAATTGATGCGCCTTACTCCCAATAGGATCCCCGCTGTAGTGGTTAGTTCTATTGAGATGAAACAAGCACGCCTGCTCATGATATATCTAATGACGTAGAGAGACTGGGAGTATAGTGTACATCCCTGGCATAAATTTTATACAAATAAGATATTATGCTAATTTCAGACTCTCCATATGGACTAGAGAGTCAGTTATTCATTTTGTGAAGAGTGATATGTTTGTCGATAAATCTAGCTTCCTCTAGGTAAAACCAGGGTCATGTTATTTACTATTCAAGGCTACTCGCCTCAAGCATGGATAAACAAATCATATCATTAATTTCTACTCGGAAAAAGAAAGAAATATATATGAACTTCACTAATGGGCCAAAATAACCTGTCAGACCAAACGAGAATATACAGCTTAAAATGTACCCTCTTCTAAAATACCTAGTTGATTGTCAGAAATAGAGCCGATAAAGGAGTAGCTTGAAGGCAGAGTGGAATGATACAGAAGGAGCATCAAGGAGGCTACATTAGGTTAGCAATTGATAAATTGAGAAGATTATTTGTGATTTTCAGAACCTTGAATGGCAAGATATATTTCATGATTCCGAGAATACGTTTCGAAGATTTTGGCGGTCCAAATAAATCAAACAAGTTTTTATGATGTGTCAAACTGAATACATATTTACGTATATGGGCCATAGCACATATATGCATAATAATTCCTATACATAAATAGAAATACAAGGTACATTTAACATACACAAGGAGACATACATTGCAGATTATTTATGTAAGTACTTAGGTTATCTTCATTAATAGAGAGATGAGTCATGACTGAAGGACAATTGTTTTGGAATCTGGATTTCAACTTATAAATTGCATATGAGAGACTAGAATTCAATAAAAGATGAAATGTGTGTACCACAAGTCTTAGGATAATACCTTGAATAAAATGGCACGATGTCGGCACACTCCATATGGAAGAAGCCCAAGTGGTATGACATTTGATTGCCTTTGAATTTTAAGTAGTTTTACAGATGCTTCACAAAGCATATGAACACTAGGGATGTTATTTTCAATCCTGTTGATATTTTGCCCACTTCTTGATCTGTGCAAAGCACCATTGCTACAAGAGCATAAGAAGGGAATGCCTGGTCTACCTCCAAGAACACCCCTACGGGCATGTGAAACATTCAATGTTTTGTCACTTCCACCAAAACAATCCGAAACAAAAAGAGAGAGCATAACAGCTTTCTGATATTCTGTCAGTCCAGAATGTCCCCCTTTCCCATGATGCCCAGCTAGATCCAGTCTAGCAAGAAAGTTCTGAGCTGAAAGCGCTATCACATCCAAATCCTCATCATGTTCTCTGTAAAGTGAACAAAATAAGATACAAATTTATTCATGTTTAATGAGCATTCTGGACTAGCAAACTATCAACCTTGAACCCAAGGGAAATCTCTATTTACAGTACCACCAATACCTGTCAACTAGAATAACTTCACGAGACTCCAAGATTTCATGTTGGCTTTCCAACGCCTCCAATGTACAAAATGGATGTTCTCGGCCAGCATCATAAAAACCATCTTGCAATGGTTCATCCAAACCAATCAAGGACTGAGTTCGATATGCATATGATGCTCCTGAATAAGCTTGTACAGACTTCCTCCTTTTCATAGGTTTTGGATTCTCAAAACTACTACCTTTGCGTCTGTTATGTGTTAACCCACTATGAAATCCTAGGTTGGACGTGAAGACTTCAACATTTTCCTTCAATAGAATTTCTGCACTTCCAGTGCTCTGTTCTAGGTTATTCCTCTCTCTACTCATAACCTGAGAAGAATTGCAATCACCTTTCTCTGTTGGAAGAAGCCCATCACTCTTTGGACTACTAATGCAATTCTCAAAACCTGAATCTGATGTGCTTTCATATTCCTTAGAAACTGAATTTTCTATGTCCCCACCCTCAGAAAGCTTTAAATCAGTATCCCTGCTAGGAACCTCCAACTTAGAGTCATTGCTCATTGCAGTTAGAGAGCTTCTCTCCGTTGTACCAATTTGCCTTGATGCTGTTTCTCTCACCAAAGCACAATCTTTTCCGTCTTTGGTTGAGCTGCTACTAATATCAACCTTTGTTTTCCTACTCAAATTCAGCCTATCTTGTCTGGCTTGCAATTGCTGAATCCCATGCCTCTTCCATAAATGTTTCTTTCTGCCATGCCCTGGATTCTTAGGGACATTAGCATCTTTGGAATAGAGTGTCGCAGGAGTAGGGGATGAAAACTCGTCTCCTAAAGAGCATATTAAATTATAATCATACTTATACTCAAGTATATAGGCAAAACAGAGTATCATACGGAATGCAGCTTTGAAAGAATATACTCACCCTCTTCCGTGGATGGTAGCAAATCAGAATCAATTCCACTGCTTTGGTCACTGGAAGATGCAGTGTCTTGATATGATGTAGGATTTCCCTCAAAACTGCAGGTAATCCATTCTGGAATCTCACAACTACCTCTAAGTTTATTGAACTGCAAGAAAGAAATCAAGGACCAGTAATCAATAATGTGAGAAAACTATTTAAAACTTAAAAGCCATCATATTTTTGTAAAAACCTTTGCATTTAGAGCCCTTAATGATGTCATAGAAGACAGTCCCAATGACTCGAGTGAAGTTAATTTGTTGTGAGCGACATCAATTGAACTCAATTTTGGTAGGCAGGCTAAGCCAGACGGAAGCTCAGTTAACTTATTGTTTTCAGCTCTCAAATGTCTCAATGATATTAAACTTGAAATTTCACTAGGAAGTGTTTTCAACTTATTGAATGATATATCCAGCTCCTCCAAATTCTTTAACCGCCCTATCTCGGGAGGTAGAAACCTACACACATATACAATGCTCATTTTTAAGATCCATATCAATATGAAAAAGCATAAAAAATTTCAAAGAAACGAATGACGTTATATATATTAACTTACGATATTCCAAAGTTGCAAATAGCAAGCCTGGTGAGAAGTTGCAGCTTTGAAATTTCAGGTGGAATGGACAAAACTGAGGGCCGAAACGGTGTTTGATGAAGCTCAAGTGTCTTTAAAGAGTTCAATTTGCTGAGAGACGGCAAGTTTCCCAGTCCAGAAGTGCAAACCTTCATTTGTAAATGTTCCAAATGAATAATATTGCTTATCTCATCTGGTAGCAATCTTACTTCATTTGAGAAGATTTTCAAGGTTTTTAAGTTATTTAACCTGCTTATCGACCTTGGCAATATTGTGAATGTGTTGTCATATACATATAAATCCTTCATATGTGAAACCCTGGAGTTCCCTCCTATGTATGAATTCAACGAAGATATAGAATGCCCATTTGGCGAAACATCCACAACCCAATCATCACCCGCATCTTCATCAAGAATGGGATTAGTACCCTCATTTTGATTGCTAGGATTAGATTCAGGCTTCTCTTTAAATTCATCCATTTCCTCTTGCACGTCTTCTCTAGAGTGATCATCTTCCCATGACCTATTTTGTTTGATTTCTTTGTTAGCACCATTGTCTTCATTCTTTCTCATAAGCGAATCTTTTTTTTGTGATGCACTATTGCTGTCATCCATACTGAAGCCGAGCGCATAAATTCAGTAAAAATATGAAAAACTCACACATTGCAATATAAAGCAGCTCTTGAAATCGTGATGATTTGAATAGATTCAGAATTGTCCACTTGTTTTCCGGTTCAAATCAATCAATCCTTAAATATGAGTTCTAACTTAAAAGCTACTGATTCAACATTTTCTTTGTTAAAAAATATGAGCTCGGTGCTGTGTTAAATCCACTCTGTCTCGGTGACTTGTTTTCAATTAAACCCTAAATGTACAAATTAATTTGTCAAAAACCTTATCTCTTAGAAAATTTCTTCAGAGATCCCTGTAAAATAAGAAAGGATGAAACAATAAGTTAAAAAACGGACGTAAGAAAAGTAGGCGTACCAGATCAGAGAGAACATTATCAGGTCAAAAATGAATAAACCTCTCGAGTTTGTTCTTTTAGGGTTAGGGTGAAGGTTAGGGTTAGGGTTAGGGTTAGGGTTAGGGTAAGGGGTTGCAGAACAGAAGGCTGCACAGAGAAGCTTCTGTTTCACAAGAGTGTTCGAAGAAATTTTGTAAGTGAAAATTGTTTATGCTTTTGCGTTTGTTTTCTTCTTTTGTTTTGGTTCTCGGACTCCATCCATAGTCGACACATAAATAGACTCCTATTTCTCTACAACTACAAATTTGGCCCTTAATTTAGCAAATCTCTTGTGGACCCCACCCTAGGACTTGGTGTCCTCTGGTTGGTGGGTATGAACAATACACATAGGATTCCATACATAATAATATAGAGAGAGAGAGAGAGAGATGTCAAAGACACATAGCACCCTCTTCTCTCTCTCTAACTCGCTCGCTTTTCACCTTCTGCTTGAACCCCCTTACCTTGTCTGTGTTCGGCTCCGCCTAACCCCCTTCATGTCAGTTGTTCTATGCTTTTAAGACACTGTTGCACACTCTTCGTTTACCGGAACTCGCCTTCCGTTTTGAACCCTACCTCCTTGATGAACTATACAAATAAAAACCGAGTTATTATCGTCCATGGATATTGAAAGTACGATACATGTATATGTTCGTCATAATATTCTCCTTATTTGCCTACATTCGCCTTCAATTTAAACCCTACTTTTTTGTTTGGATTGTTCCAGCCGAATAGTTATTGTAAGTTCAAGCTAGACATTATGCATTCGGTCTTTGTTTGTGTTGAGAGACAAGCTCAACATCGGCCGGTTCGGCTGAAGAAGCCAAGGACTGGATCGGTTGGGACCAATCGGCTAGGCCGAGTGCGTAAACCGGGAGGTCGTTAGGAAAGATATTCCGTAAGGAATATATTTGGGAGTTAGTGTAGGAGCTCTTGATGAGCATTGAAGTACTGTCAGTACTTCGGTCAGTCCTTCTAGGGCTTGTATAAAAGTGTTCACTGAGCACGTCTTATGTACAGACTGAGTATTGTTGTTGAATATAGTTTTTTGTGTCTTCTCTCTCACTCTCTCTGTCTCTCCCGCGTATACCGTGTAAGCTCAAGCTCTCCATTAAACCTGAGTTTCCTTCCTTCTGTTCGGTCTGAGTATTGTTGTTGAATATAGTTTTTTGTGTCTTCTCTCTCACTCTCTCTGTCTCTCCCGCGTATACCGTGTAAGCTCAAGCTCTCCATTAAACCTGAGTTTCCTTCCTTCTGTTCGGTCTTCATACTTGCTTCCGCACGTTGCTTTCTACATGGTATCAGAGCGCGAGGGTTGAGAACCTCTCTGCAGCCGACACAGCTTGACGAAGAAGAACGAGAAGAACGATGGATAGAGGCATGGCGAGCTCGCTTCTAACAAAGAAGCTCGACAGAACCAACTACGCGTCTTGGTCCTACAAGATACACCAGTACCTGCTCGGGCACGGCTACTGGAGTTATGTCGAAGGAGCTAATGACGCGGCACCGGAATCGACACACAGAAACTTCCCGTCGTGGGAGCAATCGGTGAGCAGGGTATTGTACTGCTTCGCGTCATGTGTGGGCGAACAGCTATTGAGCTATGTTCGGGATGCAAAGACGCCGAAGGGTGCGTGGGAAAATCTGAAGAAGATTTTCGCCGCGAGCACCACAGCCAGGAAGCTTCAGCTCCGACAGGAGTTGAGCAACCTACGACAACGCGACTTGTCGATGGCGGACTATACCTCGAAGATCAAGGATATCTGCGACTCCCTCGCCTCCATAGAGGTGAACATCGAGGAGAGCGAGATGGTCCAGATCTGTCTCGGAGGTTTGGCGTCGAAGTTCGGAGCGTTCCAAACGGTTGTGCGTACCCGGGAGAATACGCCGTCCTTTTTCGACTTACAGTCGATGCTCCTGGTAGAGGAGAACCACGCGGGTGCGTCGACGAGCACGCACACCGATAGCAAGATGTTGTACACGGAGGGAGAAAGGCCCCGTGGTCGTGGCAGACGAGGCGAGTCGGTACGCAATGGAAGCGGCCGACGAGATCAAGGAAGATGGCACCGAAGTGATGCCGACCGCAACTCCGGACCCTCCGGAAACAGAGGGAGTCGAAGCGATGAGAACCGGCAAGGGAAGGCCATCGCTGAGTGCTGGTACTGTGGCAAGAAAGGCCACAAGGAAAGTGAGTGCTGGAAGAAGCGCGCCGATTCGGAGAGAATCGGTTCCGGAAACGGCTCCGGACATACCGACAAGGGAAATCGGCAGCGATCACACTACACCCAAGACTCTGGGAGAGTCGGAGAAGGGTCTGTCTTCGTGACGAGACACAAAGCAAACTCAATGAAACAAAGCACCCCGGGATCGGACGAGGTGTGGTACGTAGACTCCGGCGCGTCAAACCACATGACAAGCCATAAGGAGTGGTTCTCGTACCTTGAAAAACCGATAGAACCTGGAGTAGTCGCAACAGGAGACGACAGTCTGCATCCGATCGCGAATGTCGGAGAAGTTCCCCTTAGCCATGTCGGGCAGAAAGGGAAACTCATGAACGTGTTGCACGTCCCGACAATCACGAAAAACTTGGTCTCGATCAGACAGATCGTCGACCAAGGGATGGAGGTTCGGTTTACACACCTCGGTGCTTCATTGAGGAAGAAGGTCGTGTGATTGCGCAAGGGCGCAGAGACGGGAGGATGTTCATCCTCGACTCCACTGACGGTGGCACCGCAATGTTCGCGAAGGGACAAAAGACCGAGTCGGACATCGACTTGTGGCACAAGCGGATAGGCCACGTCAACCACCAACGGCTTCAAGATCTGCAATCGAAACAGGTAGTGTTCAGATTGCCCAAGTTTAGTGGCCGAAAGGCACAAGTTTGTGAAGCTTGCCAGCTCAGGAAGCAACACCGACTTCCTTTCCCCAACGAGCGGAACCGGAGCCGGAACAAGCTCGACCTTATACACTCCGATGTATGGGGACCGGCACAAAACGTTAGTCTTGGCGGGAGCCGATATTTCGTCTCCTTCATCGACGACCACACGCAGCACACGTGGATCTACCTCATTGAGAGGAAGAGCGAAGTCTTCGACTGTTTCCGGGACCTCAAAGGGTTCGTGGAAGCCGAAACGGGACGAAAGATCAAGTGCTTGTGGTCGGATGGCGGGAAAGAGTACTTTTCCGGTCAATTCAACGGTTACTTACAACAAATGGGAATTCGCCGCGAATTCAGTTGTAGATACACGCTAGAGCAGAACGGCGTGGCCGAGAGAAAGAATCGATCAGTTGTGGAAGCGGCACGGGCAATGCTGGAGGAGAAGAGCTTGCCCAAGTTCTACTGGGCCGAGGCGGTAAGGACCGCGGTATACATCCAGAACCGGATTGGAGACAAAGTGTCGGCGCACGAGCTATATTTTGGAACGAAGCCGAACTTGCGACACTTGAGGGTGTTCAGCAGCATTGCATATGTGCATATACCGAAGGAGAAAAGGAGGAAGTTGGACGCAAAGGCCGAGAAATGCATCTTGGTCGGTTACTCGGACGAGCAGAAGGGTTATAAGTGCTATAACCCTCGCACCAAACAAGCGCGTGTCAGCCGCGACGTTGTGTTTGACGAGTCCGCGTCCTGGTACCTACCCCCGACTACGAACCTCGACTCCAATCCGAGCTCTGACGATGAGGTCAGCAAGGCCGAGATGCCTCCGAATGAGCCCGAAATCGAGACCCACGAAGAGAGTCCGATTTCACTCCGATTCAGTGGACCGATTGGACGACTGAGTTGGTACGACCAGTCCGATGAAGAGTCGGCGAGTAGTGGAGACTCGGCCGTGCATTCCCCGCGCAGGAGGCCGAGGAGACGGCTTACGTGCAAAGAGAAAGGGAAGAAGAAGGTGTCGGATTACGGCACGAAAAGGAACGAGTCAGACCGACGCGAGTCCGACTCCGAGGGAACCGGTGACGGGTCTTTAAAGGTGAAGGCCGCGTCGACTGAGAAGGCCTCGACATCGGCTAATGTGAGATTACGCCGATCTACCCGCCAGAAGAATCCTGTTTTGCGGTTCGGATACAACGAGTACATGGCGCATCATTATGCGTACATGACCCGTGTAGCGGAAGTGCGTGAGCCGGAGAGCTACGCAGAAGCGGCGAAGGACGCGAATTGGCGCGCCGCGATGGAGGAAGAGATGCACACATTGGCGGAGAACGAGACCTGGGACCTGGTTGACGCACCAAAGGGTGTGAAGCTGATCGGGTGTAGATGGGTGTACAAAGTCAAGTACAACACCGATGGCTCGGTCAACCGGTACAAGGCTCGGCTAATGGCAAAGGGCTACGCGCAGAAACACGGCATCGACTACGATGAGACGTTTGCGCCGGTCGCGAAATTGACGATCGTCCGTGTTTTGCTCGCAGTAGCCGCGGCCAAGGGGTGGCACCTACATCAGATGGATGTAAAGAATGCGTTCCTACAAGGTGACCTTGAGGAACAGGTGTACATGGTACAACCCCCCGGATTTCACTTTGGAACGAACTCCTCGGCAATATGCCGACTGAAGAAGTCCCTTTACGGACTGAAGCAAGCCCCGCGTGCCTGGAACGCGAAGATCACGCAACAACTGCGTCGGTTGGGCTTCATCATGTCAAAATCGGACTCTTCCATGTTCATCCGGAAAGGTCGACTCGGACCGGTTAGTATTTTACTGTATGTTGATGACTTGGTCATCACCGGCGCCGACCTAGGTGAAATCGACCGCATGAAGCTCCAGCTTGCGGCATCGTTCGACATGAAGAATCTGGGGGACCTTCATTACTTCCTCGGGATCGAAGTGATCCGTACCCCCGAAGGCATATTGATCAGCCAACGTCATTACGTGTTGAGTATGCTCTTCAAACTCGGGATGGCCGATTGTAAGTTCGTCTCAACTCCTCTGGACAGAACCATCAAGCTTCGTCCCGATACGGGAAAGGTATGCAACCCAACGAGATTCCGACAAATTGTCGGAAGCCTCATATACTTGACCATCACCCGACCCGACCTCAGTTATCCGGTCGGGGTGATCAGTCAGTTCATGGCGCGACCTACCGAGGAGCACCTTTAGTGTGCGCAACGCGTACTTCGGTACGTAAGCGGCACTAAGGACCGCGGACTGTTATATCGGACCGGTGTAGCCGCGCAATTAGTCGGCTACACCGATGCTGATTGGGCTAGCAACGTCGCCGATCGTCGATCCACGTCCGGATACGCGTTCTCCCTCGGGAGTGCCGCGATCGCGTGGAGCAGTAAGAAGCAGCCGACAGTTGCACTGTCGAGCACCGAAGCTGAGTACCGAGGAGCGGCTGTCGCGACATGCGAAGCCATATGGTTGAAGCGACTTCTTAAGGACCTGCAAGAGGAGGTGTCAGATCCGACGACGATCTATTGCGACAACCTCAGCAGCATCGAACTCGCGAAAAACCCCTTCTTCCACGCACGGACCAAGCACATTGAGGTGCACTACCATTTCGTCTGTGAGCGTGTCCTTTCCGGTGAAGTCGAACTTCAGTACGTTCCGACGGATCGGCAGGCTGCCGACATCTTCACCAAGCCTCTTGGTCTGGACAAGTTGCGGCAATTCTCAGGTGCGCTCGGGTTGCGTCACCTTGATGTGCTGAACTTGAGGGGGAGAACAGTCTCGAACGACCAAGCAAGGCGGTAGGAAAGGAGCGGGCACCGCGACACCGAGTCGGTTGACAAGTTCGACATCGGATCGGCTGAAGAAGCCGAGGGCGGACCCGCGGAAAAGTTCGAAAGCAGACAGAAGGGGAGCAACCGAAGGAGAGAGCCGAAGCCAACCACGCATGGGGAAGATGACGCCATCGAAGGCGAGAAGACCGAAGACAAGTTGGAGACAGCCAACTCGGACGAGAGCGAAAACCGATCGGAGGTAGCCGAGTCGGTTCGGATGTTTGATTCAGACATGTTGAATCAACCGAGGCCCAAGCGGAAGAAAAGGCAGCAGAAGAAGTGTCGACACCGCAACAACAGAAGAGCTGATAAGGGCCGCATGAGCAGACGAGCCGACCGGAAGGGTCGAAGCGCGCGGAATCGGACAGGTCGAGGAGTGTGAGCGAGGCGTGAAGCCAGGAGGAACCGGAGCTGTGAGCCCGAGGATCCCGAAGAGCCTCGAGTTGAGCTTGAGGGGGAGTGTTGAGAGACAAGCTCAACATCGGCCGGTTCGGCTGAAGAAGCCGAGGACTGGATCGGTTGGGACCAATCGGCTAGGCCGAGTGCGTAAACCGGGAGGTCGTTAGGAAAGATATTCCGTAAGGAATATATTTGGGAGTTAGTGTAGGAGCTCTTGATGAGCATTGAAGTATTGTCAGTACTTCGGTCAGTCCTTCTAAGGCTTGTATAAAAGTGTTCACTGAGCACGACTTATGTACAGACTGAGTATTGTTGTTGAATATAGTTTTTTGTGTCTTCTCTCTCACTCTCTCTGTCTCTCCCGCGTATACCGTGTAAGCTCAAGCTCTCCATTAAACCTGAGTTTCCTTCCTTCTGTTCGGTCTTCATACTTGCTTCCGCACGTTGCTTTCTACAGTTTGCTTAAAACTTGCCTTCCATCTTAACCCCAACTACCTTTTGTTGTATGTATGGCTGGACTAGCCGCAACACAGGTGTCTATCCGACACTTCTCCAAAGGGGTGGTAGGGATAGGATGTTAATACACGCGTATGATAATTACACTTAAGCACAGACGAAGACAAGATTAATCAGCATAAGCAAAACTATATTAATTCTTCGCCCCTTCATTACAAAACATCGGATCCTTTTATAGGCATCCGGCCAGATTACAATCGGTGCTTGATAAGCAACCGTTAACCGAAACCGAATCGGTTCGGATCCGGATCGGTTACAACTACCGGATCCGTCCCTCCTAATAATTCTATTCCTATTTCTATATTTATCCGATCCGACCTTGCTTTCCCATTTGCCTTCTCTGACCGGCCAACACATGGCACGCCCGTGGGAAAGTGCATTGCACTTCGAACCCACAGCCGGCTTCAGTCTTCCTCCAAATTATCCAGCAAACTCCGCTCAGAGGTTTCAAGTGTTGTTTTGCCTGTGCCGTCTCCGACTTCCGATTGGATTGGCTGCCTTTTCGCATCTTGCTGCTCCGACTCTGCTTCTACCGGTAGTACCGGTGTTTCTTCTGTATCCTGTCCGGGTCTGTCCTGCTCTACCTCCGTTCCGTTCCCGGTATCGCTCTCTCCGGTTTCCACTGGTTGTGTCCTTTCCTCCCCGGATTCGGTACTTCTCTGTCTCCACTCTGCATCATCCCCGGCATCAACCTGCTCTTGCTCCGGAAGTTCTTCCTCGGGTAATTCTTGTCGGGGTGCATTGTTGGTTGGGTCCTCTTCAGCCGATCGCTCGCCCTCACTGATGGAGATCGGCGTTGTGTGTCCCTCGGCTTCCTGTCGCAGTCGGTCCTTCTCGTACCCTTCCAATTCTAGTTGGGTTTCGAGCTGTCCGTCATCCAACCTCTCTACTAACCCTCGGATTTCCTTGAGATGCTCTTCTGCTAGAGCATAGAAATCCTCCGACAGTTCTTCCCGGATGTTGACGATACTTTCTTCGTCCATTTTATAGAACCCATCTCCGGTTTTCTTCCGATTCTCTGCATCAGCTCGGAGTATCTGCAGTTCAGCTGCCTGTTGTGCCCATTCCCTCCAGAGCTTCTCCGTGCTTTCATTTATGCTGGCCTGAGCTCGGGTACTCCAACTTGACATGATGAACTTAATTCGGCCAACCCCTGCTTTAGCCTGTTCCGAAGCTGCTTGTTTTTCCTTCCTTATCCGTTTGATGATGTCGGCCATTAACTGAGCTTGAGCTTCAGAGTCGACTTTTTGCTTGTCACAGGCACTCCGCCATTTGTTGATTTCGAAAGTCGACTTCACTTTTTCCTCGTTCCAACTCTTTGTCAGCTCCCCTACTTTCTGCCGAAGTACTTCCATCTCTTTTCTTTGTTCCGACGTCAAGGTCTTCTCCACCGATACTTCCTCCCTTGCTTTGGACAATTCCAAGCGGTTTTCCTTGAGCTGCTCTTTCAGCTTTTCTATCTGTCGGTCGTACGTTGCTGCCTAATTCTTGATGTCCGACGTGGCCTGTTTATAATCCTTACATAGTCGGTCGAATTCCTCCGTCTTCTGTTTTAGGCGTCGGTTCGCCTGATCTCGCAACCGATCATCCCGGTCCTTTTGTTGTCGGAGTTCCTCTCGCAACCGCTCAATTTCCTGCTCCATTCGTCGGCGCAGCCTATCTTTTTCCTTTTGCAGTGTCCCGTTTTCTTCTTGTAGTCGGTCATTAGTGGCTTTGCTTCGGCGAAGGCCTTCCTCCATTCGCCGTCTGTCGTCTTCTACCAACTTCCGCTGCTCTCTTTCGTTATCTCTCAATGCCTCCTGAGCCTGTAATTCTTCTTTCAAAGTTGCTATTAACTTCTCGGTCTCAGGGCCGGTTTGCAAGGCCTTCTCCGTTTGTGGTTCGGCTTGCTTTTCTGATGTCCCGACCGGCTCGGTGCCATCTTGTGCTTGTCGGCTGCCTTCTTTTGCCTGTGCTAGCTCTTCTTGCAGCTCATGTAATTGTGCCCGGAGCATGACCATATCCTTAGTCGTCGTCCTAGTCACTTCTTCTCTTAGCTCCTCCTCTTTCTCCATCTGGTCTGCTACTCCCGACAACTGCCCTGACAACCACCTTAGCCATTGTGCCTTTGTTCTGCCTTCGTTGGTGTCAGCAGGCGTGCCTAGCTCCGGCTGTTTTTCCGGCTGTTTCTCCGGCCTCTTCTCTTGTTCCGGCGCTTGTTCCTTTCTTTGTTCCTCAAACTCCGCCGCCGTCGGTTCCGGTACTGCCGTCTTTGGTGCAGACGGACCTTCATCCTGTGTCGCTTCTGTTCCGGTTACTGGAGGCGGTTCTTTTGCCCGTTGCTGAGTTCCGTCCGCTGTTGGGGTCGGTCTTGTCGCTCGTTTCTCCTTTTTCCCATGTTTGGGGAAGGGGCATTCCCCGGCGGTTGTCCTCGGTTTTTCGGTTCTCCGGGGTCGCTACTGGTTTGTCATTCCTTGGTGCCTCCCGACGCTCCTCTCTACGGAAGAATCCACGCCTTTGGTTCCGTCGGAAATTCCGGTTCCCTGGCCGCCTTTCTTCTCTGCGTCGCTCGTATTCCGGGGATTCGTCTCGGTCGTACCGGTCCCGGGGGTAGCTATCCCTTCGGTTCTCCTCTCGGTCATAGCTGTCGCGTCTTCTATCGGGGTATCTGTCGCCGCGTTCTCGTCGGTAGCGGTCGTCCCTCCGGAATCGATCCTCTTCCGGGTCCCGATTGCGCGGTTCTATGTGTCGGACCGGTGCCGCTTGTCGAGTTAACAGGTTATACTCGCATTGGTTCGTTGTGTGGGCGCGAGAATTGCATATCATGCACTGTGCGCGCAGGGTGCAGTCAACGGTCGAGTGCCCCGAATTTAGGCATGTTGTGCATTGTAGGGCTTGTCGGAACCGGAGGTCCTCCTCCTTCGGAAGCGCCTGGTGTAACGCCCCCATCGGCAAGAAGGGGCTCGTGTTGTCCATTTCCAGGACCCGATCAATGACTTGGTCCATTGTGCTGGTGCTGAAATCGATGATTCCACACATCGCTCGAAGTGGGTCTTTTAACGCAGCCAAAAAGACTGCCTTGGCCTCCTCTTCGGGTGGTGCTCTTGCTAATTGACTGTGCAAGGTCTGGAAACGAATGATAAATTGTGGGACCGTCTCGTTTTCTCCCTGCCGAGTGGTGTAGAATTGTCCGACCAATTCCCTTTGTTCCACTCGTCTATGAAACAAGCGTAAAAACTGGGTTTTCAATGCCTCGAACGTGGCGAAGCTGCCTGGTAAGTGCTTGTCGTGCCACCGGGCCGCCGGTCCTTCTAATGTCATGCCGAATTCGGCGACTTTGGATCGGTCGGCCTCGGGCTCCGTCAGTCTCTGGGACACGTGGTTGGCTTCCCATGTTCGCAGGAATGCATACACATGTGCCTCTCCGTCGGGCTCATCCCGATACTTTGGGTACGGATACGGCATCGTGTCGTCCCACTGATTCTCCTGCGCTGGTTCCTCCGATGTCGGTCTCCGCTCCTGCGGTTCCTCCGCAGGTGGTGTTGGTATCCGCTCCTGCGGTTCCTCCGCGGGTGGTGTTGATAACCGCTCCTGCGGTTCCTCCGCGGGTGGTGTTGATAACCGCTCCTGCGGTTCCTCCGCGGGTGGTGTTGGTATCCGCTCCTCCCTCCTCGGCGATTGCCGGTCACCGAACTCCAGAGTTAGTTCCTCCTCTGGCTCCGATGTTGCTGAGTGATCCGACTCAAAGGGGTTGTTCTCGTGGCTGCTTTTATAGCGGGATCCCACGCTTTCCCCGCTATCCGAATCCGCCTCTAATGTTGCAAATGCCGCTGCGTCCCCGTCGCCGCCAGCGAGAGTCTGTAGTAGTGTCTCCGCTTCTTGGAGGCTGGTTATGCTACTGCCTTCGTCGGAAGCTTGTAGAACCTGGAACTGCAGTGCGTCTTCTGCGATTTGCCGAAGCGTTTTTGAGTTGCTTGAAATTAAGCTCTATCGTTGGTGGATGGGGAACATAGAAATCCAAGTTGATGCTACACATTATGCGTGTTTTGTCTACCTAAATTTGTCTTTCATTTCAACCCTACCTTTTTCGTTGGATCATGTGAATTGGGATTGTTTTCTATCATCAATGGATGATGAATATAGAATTCCAAGCAATATTAGACACTCATACACTCTCTATCTATGAATATTTTCCTTGTACTCGAACCCCACCTTTGTGTTGGATTGTGCCATTTGAAACTATGCTCTATCTGTAGCAAATGTTAAACATACAATTTCAACTACATGTTAAGACATTGACCTATTATCTACGTATACCATAGGCGAGGTAGGGCACTGATATTTACAAACATAAGTGGAGGGTATATTCACTAGTATTAGAAAGGAATATTGTGATTGGATAAAGGGCATGATATGTGCATGCATTACCATGATCTTGACAAGTAACGAATGGAGAATCAAATACATCCATTCAAGGGGTCTACGAAGAAGTATAAATACGAGGCCTAATTATCCTCACAAGGGACATTGCACCAAAAGGTTGAAGTCTCAAGACACTAGTTATTTCTCAAAATTTTGGAAAAAAGCATAATATGGTTTGGCGACCTTTCACATTACAAAGGGTTTGATCTATCACAGTGGAAAGGTTTGCCAGATTCACTAGAGGTCAAGAAGAAAATTCTTCATGAATGTGTCACAATCAAAGTTTCGAAGTCGGTGTAGATTTTGAAGGCAAGAAAACAATAATTTGTATAAATTGGAGACCAATATGACAAGGATGTTAAAGTTTATGTTGAACCTGAATGGTTCAACACTGAGTAGATAATCCATTTATATAGCATATGTATAGGATCACGCGTGATCATCACTCAGCATACGTTCTATGTGCCACTTGGAGTACATGTATGTATGCCACTTGGCAATCATCCATTGTGTACAATAATGTGGTTTTTCTTGAAGGTTATAGGTTTGAATCTTGATATTGACATTTTGTGACAAAATGTAATGATGCACCATAGTCAACAATCCTAGAATCCAACGAACACTCGTTATCATCTTTACCACTTTTTTTGGCCCAATAAACATATTGACATGCATAAATACATGACTTAATGTTTTCAATGTTTGCTTAATAAAGTTGAGCACCTAGATATTCCCAACAACAAATGAGAATTTATATGTATGGATTTTATTGCTAGTTTATTTCGTACATAGAGAAGTGGAAATGTTATTTGGGTTATTATTAACGGCCTAATGAAATTGGCTACATTTATTCCCACGGAAACCATGGTAATTGTTAAACAATCAGCTTATCAATTTGTTGACGAGTTATTTTGTTTCAACTTATCAATTTGTTGATGAGCTTATCAATGGATATTGTTAGTTATCGACATTCCAAGTTTATTTGAGTTTGGACAAAAATCTTTAGGAAGCTATAAACTAATTCTAGCCTAAAGTTCACAGATCATCCTTAAGTTTGATGAACAAACTAAACATATTAACAAAATATTAAGGACATGTTTTGGGCTTATATAGCAAAAAACCCTCTATATGGGAGCAATACCCTCATATAATAGCTCAAAACATATATCCACTAGATATGGCCATTTCATGTTGATGCATAACATAATATAGTTTGCTCATAATAGTTATAGTCATTTTATGTAGATGTATGGGTTTTCACCCACATGCCCTAGTTACTATCATGATACATTGCACAATACACAATTTTTGCAAGAAATGATGCAAATTGCCAAAAAGAATGTTAAGATATCTCAAGATCATGTGTGGTTTTTTGTTGATCATAATAGACGTCCTCGTGCATTTATTGTTGGTCAAAAAGTTTTATTGCGTGTACTTACTGACTCTAAGTCGTTATCTACAAGCAAGTGACATAAGTTAGCCCAATGATATTGTGGTCCCTTTGATATCCTTAAGTGAGGAGGATCACGTGCTTATGACATTGCCTTACCTCATGGTGTTGGGATTCAACCTATTTTCTGCATCAATTCTAAAATCATTTTTAGGCTCAGATGATAACACCGTCATAGTAAACAATATTGTAACATTAGAGAATTTGTCTTATAAACCTCACATTCCAAAAGGAATTTTTTATTCAAGAACTATAATCTTACATTTTAAACAGATTCATCAATTCAAGATCAAATGTATGGATAGATCTATTTATGATGACACTTGGGAATGAGAGAATACTCCTAAGGCACAATTTCCTCAATTTATATTGCAAGAGTGCAATGTTTTGAAACGATGGAGTATGTTATGTACACTAATAAGTGTATCAGACACTAATATTTACAAAACATAAGTGAAAGATAAGTATGTTCACTAATCCTAGAAAATGTGCTAATATGATCGGATAAAGAGAGTGATAAGTATCAGGGTTGTGGCAAAGAATAATATCAAATTGAATACGAGAATGAGAAGAGAGAAATGAAGGAGACATAATATGATATTAGCAATGTATTAACAATAAGAACAAAGTTTACAATAATATTTCTAAGATCGGTGTTGAACCAGAATGGTTCATCAACACATGCTTATATAACATGGTTTGGATACATGCATGCACACATGTCACTTGGTGATCATGCATTATACTATGTAAGTGGCAACAATTCATAATGTTACATATACTCTCAATGATATAATAAAAGTTATAAAAACATTAAAGGCAATGATCTATTCTCGTGCTCAAAGTTACATTTTTTTGAAGAGGTCATGAGTTCAAATCTCTATAATATTATCCCCTTCCTTTGATAGTGAGTTCCATGAGTTGCATTGCATAAAATAGGAGATGAATTATTCAAATATCCATGATAAATTTAAACAATAAGTTTTGTCCCATCATTGAGATTTTCAACAAGTTCCCATGTTCGATCATTTAGTGTATAACATAATCAATCAACAGAATAATGCAATTTGTTGTGCACAATTTTGAGTCCCCAAAATGGTTTTCAACTCATAATCTAGAGCTTCATCCAGCTCAATACGGGGTGGAGGAGAAAAAGCACAATACGGAATAAAGTTCAAATCATATGGTTCCAAAAGTAATACATGGAACACTAGGTGAAAACACATATGAGGAGGGAAATAAGACAAAAACAATGTCATTGATCTTATTAGAGATTACATTTGGACCAAGCCATTGATAATCCAACTTGTGACAAAGTCTGGTGCTATTTATATCACATCGTAAGAGCCATATATGATCTTTAACTCGAAACTTGGGTCTTTCTAGTGGTGATTCAATATGATGACAATCTACAAATTTCTTATGTGTAATATCCCGAGCATTATGTAAATGATGAGAAAGAGTAACACAAATTTCTTAGAGTTAATGTAGGCAAACAACCACAATAAGATTTTCTGAGATTTCTTAACGCTCAAGTATTGTCCAATTGGGATGGACACCCGTGTTGGTAAAGAAGGGAGTAAATTTGGTAGATGAATCAACAAAATTAGTGTAAGCAAACTCCGCAAAATGCTAATAGTCAACCGAATCATCCAATTGGTAGTTGATGAAACAATGAAGATACTATGGCTAGGTTTGATCGATAAATTCAGTTTGACCATCAATCGCGATACGATAGCTCGAAGAGAGTTTACAATCAATTTGGAGGAGCCCAAGCAAAAATTCCAAAATTTTCGAGATGAATTGTGGGCCTAATCATTAATTATGTCATCAAGAAGAACATGATGTTGAAATACTTCACATATAACCAAAAATGTTGTATCTTGACTATTAATTGTCTTTGTGCATAGAAAGGAATGTGTCATCTTGGTGAACCAATCCACAATTATAAGAATGGAGTTAAAACCTTTGGAAGATGGAAGACCAATAATGAAATCCAAAGAAATAGACTTTCATGAACCATCTGGACCTTGGACCTGGTAAGGGTTGGAATAACCATATAATGAATGTTGAGAATACTTGAACCAACAATATGCATCACAACAATCAATATAGTTCTCAACATAATTACAAATATGCCACCAATAACTTCTATAAATTAATTACAAAGTCTTGTGGATTCCAAAATATCCAGCCATTTGCATGTAATGGCACTATTGTAAGATTAGGAGACATGAACGAACATCATGAGCATTAAGTAAATTATTTTGAAAAAGTTAATTGGCATGCCAACTAAACTTATTATAATTTTTACGAGAACCCTCAAACACAAGAAGAATGAATTGGAGTGATATGGTTCAAGATATCTTGTGTTTATATAGCATGGTTCATCAATACTCGAACACATGCATGCCCGTCGCATGACATTCATGCAAGCACACCACTTGAATTTCATGCACTAGCTTGTGTAAGATGGTGATATTTCATAACATTACATAAGACTCTCTATGCACCTAAATTCACCTTATAAATGAACTCTACCTTCCTATTCAATCACAACTCAATATCTACCATACTATGCTTGCATACACTTATTTTGTTTACTTTGATTGATTTCTCACAAGAATATCCAAATGTGGAGTGACCTAGACAAGGCAAGGTTGTGGTTCTTGAAATTGCTTGCCCCTATGTATGAAAAAGATGCACATCAACTTTTGATCTACATTAGTTATTATCCATTTCCGTTTCATAACCGCTCCAATAACATTGATGTGAACATACATCTCTTGATTTTGTTTCTAATTTGACATGTTGTAAATATTATTTCATGTCGTTGTTAGGTTCCCGTTCATAACATGTTTTTTGCACTCAAAGCTTGTTGTTTTGTAACATTTGTCCTTTCCAAGGTTAATCAATGGCGTAGTGTAAAAATCTCAATAATTTAAGGTTGTCCTTGAATTTTGACCTGGTTCAATTGTAATTCCAATTATGAGCTGAGTTTTTCAAAAAAACATTGCTTATTTGTGAATTTCCCTTTTGTTATGAAAGTTATATATAACGTGGAATGTACAATCAATCTCTATTTATTCTCATCTTTCTTGTAATGAGATGGTAGAGTACTTACAATTGGTCTCAAAATTCTCTAAAATGATAACAATGACCACGTCCAAAAACCTTGATCACATGTTGGACATGTTTCTATTGTTCATGCCAGATCCTAATAATATTATGATATAATATGATGTTACCTGAATCAAGGACACCTAAGTTCTAAAATCTATCAATTTGGCCATCTCTGTTATTTGGAAACATTTTACCATCAATCTTTAATTGTATGTATATGCTTGTGTTTTGCCACAAAAAGCAATTCTCAAATAAATTCCCAACGGTTGATAGCATGGTTTTAATCTCATTATTGTTGTTGGCATAAAATGCCGACTCCTTCAAACTTGTATCCGATTGAGTGTGAACTCGTCCACATAGTTAGGGCTTAGTATATAAGCAATAACCTAACGTTGTAAAGGGTGATGATCCACATTGTATCAAGTCTCGGAGTGTGTGTGTGTGTGTGTGTGTGTGTGAGAGAGAGAGAGAGAGAGAGAGAGAGAGAGAGAGAGAGAGAGAGAGAGAGAGAGAAGTAATAAAGTTTTCCATTAAAGCTCGTTTTTGTGTAAGTCTCTACCTCCCTCCCCTTTTGTGTTGCTTTCGGAGTATGCAAACAGGTTCTCATACGCTTCCGCATACGCACACACCTATCAACCTTTCACAACTGGCATTAGAGCAACCTTGTTGTTTGGTGGCAACAGACAACATAAGAACCTCAAAAGAAAAAGATGAGGTCAGTAAAAATCTCACTTTTTCATAGAAGAATATGGTTTCAACATCCGGAACAGGAGTTGAAATTAGAAAGTTCGATGGCAAAAGTTTTGCACTTTGGAAGGAGATGATGGAGGATGTTCTGATCATCGGAAGACCAGTCGAAGCTATTCGACATAGCGAAAAACATGCTTCGATGACAGCCGAAGAGTGAAAATTGATGGACGAAATTGCACGCTCTACCATCTGAATGCATCTGGCTGAAAACGTCTACTTCAGCATGGCAAAAGAGACGACAACGTTCTCACTATGGGAAAAGTTGCAAGCCAAGTACGAGAAGAAGTCCTCATCTTCGAAATTGATTTTGATCAAACAACTTTTCAACATAAAGATGAGAGAAACCGATTCGGCTACCTCCCACATCAACGCCTTCAGCCGGGTGTTGTCAGAACTCTCCTCACAAGGGATCAATTTCGAAGAAGAAGTGAAAGCCCTTGCCCTCTTATCGAGCTTGATGGCGAGTTGGGAGGTATTCTGCACGACATACGCCAATAGTCAACCGATCCTAAATCTGGATGAGACAATCGGCCAAGTCCTCACCGAGGACATTTGGTGAAAATCAATGGGAATTACCATCGATGAATTGGCAAAAGCCCATCACTCAACCGAGTCATTCGACCGACAGAGTCGTACGAGAGAACAAGCTGACAGAACCGCTTGGAATAACAACCGATCAAAAACGAGGGGAGACCGACAACGGTCGAAGTTGAAAACAGGCCGATTAGACGAATTCTGCACACACTGCAGAAAAGTTGGCCACAATGTTTCTGACTGCTAGTCAATCAAGAGGAAAGAGAATGGTCGCCGATCCGAGCGGAATCGAGGTAGACTCGACTCAGACCACTCTCCAACTGGCAACCAAATCAACGTTGCCGACTCTCCATCGGGACAAATTCTCTCCTTAGAGGACTCCATGATCGGGGAAGTCCTCTATAGCGCACAAGATGCACACACATGGTTACTGGATTCCGGTGCCACATTTCACGTGACCCCCAACATAGAATGGTTTTCGAACTATTCGGCCGACACCAATGGCACAATCCGATTGGGAAACGAGCACGAGTGCAGAATCGCAGGAACCAGAGAGGTACCCATCTGATTGCCCAATGGCAACATGATCACCTTGCACCAAGTCAGGCACGTACCCGATCTCAAAAGGAGTTTGGTCTCCATCGGCATGCTAGCCAATACAGGTACCGAACGACTCTAAGTGAGTCGATATGGATGATCAACTAGGGAAATCTCAGAATTGGGAGTGGACACAAGTACAATAACTTGTACCCACTAATGGTGATCAATCCAGAAGGGGCCATGAACGTAGCCGAAAAGACTGACCCAACCCTATGGCATGGCCAACTCGGCCATATGTCTAAAGCCGGACTTGATCGGTTGATGTCGGTAGGATACATCCCGATACTCCAAGCAAAGATGAACTTCTGTGAGCACTGTCAATATGGGAAACTGACCCGAAGTCCACACTCTCTCCACTACGAGACAATACGACATCCCCTAGAGCTCGTGCACACAGACATATGTGGGCCCATGCCAAAGTGATCGCTAGGAGGCTCCCGATACTTCATCACACTTGTAGATGATTGTACACGGAAAGTTTGGACATACTCCATCAAGTCCAAAGACGAAGCGCTCGAGGTCTTCACTCGATGGACATCTGAAGTGGAGAACCGGTCGGGATACAAAGTGAAGACACTCGGATCCGACAACGGAGGCGAGTACACCTCCAAAGCCTTCAAACATTACCTGTCCAACAAAGGGATCTGACACCAAAAGACCGTTCCCTACACACCCATGCAAAATGTATTGGCAGAACGATCCAGGAGAGGGTGACGACTATGCTCCAACAAGCCGAACTATAGTTGGAATTCTGGGCTGAGGCATTGCAAATGGCAGTATACCCGATAAATCTGGCGCCATCAAGAGCAACCAGGCTCAAAGTGCCCCAAGCACTATGGTCTAGCAAAAAACCGACCTACGATAGGCTTCATGTATTCGGATGCAAAGCCTACGCGTTCATCCCCAGGGAGAAAAGGACAAAGTTGGCACCCCATGCAACAAAATGCGTATTTCTCGGTTACGGAACCAATTGGGACTTTGGCTATCAGTGTCAAGATTCGAACTCTTGACATGACCATGTTATAATCGAGTGTTATGTGTTAACCACACATCTAGCATATAATCATGTATATACTTCCTCATTGTAGGTTTTAGCAAGCATCATGTGCATAATTTCTCCCTCGTATTATTTACACTTAGCACATGCATGCGTACCTACTGCCTACATGCTCTATTGTATCACATGCGTGCAACAGGTATGCATGCCACTTAGTATAAATAGTTGAGTTCACCTTGAAGGAATTCAAGGTGAACAACACCAGTCATGGACATATCAATCTAGTATTCTCATTTCGCCCATCTTCTCTCCTTAATCTTCATCTCTATCTTTATGCTATTGTGTCGTTCCGTCATCGCTCCGTCGTAGCCTCATCATCCGTGCTCCGTCTTAGTCTGCACTTGGTGTGTCCGTGACAATCGATTATGGACCCTAAGAACCGGAAACTGATCCGGAGCAGTGACGTAGTCTTCAATGAAGACTCTATCTTCTCTCAACGGAACCAACATAAAATAGAAGGGAAAAAGGTATCTTTCAAAGATGACAGAGACGTCGTAAAAAGACCAACCCATCGGGCTGACTCAGAGATTCGACAAACAGTCGAGCTTGACCAAGCCGACAACATATCTGCCGACTCTGAATTGGTAGAAACTCCACTAGTCGAACTCGAAGACAAAGCCATCAAAGACAGAGCCGATTTGACAAGAGTCGAAGCCAACAAAGTCAACAAGATGCGAGTAGGAAACAAAACCAAGTCGACAAAGTCCATAGGGGAGAACAACGTGACACCACCGAAATCCCGACATGGGGGCGGGTCACCTAACAAGACTCCTGACACAAATGGTTCAACAAGTACTAATCGACCTACAGAACTGATCGAATACTCCAAACCTCTTAACTCAGCACCCAAGAGATCTGGACGAGCTCGAAGGTAAAAAGAGTTCTACCAACTGGGCCTCGACTACGTCAACTACACTGATGTAGGTGAACCAAGCACATATGAAGAAGCTATGGCTGCACCAGACGCCGATACATGGTGACAAACCATGAAATTTGAAATTGACTCGATTCACCAAAATCAGACATGGGAGCTAGTTGAACTACCAGCTGGAAGAAAGCCATTACCTTGCAAATGGGTGTTCTGATACAAGTATGTATCTGACTCAGAAAAACCCAAGTACAAAGCTCGGCTTGTCGCGAAAGGATTCAAGCAAGAACACGGGGTCGACTACAATGAGATATTCTCACTAGTAGTCAAGATGACCACCCTCCGACTCTTACTAGGAGTTGTGGCGACAAAAGATCTTGAGCTTGAGTAAATGGACGTCAAGACGACATTTCTACATGGAGATCTGGAAGAAAAAATATATATGTCTCAACCGGCAAGTTTCTCGGCGACGGGGGACGACAGTCACCTTGTATGTCGACTAGAGAAAAGCCTATATGGCTTGAAACAAGCGTCGAGGATGTGGTACCAAAAATTTGACTCTTACATCAGGCAGCTTGGATACCGCAGATCAGACTCCAACCCATGTATGTATGTCCGGCAACTGGCCGACGAGTTCAGGATCTAGCTGATTCTATAAGTCGACGACATGCTTATTGTGGGAAGAAATCAACCAGAGATCGGAAAGCTAAAATAGAGCCTTCACAACAAGTTCGCGATGAAGGAACTCGGACAAGCCCGTCACATATTGGGCATGAGGATCAAGAGAAATCGGACGACCAAGACTCTCCAACTCTCCCAACGCGACTATACCTGGAAGGTGCTGAGGCGCTTCAACATGCAGAATGCGAAGCCAACACCAACACTATTTCCGACGTCGCCTCAACTATCAGACAAAGACTCTCCTTCAACGGACAAGGAGAGAGAGCTTAATGGAAAGATGCCCTACGCATCAGCCATAGTAAGTATCATGTACGCAATGGTGGCGACCCGACCAGATCTAGCCTATGCCATAGGAGCGGTCAACCAATACATGTCAAACCCAAGACGGAAGCATTGGGAGGCCGTCAAGAACATCTTTAGGTACCTGAGAGGGATCGAAGATACACAACTGACTTTCGGTTTGACGACCTCAACCGAAGTTCAAGGCTACACTAATTCTGATTATGCCGGAAACACGGACAATCAGAAATCAACATCAAGCTATATTTTCACCCATGGTGCAATATCATGGAGGTCAAAGCTTCAACAGTGCATAGCCATGTCAACCACAGAGGTCGAGTACGTAGCAGCATCAGAAGCAGCGAAGGAAGCAATCTGGCTGCATCGAGTCCCATGGTTGTTTATGTACCCATAGTTAATGTTTAAATACGTATAGTACCTCATAATTTGTATAGTGCGTACTATACCTCAATGTTGTTCAGCCAAATATCATGTACATTTGTCCAATACCGTATTTAATGTACATTTGAAAAAACAGGTATAATACGTATATTATAAAAAAATGTAAGTAAAACCCCCAAAAAAAAGCAAAATAAAAAAAAGATTTGAGTGAAAAGGAAGCAAAAAGAAGAACAGAAGAGATGACGAAGAAGAAGAAGAAAAAGAAAAAGAGAGAAAAGAAGACAGAAACCTGTCCTAACTCTGAGTGTGATAATCGCAGAAGATAGAAGAAGAAGAAGAAGAAGAAGAGAGAAAAGAAGAGAGAAACCTATCCCGAGTGTGATAATCGTAGATGATTCCTCAATCTATGAAGGCACAATCATAAATAATTACAATTTGAAGTAGAACATTGTGATACACACATACACTTATTTATTGAATAAGTGAATGTCTACATCCATATTATAAGTATTTTAGGATGTGAAATGTTCAAATGTCTTATATGATTTTAGGATGTGGAACCATAATGTACATCACAAAATTGTGTAAACATAGATGCTTTTTACAATATTACAAATATTTTTTAGAAAGGTAAATAATTTTCAAATTCTAGAAGTATTTAACATATTATACGTACTATATGTAAAATACGTATTTTATAAGTATTTAACATATTAAAAAACATATTTAACGTATTTTTAAATTGGGAGGTACTATACGCGTATTAATACGTTATATATGTATGGTATCCATACGGTATCTAACGTACCTAACAACCTTGGCATCGATTGTCTGCCGATTTCTCATCTACAAGCCAAATCGACCGACCAACACCGACCATCTATTGCAACTCGCAAAGCGCAATTCACCTCATTAACAATCCCGACTATCACGCAAAGACGAAGCACATTGAGCTGCGGTACCATCACATACGGGAGCTCATAACTAAGAAGAGGCTTGAAGTTCGGAAGATTGACACCAAGGTGAATATCTTTGATTGCTTGACGAAACCACTCCCAAATCAACGCTTCGGAGCACTAAGGATGAAGATGGGACTATGACAAGCAACCAAGCAGAAGAAAGCTGAACGGGGATTAGAAGGTAAGATATGATCGGATCAACCACAACGACAATTACTATACCTTTGCCGACTCGGCCCCATGTTGACTTACTTGTAATGTAAATTTAGGATAATCTTGTAATCTAGATTTACGAGGGAGATAACCCCAAACATTTGTATACACAAGAAAGAGTAGTCCATTTACGGGGGAGTTTGTTGGCATAAAAGTCTGACTCCTTCCAACTTGTATCCGTCCGAGTGTGAACTCGTCCACATAGTTAGGGCTTAGTATATAAGCAATAACCTAACGTTGTAAAGGGTGATGATCCACATTGTATCAAGTCTCGGAGAGAGAGAGAGAGAGAGAGAGAGAGAGAGAGAGAGAGAGAGAGAGAGAGAGATAAAGCTTTCCATTAAAGCTTGTTTCTGTGTAAGTCTCTGCCTCCCTCCCCTTTTGTGTTGCTTTTCGAGTACGCAAACAGGTTCTCATACGCTTCCGCACACGCACACACCTACCAACCTTTCACAATTGTAATAATAGAAAACAATATATCACAAAGTACAATTGGTGTTCAATGTCACTAATTTTATTTGGAATTGCCACGCTCTTTTATTTGGAATCATTTTTAGCAAATTATCCTTCTTGTCATAAGTGTAACTTCTCAAATTAAATCCTAGTAGCAGAAAAACATGTGGACGTGTTTTCTTTCTCCTTCTCTTGCAATGGGGGAAGGATGTGTGCAAATAGGAAACACTAAACACGAAGACGCATTGGATTAACCCGTTGTGAACCTTGCAATTTTTTTAAGTATAAACATAAGAGACATAGGGCTTGAAACATGTTGTTCTTCATTGTGTAGAGATTCGTAAGTGAGATAGATAATTCTTATACATTTCAATACCTATAACTATAAATAGGTTGCAGAGTGCCATCTCTGACATAAAGATTGTATTTATGTATTATCTTATTCTTTCTTTGAGTAAAATGTTATTATCTTAGTCTAGATATTACTGTTCTCAACCTTTTTTTGTAGCCATGTTGTAGGATCATAAGGTGTCTTGTGATCATGACAAACAATATGTTGACTAATCCTAGTAAATGACATCAAATCTAGGTTTATCTATCACATGCTAGAATAATATCATTGGAAGAGTCATGGCTATTCTTTGTGTAGATCTGTAGCAGATCCTCACCATCTTCCCGCCCCTACGGAGATCCCATGGATCTACTTATACAACAACTTTGTCCCTTCTCTAAGATTCATTACCTACGTGGAATAAGAAAGAGAAAAAAACATTAGGAGACAAACACTTTCCGCCGCTCTTCAGAGTTATAGATCTTTGCCCGCTCCCAGATTTGTATGGTCTATTCCTCCCAAACTGCCACTAAGCATGCAATGTAACCTATACCACCAACATCTATAGCAATAGAGTCCATAAACAAAGTTAGTAGACATTGTTTCCCAAAATGACAGGAACAATATACATCCATATTATGTGATCTCCATCTTCCCTAAAAATGAGCATTGAATCCCATCGCATCACCTTTTTAAATGCATTTGCTTCCTGAAAATGGCATCAACATTGCCTGTAAAACGTTCGTACTGACCACGTAATGTATGAATAAGTAACAACAAGAATTCAGCAATTATAACATAAACATCACAAGTGACGTTGTCAAAAACTGATGTATATCACGCCTTCCAAATTCCACATCAGAATAGATTAATCTGTCTTCCAAATAATATCATCCCAAATTGCAAACTATTGATTGGAAAAGGTTGAACCATTTGTATATGAGAAGAGGACGAACGATGTGAAAGGCTTCCACTATATCCTCCTTTTAATATAATAACAATTGTCCCTGTAGAATGCCCCACCTAACCACACCCCAAGTGATCACACAATTAGCATGTATCAACATAATTTTAGGATAAGACCACAATACATGCTTAATTGATTCCATCATACATCCACAACCAAATCCACACGACTTACTATTCAATTGCCTTAACCAAACCCGAACCGCTAGTGCATAATGGATCAATAACCAACTAAAAAGTACAATCTTTATGGGAATCTACATACTCCATAACCGCTTCCAATATTTAGATGCATCCACTAAAGAGGCCCCATTCACCAACCACACTTTCATAACACATGGTAGATGCAATTTCCTACTTAAGGCAACTTTCGTCCCAACTTCACAAAATATTGAAAAAACTGAATAAATTTAGTATGAGATGAAGGATTTGTATGAACTTACAAAGATAATCTAATGGATCCCAATGCAAGTCCAACAACAACTTTTTTTTAAAATACCCATAGTTGGCAAAATAACAGAATATCAAAAGGAGAAGGATCTAAAATCCACCTTTTACCAAATTTATCAATCACTCTCACTAGATGTTGCAATGTTGTTTGCCAAATTGACGATTCCACATCACTTTGCCATAATCTTCCTTCCTCAGATACATCAAAATAGTAACAATCTCCTTGAGACGTTTTTCCTTTTACTCCTATCATAACACCAACCGGAGTAAAATATCCAAACCAAACATGCACAAAAAAAGGTGACCAATTAGAGAGAAAATACCCTAAGGATAACTTAATTGCATCAAACATAGCTCTAAAACCCCTATGCCTGGTAGCATCAAGCTTAGACTTATTAAGACGACAAACATAATTCCCCCAAGAGTAATGAAATCCTTAACTTGGATATGTGCCCATTGTGAGATTAATTAATGGTAGAAAATGGGAATATAATTAAAAAGATCATAATGGTATGTTTTCGAAAAGCTTCTAAGACGCGATGAACACAGTCGTGCAGCCTGCAACCACCATATCTTCTGCTGCCTAGCTTACCACTGCAGCCGGATCATCTCCCATTAGGTATGGCTCGAATGTTGGCCACATGTCTGATGGATGTCCAGCCTCTGTTGTTGTGCCTGGCACAGTAGCTGAGAACAGATCAGTACCTGCTGAAATCAAGGCATCATATGTGTCCAATCCCTCTGAATCTTCTATTGCTTCAACCTTCATCGCCACATTCGCCAATCAGGAGCACTTACCATGCTGTCATGAACAATTTGACTGGGGCTCCCATGCAGCTAACCCAGATATTCCACCCATTTTGGACAGTGCAATAGAGCTCAAATTGTCAGAACAAGATCGAACATGGATTGTGCAAGAGATTCAGCGTTTGGAGAAGAAGACTATCATTGTGCATATCTTGGGTCTTCATCCTACATGTGTTGATCTTCATTTGTTGTTTCAAGACGCTTTGAAATAGGATCTTGACAACATTATAGATGTACAAATACTTGGCAGAAATTACTACCAATTAGAGTTTTAGTCAGAACGTATGCCACTAATTTTGCTGGAGAAGAAAGCAATAGCAATCAAGGGAGGTTGGATCTCTTTTCACAAGTGGAGTCACAATTTCTCCACAAATCAGGTGCATCATGATTTTGATTCATATCACACATGTGTGGTTGTCTTTCCTAATTTACGAAAAGAATGGTTGTCGTTTATGCATGTGATTGCTAGCACTATTGGTACAGTTCTAGAAATTTATGATAGACCACGTTGGATCGAAGATCAGTATCTACGGGTTGCATCTGCTAAGCTTTTGATTTTTAAGTCTACAAGGTTGCCCTCAAACATTTTGTTGCCCAATCTACTTGACCCTCTACAAGCCCCTTATTCTCAGAAAATCTTGTATAGGGGTTTGCCGAACCAGTGTTTCCGTTGTTTTGGGTTTGGTCATTTGGCAAAATATTGCCCGAAATTTAAGGAAGACATTAACAAAAATATACACCTAGCACAACTATAGTTCCATATCAGAATAGAGTTGAGGGTTGGACCATAGTGGAGCATAAGAAGACTGTTGAGAATCAAGCTCAACTTGGTCTAGTGTGTGAACTCACCTTGAGAGTGAATAGACACTCCAACGGTCAAGAGTCACCATTATGTCACCTCTTTGTATTCTAGCATTTAGTATGAGTCATAGAATCATATTCTATGACACATAACTTATGAGCTTTCACATTCCCCATGCTCCATGAGTCTTGTAGTTAATGAAGAGAGAGGGTGACTATATAAAGTGTTGGGAGACAGGTCCCTCCGGATGGGAAGGGAGAAGAACAGTGCTATCGGCCTCGGCCGAAACCGTATGACGAGTACCCGGCTACGGAGAGCCAGATGGTGCAGACCCGGTGAGAACCGGATGAGGAGTACCCGACTACGGAGAGCCGGATGGTGCAGACCCGGTGAGAACTGGATGAGGAGTACCCGGCTACGGAGAGCCGGATGGTGTAGACCCAGTGAGAACCAGATGAGGAGTACTCGGCTACGGAGAGCCGGATGGTGCAGACCCGGTGAGGAGTGCTCACCGGATGGAGAGACATATTCGTAAATATGTTTCTGAGAGTCCATCGAGGCTATATTTGTAAATAGCCGAAAAGTCATATTAGTATAAATATGACTTAGGGCAAACTTATTGAGTGTGATGTAGGAGTTGTTATTCTTGTTGTGTACAGAAGAGAGAGAGAGAGAACGAGGTCGTTGCCTCTGTTGAAACCGCCGCCTGTGGCGAAGATCGTGAGCACGAGGTCGTTGCCTCCGTGAACTCACTGTTGTACATTCTAACATAGTGATAGTTTGCAACCTGTGGGCTGCCGTGGTTTTTACCCTAGTTAGGGGTTTTCCACGTAAACATCCTGTGTACTCTTCTCTTCTTTGTGTCGTGCATTTATTTCCCGTTTTCTGTGTATGATTCTAAGCTCGGTTGTGGCCGAGCGTTGTTCATCGGGAGCGTGTAGTTCCTATCAAGATCAACCTCCGGATTTGTTTTCTCCCTCGGCAGCAGAGCAATATCCTGGAGCAACAAAAAGCAACCAACCGTCGCTCTTTCGAGCACCGAGGCGGAATACAGGGGCACGACAATGGCCACATGTGAAGCCATATGGCTCAAAAGGATACTCAATGATCTGAGCGTACCCATCAAGGATCTGACTTCCCTTTACGGCGACAACATGAGCAGTATCTATCTGGCTCGGAACCTGGTGTTCCATGCGCGGACAAAGCACATCGAAGTGCATTATCACTACATCCGCGAGCGCGTTCTAGCTGGCAATGTCGACCTACAACACATTAGCACCAATCTTCAAACGGCCGACATCTTCACTAAAGCCTTAGGAGCCGACAAGCTGTGGCAATTCATGACCAATCTCAAATTGACGATCCCAGACATGCCAAGCTTGAGGGGGAGTACTAAAGACGCTACGCAATAACGTGTGGATTCCGCAACCACGCAACGAAGCCGCGAAGCCGCGAAGCGTGGATTTCGCAACCACACAACAAAGCCACGAAGAAAGACGCAAGCCGAAGCATGGACTTCACAACTACGCACAACGCAAGCTGGAGCACAGATTCCGCAACTCCGCATAAATGCGAGTCGACGCGGTGTCGTGAAGATCCGTCACTACGCGCGGATCGTGAGGCGGAACCGCCGGGGTTCTGGACCGGAAGGATTTACAGTCGATACAAGCTTTGGCGAGAAAGTACTTAAGATAGATTGGGAAAGAGAGAAGATGAGATTACACGATTGATTTGATAACGAAATTCTTCTTCTTAATTTTCAAAAAAAAAACCATGTTTTTCTCCTCCCCCTTCCCTCTTTTATAGATGCTCTCATGCATATGATGCATGTGAGGGTACAAGACATGCATAAATTGCATGTTTGCCATTTGGCGCTTAAGTATTACATGTGGTGCATGCTAACCATGTCACTCATTTTAGCACTCATGGATGAGAATTTACATGTAAAAGTACAATGATAGAAATATAATTTCAACTAAATACCATGGCTTAATGGTAAGCCATTTGACTCCTAACTTGGAGGTGCAAGGTTCGAATCCACACTTGCCCTCCTTGTATATGTAAGTATGTATATATATTTATATATTTATTTTATCTAGTCGCCGGTGTCGAGATATTACGCAAATGCGTGTGGAAACGAGGCGGGACCGCGGGGGTCTCGAACCAAAGAGCAAGCGAGGGAGGAGAAAGAGAGAGAACCGGCTACGCAAGACCGGGGATACACAGGGACACGGCCCTTCAGCACGGAGAACGCGAACAAACACCGACACAGACAGATGCGAATGACTAAAAAATGTATATTAACAAAAATGGCTAACACGACTACAACCCTCGATGGGGCACAGGTTGGTTACAACCGAACAGGCCGGCGAACAGATGCCGATGCTTGTTCGCTTCGACGCCAAAGGGGTAGCAGGTCGGAGGTGCTACCGGAAGCACTCGGGCGTTCCTCGAAACAGCGCGAGCCTCCTCGGAACCCTGCACAGAAAAGCTATGGAGCTCAAGAAGGAAGGAAACAGAGAGCGAAGCGTCCAGAAACGGTCAGACAGCACTTCATCCTCTCTGCGCGAGATCCCTGCAACAGCTCTTTCCTGCTCCTTATATATGCCGACGAGCAGGCCGTCATGTCAGCTTTATTCCCTGTCCCTTTCGAACAGGGATCCGCTCCGTTCTTCACGCATCCGCGTAATTACGCCGCCGACTCGTACAGTTCCTTAGCTCGCGCGCGCGACCGAAAAGACTGTTCGCGCGGTCTTTGTCTCCACTTGTGTTAGGGCCCGTTCCTGCCGATTATCCTCCTAATTCGCTTCTATGTACAACTTGGAGCGTGCGCGCGTGAAGAACCGGTTCCCACGCCTTGGTGCGCCGATTCCGATTATGGACGGTTTTCTTCACGACATCCGCCCCCACCTAACCGCGCATCCTCCGGTATGCGCCAAGAGAGTTGGGACGGAGAAAACCGGCCCGTCTTCATTCCTCGCCCGTCGGTTCTTCCTCGTTTTCGGATCGTTCGTCACTGCTGACTAGGAGAGCCGGGTCTGGCTCGTCGTCGTGTCGCTTCTTGAACGCTTTGATCCGCTTCCCCGCAACCGGTATCGCCATTCTCGTGCCGTCGAGTTCCGCCAGGTGATATGTCCCGTTGTCATTGGCGCTCCGTACCACGTAAGGCCCGAACCACCTTCGTGCGAACTTCCGTGTAGCTCGGTGCTGGTTGTCGAGGCTGCTGTCGTAGACGAGCACCCAGTCACCTTCTTCGATTTTCTTCGGTCGGAGCCGGTGCGTTCGGTCGAACCTGGCTTTGTTCTTTGTCCTCGCCACCCGGAGCTTCTCCGCAGCCAGTTCCACGTCCTCCGGTCTCCGCTCGAGCTGTCGTATACGCGCGGCCAACAACTCCTCCCGGCTCATCTCGTCCCTCCAGTCGACCGTAGCCCACGAGGAGATCGTCCGTTCTATCGGCATGATCGGCTTCTGGCCGAACATGAGCTCCGTCGGCATGTACCCGGTTACCGAACTGTGCGTGGTACGGTCCGCCCACAAAGCATAAGGTAGCAGCCGCGGCCAGTTACCGACTCGGCCTCCGCATGCCCGAACCAACGCCTTGACGATCGGCCCGTGTCCGCGCTCCACCTTTCCATTCGCCTCCGGATTGTACGCAGTGGTGAGCGAGAGCTTGACTCCCAGCCGGTTGAACAGCTCCGCGGCTTCTTCGGCGTCCAACTCCCCTCGGTCAGCCACGATCTTCCCGACGCACCCGTACCGGCATATCACGTCCTTGATTAGGAACCAACATACGGCCGCGGTCGTTTTGTCCGGAAGGGCCCGGCCTTCCACCTGGTTCGTCAGATCCTCCCGCGCCAGGACCAGGTACCGCATCTGTCCTACTCCCATTGGCATCGTCACCAGATCTACCATCCATTTGAAGTGGATGGTCGGAGGGTACGTAGGGTGAAGCTCGTCCCGGTGTCGGACCACGGAGTGCATCTGACAGCTCTCGCAAGTTGTCACGAATCGATGCACGTCCCGGTACAGTCCCGGCCACCAGTACTTCTCCTTTATCTTCTCGAACGTGGCCCAAGTTCCACGGTGTCCGGCCCAAGGGCTGTCATGGTAGGCCGTCAGCAGCTCCTCCTGTTCTTCCTTCATCGCCACCACCCGGAGCGGAGCGCCGTCCCTCTTCTTCGGGTGCTTCCATAGATAGCCATCCCGGAGAAAGAACCGGTACGCTTTCTTCCGGATCCGGTTGGCCTCGTCTTTCGTCCATGACGCATCCGGCGCCATTGTCCTCAAGAACCCGCCGATCTGCAGCCACTCCCCGTCGTACTTGCTCGCGTCGAAGTCGTTAAGCGCCGGAGTGCTCGTCCCGTCGGTTGCTACGTATGCTGCCTCGAAGAAGTCCACGCCGACCTCTTCGTCCTCCGAAACCATGCCGCCCTCGTCATCAAACCTCGCCCTCGAAAGCATGTCGGCCATGGCGTTGTCTTTCTCGGAAATGTGTCGTATTTCCGGGTCCAGGGACTTGATGTACGCTATCCACCTGAGCATTGCCAGGTCCGGCGTCGCGCATCCGGAAACCATGCCGAGAATCGGCATGCAATCCGTCTCTATGATTACCTCTGTCCCGATCAGATAGTCCTTGTCGGCCTTCACCGCCGAAACGATACCCCAGAGTTCGCGTTTAACCTAGGCGTATCCTCGCTGCCGCTCACTGAGGACCTTCGCGCCGAATCGGATCGGAAACCGATTGCCGTCCTCGTCTTCTTGGTTGACGACCCACCCGATTCCGGTCGGACTCGTGTCAACCGTTATGTATACTGGGGTGCCCTTCCTGTAGACGGCCTTTCGGAGCGCCGAAAGAGCCTCCTTCAGCTTCCGGACCGACTCCGTGTGCTTGTCTAGCCATTCGAATCTTCGCCCTTTCTTCAATAATCCGTACAGCGGCTCCGCGACGTGCGCGTAATGCGGGATCCATATGTGGTAGAAGGCGCATGCTCCCAAGAATCTTCGTACTTCCGTGACCGAGCTGCAATCAGGCTTCATCGCGGAGATGGCTTCTACCTTTGCCGGAGACGGTTTCCGGCCATATGGTCCACATAAATGTCCGACCACCATGATTTCTGACTGCCCGAAGGCTGACTTCTCCCCCGAGAAGGTGAGCCTCGCATCCTCTAGCCTTTGCAGCACCTTCTCGCAGTCGTCGATGTGCGTCATCACGAATCGCCGGCATCCGTCCGGCCCGATCGTCTCGTCCTTCTCTTCTACCGGGCATCCCTTGATCGGGATGTCGTCTAGAAACGGCATGGTGATGTCCGGGATGCAGTCCCTCAGCACCTTGTTCATTGCATTCACCATGTGGGCCACCGAGTTGGTCCCTCCTTGCGGCAGCGTACACATCCGCACTAGGCCGAGGGGAGTTCGCATCGTCGTAATGTCTCTGCTTTCCACGGCTAGCTGGAACTGGTCGTACCCTGAGTATAGATCACCGACCGAGTAAATCGACCTTCCGGCGAAGGCCTCCGCGAACTCGTCTATGGTCGGTCCGATCCCTGCGTTCCGAATGGTCACTCTGTTGACCGGCTGCAGGTCCTGAATGAAGCGCAACGATCCGTTTTTCTTTGGTACGGTAAACCATCGGTTTGAATATGGGGCGCTCGACGGCTCGAGAATGCCCATATCAACTTTCTGCTTCAACAACTCCATCAACTTCGGGATGTGAGCTCTCGGAACCGGAATTGGCTTGAGATTCCACGGTACATGCGGTACCGTGAATATCACCATTGGCTCTACGATCGTCGGGTCTACGCACCTGATTTCCTCCGGTGAGAATGCGAAGGCTTTCCTGTGCCTTCCGAGCATTCTCCGAAACCGGTCTTCCTCCACCGGCAGCAGGAACCCGCCCCCACCGATCTTCAGCTCGCGGAGCGTCTCGTTGGTGAAGGTGTGTCCTATGCAGGCCGGATCTCGTAAGCTGGGGTCCGATGCAACCCCTTTGATTCGGGATTCGCTGCCCTCCGGTAAGGGCGCCGCAATTGGCCTCACCTTCCGGTCCACAGTCTTGTACTTGGTGCTAACTCGGGCCGTCCGTTCCGACTCAAGCCCTCGACCGAAGTCCGCGATGACTTCGTACATTTCTTCGGAACATACCGGTATCGTCCGGTCTTCGTTAAGGTCTTCTTCGACTACCTTCCCCAGCATTCCCAAGGTGTCGTCGAAGGAGACCGCCTCCACGGCTCCGTCGATTTCTTCGTCAGGGCCGAGAACTCCGCACGCCCGAAGTCTCCCCTCCGTCTTTGTTTTCTCTCGGCCGGCGATGCCGACCATCGTACATGCTCCGCTGTCGGAGAAGCAAAATTTCCTACCTATTGTACACGGTTTTATCGTACAGATGTGGGGTTTTCCCGGAGCATCCGGACTGTCGCGGCCCCACGCCTTGGCAGTCCTCTCTAAAAATCCTCTCGGTTTTCGGAACCGAGGGAGTCGCGGTTACGTTCGTGGTTCGGCCGTACCGTCAGAAACTGGACCGAATGGCGCCCGTCTTGGCTTTTGACCCTCGCGTAGGCCGAACCATTGTCCAGCACCTTGGTCTCCATTCGTGCCGCCGTGATGTACGGCTCTCCCAGTATGACCGGATGCGAAGACGTCTCCTGCACGAAGAAGTGCTGGTCAATCTCGACGTCGCCGATCTTGACTCGCACATTCGGACAGGCCCCGTGCAGTTCCTCGGTGGCGCGCGTTGCTGCCCTTATTTTCCACCCGTGCTTGGTGTTGATCGGCCATCTGCCCTTCTTATAGAAGTCCATGGACATCAAATTGATCTCCGATCCGTGGTCCACCAAAGCTATCACCGGTTCCTGGACATCGCCGATCTTCACCGGGGTTTCCGTGGTCGCTCGGGCCCAGTGTGGTCTCGAATAGTGGCTTTCCGCCCACTCGTCTCCCAGCGCCATGTCGTCTAGGTGCGTCGTCCGCACTTCCACCGGTCTTTCCGGTTCTGTCTCCGTTGACAGCCTCTTCCGTTTTACCAAGTCCACGATGGAGTCGTGGAACTCCTTCTTGGCGATTCCCAGCACCTCTCGTAACGACAGCTCCACCTTGCTGTCGAGGATCCGTTCCTCCAGGACCTTTCGTAAGTCCGTGGTCCTTTCTATCTCCGTCCCCAGACGGTACCCGCCCTTCTGGGGTTTATCTTGCGTACCGGCCCTGCCGGTTTCGTCCCGTCGTGGCCCGGACCGGGTCTCGTATCGTTGTGAGGGCCCGGTCGTCCCGGGTTTCCCCACCCGCTTCTCTTCTACCAGAGCCTCGTAGTTCTTGCAAGCGGCTTCCACGAAGCCCGTCTTTTCCTCGACCGGGTCGCTCCACCCGGTCATCTCCTGTACCCGTTTCTCCGCACGGTCCGATTCCTCCCTTTTAAGCCTTGTACCGGCAAGGCCTTCCAGCATCGTCGGCCAGAATCCGGCTTTGCTTTCCCTTCGGGCCTCGCCGCCCCCGACTCGAATGCCGGCCGACGCCGAGTAGTGGACGGTTTCCGCGTGTCGGGCCGCCGCCTCTTCCATCAACCTTTTCATACCACCTCGCCCGTCGTTTCGGCTCAGGGCCCTTCGGGTGTCGCTGGCATGCACCCGTCCTTCCCACAGGTACACCACCCCGTTCCTCAGCGCCTCCGCGAAGTCGCCGCAGTCCTTCCGAATGTGGCCGACTTCATCGCACCACATGCACCTGTTTCCTGCCGCCGGCCGTCGGTCACGAGCCGGTTCGCCACCTCCCCTTCAGGCTTGCGCGATTTGGAGGTCCTTTATCGCCCTCGTCAATTCCTCCAGCGCCGCTCCTCCGGTTGAGCCTCTGACTACGCCGGTCGAAGCCGAACCGGTTTCCAACCACTCTCGGGTCTCTTCCTTTCGCACCTGTGGCGCCGGTTCGAGCTTCCTTGCTGCGACCGAGCCCGACCCGGTTGCCCCGTTATCCGCCCATTCTCGCCGTTTGTCGAAACGGCCACAGACTTTCTTGACAGCCGCCCAGTCGGTAGTGAGCCCGTCTTCGGTTTCCAGCAAGAGGCCCACTTGCTCCCGATCCCGCTCGTCGACCGACTTGACAAACAGCAAGACCCGGCTCGTGTCCAGGATGGTTCGGTCGAGCGCCGAAAGGCGCGCAAAGTTTTCCTCGAACTCCCGGAGGAGTGCCGACGCGTTTCTTCCCTTCCCCGGGGACTCCACCCATTCCATGAACCTTCGCTTCGAAAGCCGGAGCGTGTCGTCCAGCCCGTATTTCTCTAGGAGCCGACCTTCGAACTCCTCCCAGGTACGGCTCTCCGCCCGCACCTCGAGCACCTCCGCATGGATGCTCGGCATCGCCACTCGGGGAAATCCGGCAAGACGCCCTTCTTCCGGAATGTCCCGCATCAGCATCTCTGCACCGTAGGACGCCAAATACTTCGTGGCATCCTTCCCATCGAACCGGCCGATCGTGCCGACGACCGCCTCAATAGCTCTGTCGAGGGCACCGGTGCCCTCCCGCGCGTTTACAATCCGATCCACGGCCGAAGCCATGGCCTCTGCAAGATCCGACCCCCTCATCTTCTGCCCTTCTGCCGCCTCCTTCACGTTGGGTTCACCAAAGATGTCGAGATATTACGCAAATGCGTGTGGAAACGAGGCGGGACCGCGGGGGTCTCGAACCAAAGAGCAAGCGAGGGAGGAGAAAGAGAGAGAACCGGCTACGCAAGACCGGGGATACACAGGGACACGGCCCTTCAGCACGGAGAACGCGAACAGACACCGACACAGACAGATGTGAATGACTAAAAAATGTATATTAACAAAAATGGCTAACACGACTACAACCCTCGATGGGGCACAGGTTGGTTACAACCGAACAGGCCGGCGAACAGATGCCGATGCTTGTTCGCTTCGACGCCAAAGGGGTAGCAGGTCGGAGGTGCTGCCGGAAGCACTCGGGCGTTCCTCGAAACAGCGCGAGCCTCCTCGGAACCCTGCACAGAAAAGCTATGGAGCTCAAGAAGGAAGGAAACAGAGAGCGAAGCGTCCAGAAACGGTCAGACAGCACTTCGTCCTCTCTGCGCGAGATCCCTGCAACAGCTCTTTCCTGCTCCTTATATATGCCGACGAGCAGGCCGTCATGTCAGCTTTATTCCCTGTCCCTTTCGAACAGGGATCCGCTCCGTTCTTCACGCATCCGCGTAATTACGCCGCCGACTCGTACAGTTCCTTAGCTCGCGCGCGCGACCGAAAAGACTGTTCGCGCGGTCTTTGTCTCCACTTGTGTTAGGGCCCGTTCCTGCCGATTATCCTCCTAATTCGCTTCTATGTACAACTTGGAGCGTGCGCGCGTGAAGAACCGGTTCCCACGCCTTGGTGCGCCGATTCCGATTATGGACGGTTTTCTTCACGACACCGGTTCGCCGGATGTCGCCGCCGGATGCCGGATGCCGATGCCGCCGCCGGATACCGGTGCTGCCGTCGGATGCCAACGCCGCCACCGGATGCCAACGCCGGATACCGGTGCCGCATGCCGCCGCCGGATTGCCGTCGGATCACCGGCTCCATCGCCGGTCCGGTTTTGGTTGGCCAAAACCCTTTTCGAGTAGCTAGCCACCTCCACTCTAAGTTCAAGTTACCTTGAACTCTCTATGCTCCACACATAGACACAAAGATAATATCTTTTGCTCCACCTTATATATGATGAGAGCCGTATTTGTCGTGCCTATGTGGGATATCTCACAATTTTCTCTTTTCTTTTCACAAACTTTATACCCTCATATCTTGACATTTAGTTGTCCATTTCTCGTGTAATAAAGTGCATTCGAAACCTCCATCATTTTGTACTTAGATATTAAAAATGTTTTCTTCACAATTATTGTATTATGTGATTCATACTCGATTTCGTACGTTTTATGGGATTTTCACACTATTTCAGAAAATCTTCACGACATCCACCCCCACCAAACCGCACGTCCTCCGGTACGTGCCAAGAAGAGAAGAAGTGAGATTTCGGCTACGATGATCAATTAGATTCCTCCATGTCTTCATTTTCATCCGGCCTATTATGTTCATCGTCGAGGTAATCGAGGTCAGGATCCTTGTCTTGTCTTTTCTTGAAAAGCTTTACTCTTTTTCCCGCAATGGGTACAGCCAACCTTGATCCGTCTAGTTCCGCAAGGTGGTATGTGGCATTATCGTTGGCACTTGTCACCACATACGGCCCGAACCATCTTCTTGCGAATTTCCTTGTTGTACTATGTTGATTGTCAAGGGTGCTGTCGTAGACCAAAACCCAATCCCCTTCTTCAATCTTCTTGGGACGAAGTCGATGCGTGTTGTCGAACCGAACTTTGTTCTTTACTCGGGCTGCCTTCATCATCTTTCGCGCTTTTTCTAAATCTTCAGGTCTTCTTTCAAGTTGCCTTATCCGCGCCGCTAATAACTCTTCTCGGCTCATCTCGTTCTCCCACGATATCGCTACCCATGAGGCGATCGTCCTTTCGATGGGCATAATCGGCTTTTGTCCATACATAAGCTCCGTCGACATATACCCTGTCACCGAGCTATGTGTCGTTCTATCAGCCCACAAGGCATAGGGTAATAGTCGTGGCCAATTCCCGACTCGACCATTGCATGCCCGTACGATGGCTTTAACGATAGGTCCATGCCCTCGCTCGATCTTCCCATTTGCTTCTGGATTGTAGGCAGTCGTGAGGGAGAGCTTCACGCCTAGTCTTTCGAAGAGCTCCGTCGCTTCGTGCGCGTCCAACTCCCCTCGGTCGGCCACTATCTTCCCTACACATCCATATCGGCAAACAACATCTTCAAGTAGAAATTTGCAAACGGCCGAAGTCGTCTTATTTGTCAAGGCTCGTCCTTCCACTTGATTTGTCAAGTCTTCCCTTGCCAACGCTAAGTACTTCATTTGTCCCACTCCCATTGGCATCGAGACCAGATCCACCATCCATTTGAAGTGTATGGTGAGTGGGTATGTCGGCTTTAACTCATCACGATGACGTATATTTGAATATACTTGGCAAGTTTCACATGTGGACACGAAATGGAGTACATCTTTGTACATGGTTGGCCACCAGTACTTCTCCTTCAACTTTTCGAACGTCGCCCATGTTCCTCTATGACCTGCCCAAGCACTCTCGTGGAATTCGGTCATCAGCGTCTCTTGCTCTTCTTTCTTTACCACCACTCGACGTGGTATTCCTGTCCTTCTTTTTGGATGTCGCCAAAGGAATCCTCCCTTCAAGAAGTATCGGTAAGCTTTCTTTCGGATTCGTAGGGCCTCCTCCTTTGTCAACGAAGCATCTGTCGTCAATGTTCTTAGGAATCTACCGATGAGTAACCATTCTCCTTCGTACTCGTTCTCGTTGAAGGCGTGGAGGTTTTGCGTGTCCTGGTCTTCCGCCGACAATCGAGTCATCTTGAAGAAGTCGAGGGCGACATCTTCATCTTCCGAAACCATGTTACTTCCATTTGAAAATCTTGCCCTCGACAGCATGTCAGCCATGGCGTTCTTCTTCCCTGCGATGTGACGGATCTCTGGGTTTAAAGACTTGATGTAGGCGATCCACCTTAGCATAGCAAGATCTGGGGTCGCACATCCCGAGACCATTCCGAGAATTGGGAGACAATCTGTCTCTATTATCAATTCTGATCCGATCAGGTAATCTTTGTCCGTCTTCACTGCCGACACAATACCCCAAAGTTCCCGCTTGACTTGGGCTTATCTTTGTTGCCGTTCGCTGAGAACCTTTGCTCCGAACCGGACGGCATATCGCGCATTATCTTCACCTTCTTGATTGATGACCCACCCGATTCCGGTTGGGCTCGTATCTACGGTCACATAAATTGGTTTCCCTTCGGCATAGTCGGCCTTCCTTAGTGTCTGAGCTTCATGAAGCAGTTTCTTTAATCTTCGCATCGCCTCTGTGTGCTCGTCTCGCCATTCGAACTTTATTCTTTTCTTTAGTAGTCCATATAACGGTTCGGCGACATGAGCGTAGTGAGGAATCCATATATGATAAAACGTGCACGCTCCAAGGAACCTTCGAACCTCCGTTTGGTTTTCGCATTCTTCTTTCATGTCTTGGATTGCGTTCACTTTGGATGGCGAGAGCTTCCGGCCGTATGCTCCACACAAGTGACCTACCACCAAGATCTCCGGCTGCCCGAATGCGGATTTTTCTCCCGAAAATGTCAAATTCGCATCTTCGAGCCTTTGAAGCACCTTCTCGCAATCTTTCATATGATCCGCAACGAACTTTCTACAACCTTCCTTATCTTTCGATTCATCTTTCTCCTCATCCGAACATCCTTTTATCGGAATATCATCCAAGAATGGCATCGTGATGTCCGGAATGCAATCCTTCAAGACTTTATTCATGGCATTCACCATATGAGCCACCGAGTTCGTTGCGCCTTGGGGTAAGGTACACATCCGCACAAGCCCGATCGGAGTCCTCATGGTTGTAATGTCCCGACTGTCGATCGCCAACTGGAATTGGTCATATCTGGAGTAGAGATTGCCAATGGAGTAGATGGACCGGCCCGCAAACGCTTCGGCAAATTCGTCCACACTCGGACCGATTCCAGCATTTCGAATTGTCACCTTGTTGACGGGTTGAAGATCTTGGATGAATCGCAATGATCCATTCTTCTTCGGCACCGTGAACCACCTATTGGAATAAGGAGCATTCAACGGTTCTAGAATTCCCATACTCACCTTCTCCTTTAAGAGCTCGATCAGCTTCGGAAGGTGTGCTCTCGGAACCGGTATCGGTTTCAAATTCCAAGGCACATGAGGCACCGTGAAGATCACCATTGGCTCTATAACCTTTGGGTCGGCGCATCCGATTTCTCGTGGGAAGAATGCGAAAGCCTTCCCATGTCTCTCAAGCATATCGCGAAACATTCGCTCCTCTTCAGGGAGAAGGAAATCCTCCTTTCCAACTCGTAGCTTCCCCTTCGTCTCTTTGGTGAAGTCATGACCTATCTTCTTCGGATCTCTTAAGCTTGGATCGTTAGCGACTTCCTTCATCTTTTGCCAGCTATCTTCCGGTAGCAGAACCGCAACTGGCTTGATCTTCTTATCCACTGTTTTATATTTCGTGTTGATGTCAGCTTCATTCATCGAGATGCCACGACGGTATTCATCGATGATAGTGTACATGTTGACGGAGTTAACCGAAATCACACGTTGGTTGTGAAGATAGCTCAAGTCCACGACGTCCTCGATTTCGCCGATGGTGTCGTTAAATGAGGCTTCTTCCATAATATGAGTCACGAACTCTCCTTCTTCTATTATGTTCTCTTCTTTCAGCATCTTCTCGAATTCTTGTATCCGGCGCTTGTGCTTCTTGTCGGGTAGTTCTAGTTTACATGCGCCACTAAGTGTGACACATGTTGCTTCTCCTTGCAATCCACGCGCTCTTCTTTCTTGTGGGGTCTTGTGATTGCTCGGACTATTTGTGCCCCATGCTTCAATAGTCCGCTCTAAAAATCCAAGGATTCGCCTCCGAGACTATCTCGATTCCTTTCATGATTGGCTCGCACTGTTAGGAATTGGACCGATCTTTGGTTGTCAAGACTCTTTATTCGTGCGAAGGCTGCTCCATTATCGAACACTTTGGTCTCCATCCGAGATGATGTGATATAAGGTTGCCCTAGGATGACAGGATGCGATGCCGATTCTTGTACGAAGAAGTGTTGATCCATCTCCACATCCCCGATCGTGACTTTGACATTGGGACAAGCTCCGTACAAGTCCTCCGTAGACTTTGTTGCCGCGCGAATCTTCCATCCGTGGTTTGTATTGATTGGCCATCTTCCCTTTTTGTAGAAGTCGGTTGACATGAGGTTGATCTCCGAGCCGTGGTCGATCAAGGCTACGACGGTCTCTTTCTTCTCCCCGATCTTCACCGGCGTCTCCGTTGTCGCTCGTGCCCAATGAGGTTGAGTGTAGTGGCTGTCCACCATATCTTCATCGATTTCGTCTCTTGCCATCGTTATGGCATTCGTTTTTGCTTTCTGCGGCTTCTCTTCTTCCTCGTCCGATTGTTGTCTCTTTCTCTTTACAAGGTCCACGATCGTGTCATGGAACTCCTTCTTCGTAATGCCAAGCAATTCCCTCAAGGACAAAGTTACATGGCTATCAAGAACTCGTTCTTCGAGAATCTTCTTTAGGTCCGTTGTCTGCTCTATGTCCGACCTTAGCTTATAGGTAGGTATGGTCCTTGTCCTCCGAGCGGGGTCTTCAACACCAACCTTCACAGGCCGAACCGTTTCTTCAACTCGTATGTTCGGCTCCCCTTTTCGGCTTGATTCTCGTTCCTCCGTTTGTAAAGGTCGACTCGTCTCCGCATCGTCCTTCTTTTTCGCGTTCCTTGTTTCATGTCTTTTTGATGGGCCTTGCTCTTCTATTCTCTTTCTCTTTTCTTCGACGAACACCTCGTGGTTGTCGCACATCACCTCTACGAGTATGGTGTTGTCGTCCACCGGATCCGACCACCCGGTTATGCTTTGCACGCTTCGGTCCGCAAGCTCTACCTCGTTCGATGTGACTTTTCCCTTCTTCTCATATTCGAGAACGGAAGTCCAAAACTTTGCTCCCGCTCTAGCAGCTTCAGTCTTGTCTTTCCCGACTCTTATTCCGGCCGACGCAGCATAGTGCATCGCATCCACATGAGTCGCATCGGCATCCTCCATAGATCTCTTCATTCCTCCTCTTCCGAAATTCACCCGTAGGGGTCTTCTAGTCTCGCTTGAGCAGATCATGTTGTCCTCTATGTATACGATATTTTGTCGAATCGCCTCTCAAAGGCTCGCACAATCCCTTCTCATGTGGTCCATGCTATCGCACCACACGCATCTAAAGGGTTCTTTTCCTTTAGGGCCCCGACGATTCATGTTGGCTAGCGTGACCTTCTCGAACTTCTTCGCTAGCTCTTCAATAATGTCATCATCAATCTTCTTTTCTTCCACGTTACTTTGTCTCAGCAGCTCAGCTACTTTCGGTGGTCTTGCTTTCTCCGTAGTAGTCGGTCCCGTCAAGTCGGTGTCATCAACCCATTGGCGACGCTTGTCGAGCCTATTGCATGCCCGCTTCACCGCGATCCAGTCCGCTACGAGCCCATTTGCTTGGGTATCATCTTCGAGAAGAGTCCCCAACTCCCGTCTATCCTTTATGTCCACGGCCTTCAAGAAGTACAAAGTCTTGTCCTCTTCAAGCAATACTTGGTTCGTATTGGGGAGACGACTAAACATTTGGTCGAATTCGTCGTACACCCTCGAGACGCTCATCTTCTTATTCTTCTTCTCTATCCACTTCATCAGGGCATGTCGAGTCATCCTCGTTGAGTCTTCAGTCACGAACTCCGCTAGTATCGTTTTCTCGAATTCGGACCATGTTGTCTTTCCTTCTTGAAGCTCGATGACGCGTCTTTGGATGTTGTTGGCGACAACTCTCTTGAAGCTTGCGATTTGACGTGCCTCGGACACGTCCCTTTGATTCATCTCCCTCTTATATGCATCAAGGAACTTCGTAACGTTCCTTCCATCGAATTGGCCCTCGAGCTCTACGACACGATCGACAGCCTTCTCCACGCTCGCGTCGTTGTCCCGAGATCTCATCATTTGCTCGACGATTAGCATCATCCTTTCGAGCTCTCCTGCTTGGTTGCTTGAGGACGCCATCTCCAACTATTAATCTCGACTTGATCCTTCCTACCGCCTCTTTCACGCCGGGTTCACCACTTGATTATGTCGTGAAGATCCGTCACTACGAGCGGATCGTGAGGCGGAACCGCCAGGGTTCTGGACCGGAAGGATTTAGAGTCGATACAAGCTTTGGCGAGAAAGTACTTAAGATAGATTGGGAAAGAGAGAAGATGAGATTACACGATTGATTTGATAACGAAATTCTTCTTCTTAATTTTCAAAAAAAAAACCATGTTTTTCTCCTCCCCCTTCCCTCTTTTATAGATGCTCTCATGCATATGATGCATGTGAGGGTACAAGACATGCATAAATTGCATGTTTGCCATTTGGCGCTTAAGTATTACATGTGGTGCATGCTAACCATGTCACTCATTTTAGCACTCATGGATGAGAATTTACATGTAAAAGTACAATGATAGAAATATAATTTCAACTAAATACCATGGTTTAATGGTAAGCCATTTGACTCCTAACTTGGAGGTGCAAGGTTCGAATCAACACTTGCCCTCCTTGTATATGTAAGTATGTATATATATTTATATATTTATTTTATCTAGTCGCCGGTTCGCCGGATGCCGGATGCCGATGCCGCCGCCGGATACCGGTGCTGCCGTCGGATGCCAACGCCGCCACCGGATGCCAACGCCGGATACCGGTGCCGCCGCCGACGCCGGATCACCGGCTCCATCGCCGGTCCGGTTTTGGTTGGCCAAAACCCTTTTCGAGTAGCTAGCCACCTCCACTCTAAGTTAAAGTTACCTTGAAGTCTCTATGCTCCACACATAGACACAAAGATAATATCTTTTGCTCCACCTTATATATGATGAGAGCCGTATTTGTCGTGCCTATGTGGGATATCTCACAATTTTCTCTTTTCTTTTCACAAACTTTATACCCTCATATCTTGACATTTAGTTATCCATTTCTCGTGTAATAAAGTGCATTCGAAACCTCCATCATTTTGTACTTAGATATTAAAAATGTTTTCTTCACAATTATTGTATTATGTGATTCATACTCGATTTCGTACGTTTTATGGGATTTTCACACTATTGCAGAAAATCTTCACGACAGCGGACTCCGGAACGCGAATCGAAGCGGATTTCGGATACCGTCTGAAACCGACCCGACTTGAGCTTGAGGGGGCATGTTGAGAATCAAGCTCAACTTGGTCTAGTGTGTGAACTCACCTTGAGAGTGAATAGACACTCCAACGATCAAGAGTCACCATTATGTCACCTCTTTGTATTCTAGCATTTAGTATGAGTCATAGAATCATATTCTATGACACATAACTTATGAGCTTTCACATTCCCCATGCTCCATGAGTCTTGTAGTTAATGAAGAGAGAGGGTGACTATATAAAGCACCCTCCTCCCACCTTGTATGTTGTTAAGTCTTTCTCCTTTGTTAATATACTTTTACCTTGCGTATTCTCTGTGTCTTACTCCTTGTCTCTCTCACTCTCTCTCTCTCTCATACACACACATAACTCACATCTCTTCCGCTTCACAAGAATCATATCCGATTCTTTACAAAGACACCTCCACATGTATCTCTAAATAAACCTACACAAGTGCCAATCAACAATATGCAATCATTCCTTCCCTTGCAGAATAAATATAATGCCCTCCAAATGGGAGAGGAAAGTTCACAAGAGCTGAATAATGGGGGTCACTCATCATTCCACCCTCCTCAAAAACTCAAGTCAGATTCTTTGACACAGAAGATAGTTCAAAATTCTATTCAATTTGATACATCCTTTCCAAAGTTGGTGGTAGGACAACCACCAATAAAAATTGTTGAGAATCAACAAATTTTGGTCATGTCTACTAATTCGGATTTATCCAATAGGCTTAAAGGAAAAGTTGCCTCTAATCAACAAGTGTATTCGAATCAGTCTAAAGGACAACCAGGGGATATGGAAATGAACCAAGAGCACATTCATGTTGGATTTCAATTTACAGTTACATAGGACCCTTTGACAATCCAAAATTCTGAAAAGTTGGTCAAGGAACATAGGATGCATAAGTATGCAAGGAAGGATTTTCTCTTGAAAAGACAAATGCGAGCTCAGGAGGGTGCCAAGAAAGGACGTCAGGATGCTCTTCTTGAGAAAAGGACATCTCTAAACCCTATGTAATATGGATGCCCCACATTTTCTTTCCTGGAATGTGCAAGGTCTGGGTGGTCAGGCTTTTCGCAAATTTAAAGGACTCATACGTTCAGATTTAGGTACTTCTAATATTGGCACTATTGATATCCTCTTTTTGCAATAGCATCACATGTACAGGGATAGGATTCACCTGTGCAGGCTCCATTTTACCAGGATGGTGGACTCATTTTTGGGTTTCTTCCTTTGGTCCAAATGGACGTCAGACCAGATTATGTATAGCTCTTAAACAACACTTGCAGTCTATTATCTTGTCAACAGGTATTGTTATGAATAAACGGGCACAATTTCTTATCATATACATAGGGTCTCACAAGGTTGGCCTAATGAAGATCTATGCCCCTAACTCCGCATCAGCGAGGGCGGGTTTTTGGCCGTCTCTTGTGGAATATGCGGGGTTAGCAGATTTTTTGTTAGTGGGAGGCGATTTTAATATGATCGACTTTGCTTCCGATAGAATAGGATGTACAACTACTACAATTTCAAGTTGGGAAGCTACGTGTTGGGACTCCTTTTGTTTTGCTTTTGGTCTACTTGATTTATGGAAGGTGCAATATTTCTCACATATACAAGGGTCCCTATAGTTTTCTACATCAGATGGGAGTGTGGTTAATGCTACTTTGTCTCGGCTAGATAGATTTTATGCTAGCAGTTTCTTTTGGGATGCGGGCGAATCCCTTGGTGTTACGGGCATGACCATATAATATCCCGTGGTGAGAATTTGTTGGGATTTCGGTCCCTCCGGATGGGATGTCCGGAGATGAATGACGGCAAGCCCGGTTCCGATTACGGAACCGGATGATGAATAGTACCCGGCATGAAGCCGGATGAAGAGACCCCGGTTACGGAGCCGGATGACGAAGACCCGGTTACGGAGCCGGATGACGAAGACCCGGCTACGGAGCCGGATGATGAAGACCCCGGCTACGGAGCCGGATGATGAGTGTACCCGGGGAGAGATCCGGATGCGGGGACATATTTGTGAATATGTTTGCCAAGAGCCCTTGAGGCTATATTTGTAAATAGCCCGAAAGTCATATGTGTATAAATATGACTTAGGGCAAACAGTTTCTTGTTGTTGCTCATTTTATGTTCTAGCCGAGAGAGCGGAGTGAGAGCAGCCGAGAGAGAGAGACGAAGAGGTCGTTGCCTCTGTGTATTACCGCCGCCTGTGGCGAAGACAGTGAGCTCAAGGTTGTTGCCTTGTAGCTTCACCATTGTACATCTCTGTGTATAGTGTGAGTTGGAGTTTGAGGACTCACGTGGTTTTTCCCATTTAGGGTTTTCCACGTAAAACATACTGTGTACTCTTCTCTCTATTGTTTTGGAGCATTTCGTATTTCCTGTTTTCTGTGACTTGATCCTATTTCTCGGTTGTGGCCGAGCGCGGTGTTCAACAAAGTGGTATCAGAGCGACGGCAGTGCAGAAAATGGAAGGCGGCAGCAGCGGGCAGCCGGGGATGATGGTGCTGAATGCGCAGAACTACGCCGACTGGAAGATCAAGATGGAGGATCTTCTGATTGTTCGGGACCTGTACGAACCGATTGACAGGTCGGAAATACCGAAGGGGGTACTTGAGACGGAATGGAGGCTTCTGAACCGGAAAGCCGTTGCAACCATTCGGCAATACGTCGACGTGAGCGTTCTACAACATGTGGCGAACGACACCAACGCATACGATATGTGGCGGAAGCTGTCGGGCCTCTACGAGAGGAAGAATGCGTTGAACCGGACCTCCCTGATGAGGAAGATAGTGAACCTCAAGTACCGGGACGGCGAGAGTATGGTGGAACACGTAAGCACGTTCATGGGATTCGTGAACCAGCTTGCGGCGATCAAGTTCCCGCTGGAGGATGCAATGCAAGCCATCATTCTGATGTGTACATTGCCGGAAAGCTGGGAGAACTTGGTGGTGACTCTCAGCACCTCCTGCACCGAAGATAACTTGTCTCTACAAACGGTAAAGACAAGTATTTTGAACGAAGAAGCGCGTCGGAGAGATAAAGAACCGGCCTCCGACTCGAAGGCGCTGCTTACCGAATCGGAACGGGGAAGACAATGGAACCGGAGTCCGCAAAGACGGGAGAAGTCGGGGACCCGGTCGCAGTCAAGAGGAAGGCCCACATGCTTCCACTGTGGGAAGCCGGGGCACTTCCGGAAGAATTGTCGACATTACCGAAAAGACAACGGAGCCGACGACACCGATTCGAAGAAGTCACCGGAGCGAAACGGTGCATACCGGGGAGCCACGGACCGGAGAGGTCCGGATCGGCGAGGGCAGGACCGGAAAGGAACGACGGCACTCGCGGCAAGTGAAGAAGAGATAATGCTCATTACCGAAGAGAGGGAGCTGAACCTTGCCGGAGAAGAGATGACCTGGGTGGTCGATTCCGGAGCGTCGTTCCACCTGACCCCGGAGAAGAAATACTTCTCATCCTACACAGCCGGTGAGCACGGCTGTGTCCGGATGGGAAATGAAGGTACGTGCCGGATTGCCGGCATAGGAGACGTGTGGCTGATGACATCAACCGGATGCAAAATGCTGCTGAAGGATGTTCGACACGTTCCGGAGGTTCGATTGAACCTGATCTCGGCCGGGAGGCTAGACGATGAAGGCTACACGGGTAGCATCCGGAACGGTGTCATGAAGTTCAGCAAGGGGAGCCTGATAGTGGCTCGGGCCCGGAAAGTCAACACACTGTACCTGATGAATTCCCGGCTATGTCCGGAGGAGCTGAACGTGGCAGCCGACACTGCCGGTGAGCTGTGGCACAAGAGACTGTGCCACATGAGTGAGAAGGGGATGAAGAGGCTTGCAGATGACAACCTCATTCCAGTGAAGCATGTGCACCTGGAGAAGTGCACCAATTGCCTGGCCGGTAAGCAGAACCGAACCTCCTTCCACTCAAGGCCACCGACGAGACGTAGCGCACCATTGGAGTTGGTGCACACTGACGTGTGTCAAGTGGAAACGAAGTCACATGGCGGAGCCCAGTACTTCGTGACATTCATTGATGACCACAGCCGGAAGCTGTGGACGGCACCGTTGAAGACAAAGGACCAAGTATTGTCCGTCTTCAAAGAACTCCACGCGAGAGTGGAAAGAGAATCCGGCAAGGAGCTGAAAGCGATACGAGCGGATAACGGAGGGGAATACCGGGGGCAGTTCCAGGAGTACTGTCGCTCGAAGGGAATCCGGCTCGAGTTTACAGTGCCGAAGACGCCGGAACTGAACGGGCTGGCCGAGAGGATGAACCGGACCATAATGGAGAGGGTCCGGAGTATGCTGGCGCATGCGAAATTACCCAAGGGGTTTTGGGCTGAGGCAATGTCGACGGCGACATACGTGATTAACAGATCACCCTCAGTACCTTTGGACGGAGACACGCCGCAGAGAGTGTGGACCGGTAGGGAAGTGTCCTACCGGCATCTGAAGGTGTTCGGGTGTCTCGCATACGTGCATGTGGCAAAGGACCGGAGAGGAAAGCTAGATCCAAAGACCCGGCCATGCATATTCCTCGGTTACGGCGATGACGAGTTCGGCTACCGAGTATGGGACCCGGTCGACAAGAAGATATTCAGGAGTCGAGATATCATCTTCATGGAGGACAAGACACTCGCCGACTGGGAGTCGGAGAAGAAGATAAAGAGCTCCAAGTCGACCGGTGAGAATCAACTCTACGAGGAGCAGTCCCGACCGGCAAGGGACCGGTTAGCACTCGAGGATCCGGCCGAAGACGGTGAAGAAACAGAACCGGCCAAAGAAGATGAAAATGATACCGGAACCGGCCCCGATCCCGAAATGGATTCGGATGAAGAAGAATCGGAAGAACCGGTTACCGAAGCTCCGGAACGGAGATATCCTCTAAGAGAGAGAAGGGCCCCCCGGAGATTTCCGGAACCAGAGCACGTGCTGCTAACCGACGAGGGGGAGCCGGAGAGCTTTGAAGAAGCAAAGCATGACACCCAGAGCCGCAGGTGGTTGAGTGCCATGCAGGACGAGATGGATTCCCTGCATGAGAACCACACATATGAACTTGTGGAGTTGCCGAAAGGAAAGCGGGCACTCCGTAACAAGTGGGTGTTCAAGATGAAACCGGGAGATGCCGAAAACCCCCCGAGATACAAAGCCAGGATCGTGGTGAAGGGGTTCCAGCAGAAGAAGGGCGTCGACTTCGACGAGATATTTGCCCCGGTAGTGAAGATGACCTCCATCCGGACGGTGCTGAGCATAGCGGCAAGCATGGACCTCGAGGTAGAACAGATGGACGTGAAGACGGCATTCCTTCACGGTGACCTCGAAGAAGAGATATACATGCAGCAACCGGAAGGATTCGAGAAGAAAGGGAAGGAGCACCTGGTATGCCGGTTGAAGAAGAGCCTTTACGGTCTGAAGCAGGCTCCCCGGCAATGGTACCGAAAGTTTGACTCCTTCATGACCGATGAAGGGTACCACAAAACGCAGTCCGACCACTGCGTGTTTGTGAAGAAGTTCGACGGAGGAGACTCTCTAATACTCCTCCTGTACGTGGACGACATGTTGATCGTCGGACGGGACCAGGTCAAGATACGGATGCTGAAGAAGGCTCTTCACCGAACCTTCTCAATGAAAGACCTGGGTCCGGCGAGGCAAATACTAGGGATGCACATCATCCGGGACCGGAAGAAGAAGCAGTTGTGGTTGTCACAGGAGAAGTACGTGACAAAGGTGCTTCAACGGTTCAACATGTCGGAAGCAAGACCGGTCGGATCAACCCTCCCGACAAACTGCAAGTTATCCGGCAAGCAAAGTCCCAAGACAAAGGCTGAGAAGGAGGACATGATGAAAGTTCCATATGCCTCTGCCATCGGAAGCTTGATGTACGCAATGGTGTGTACAAGACCGGACATAGGATATGCAGTCGGAGTGGTGAGCCGGTACATGAGTAACCCCGGCAAGGAGCACTGGAACGCGGTCAAATGGACACTCCGATACCTGAAGGGCACGGCAAACGTGTGCCTCCGATTCGGCTCCGGTAAGCCCGAACTCGATGGATTTACCGATTCGGATATGTCGGCTGATGCAGATACCAGCCGGTCCACATCAGGGTATGTGATGACGTATGCAGGGGGAGCTGTTTCGTGGCAGTCGAGGCTGCAGAAGACGGTTGCGTTGTCAACCACGGAGGCGGAGTACATGGTGGCTGTTGAAGCCGGCAAGGAAATAATATGGATGAAGGACTTCATTAGAGAGCTCGGTATCCGGCAGGAGGAGTACCGACTCTACTGCGACAGTCAGAGTGCCATCCACCTTGCGAAGAACGCGGCCTATCACTCCCGGACGAAGCACATCCAGCGAAGATATCACTGGATCCGGGAAAGGATAGAAGACCAGGAGTTCGTGTTGACGAAGATCCACACGGACGAGAACGGGTCAGATATGCTGACCAAAGTGCTCACACCCGACAAGCTAGAAGCATGCTGGAAGAGGATCGGATTGGAGAGACATCCCATGCCGAAGTGAAGGGGGAGTTTGTTGGGATTTCGGTCCCTCCGGATGGGATGTCCGGAGATGAATGACAGCAAGCCCGGTTCCGATTACGGAACCGGATGATGAATAGTACCCGGCATGAAGCCGGATGAAGAGACCCCGGTTACGGAGCCGGATGACGAAGACCCGGTTACGGAGCCGGATGACGAAGACCCGGCTACGGAGCCGGATGATGAAGACCCCGGCTACGGAGCCGGATGATGAGTGTACCCGGGGAGAGATCCGGATGCGGGGACATATTTGTGAATATGTTTGCCAAGAGCCCTTGAGGCTATATTTGTAAATAGCCCGAAAGTCATATGTGTATAAATATGACTTAGGGCAAACAGTTTCTTGTTGTTGCTCATTTTATGTTCTAGCCGAGAGAGCGGAGTGAGAGCAGCCGAGAGAGAGAGACGAAGAGGTCGTTGCCTCTGTGTATTACCGCCGCCTGTGGCGAAGACAGTGAGCTCAAGGTTGTTGCCTTGTAGCTTCACCATTGTACATCTCTGTGTATAGTGTGAGTTGGAGTTTGAGGACTCACGTGGTTTTTCCCATTTAGGGTTTTCCACGTAAAACATACTGTGTACTCTTCTCTCTATTGTTTTGGAGCATTTCGTATTTCCTGTTTTCTGTGACTTGATCCTATTTCTCGGTTGTGGCCGAGCGCGGTGTTCAACAGAATTTACCGTAGTATTGTATACAAATGGATAAGTGTGAGGGTTAAATGAGAGTGTAAAGAAGGGGAGGATTACTATTAATCCTCGGGATTGAGACAACCCATTAGGCCAAGTGTGAACTTGTCTGGGGGCCTTGGGTATTGCTATAAATATGAGGCCTAGCTACCCTCACTTCATGATCTTTTGACTACATCGAGACTCGGTTCTTGTGGTGGGTCAACTCTTGTAGCGAGCGCGCCAGCACCAAGTACAACTCAACGCCATTCTTACTTGTTTTGCTGACAATAGGTCAACTAACAAATTGAGCCACAATGTAACCTTGATAAGGAAACAAAACTTTGATCAAGAGAAAGACGTCGCCTAGGGGAAAGGCGCGAGCTTGGTGTAACACAACTAGAAGCGACAAAGTCTTTGTGACCCCATATCTCCCTTAATGCACAACAATTATAAACTAGGAATAAAATATCATATGACAAACTCGTGAATAGTTGAGAAACCGATTATCCTAGGCATTGGGACAAGCCCACAAGGACCTAATGACACATAGAAACATGTGGTGATTGGGACCCTTAGGTTTTGGGGTATATAAAGGGGACTAGTGGTTGGTGTCGTTAAGCACCCTTAATCCACTATTCGCCTTAATCCCTCTTTTTTCTCGTCATTAGTATAGTCCATGAAAACAAAGTGTGCCCGTGTTGTGTACTCTCAAACAATCAAGAAAAACACCTCCATATATAGGTCGACAAAAATATGTTAAAGGAATGCTTGAAAACTTACAACCTTGAGATTTCTTAACATACACGTGGCATTATTTTTTTGTTTCATCTCGTATTGCCATTATTATGGCAATGTCATATTAGCATCGATCAAATATGGCAATTATGTCTAGAAAGTAAGATAAGGAGTATATGGGAAAATAATCTAGCTGGTTGTGGTGCTTTGGATAATCTTCAAGGAAAGATTATTGAAACTTCAAAGTATTTGCATGAAGAGACTAAAAATAGATTGGAGAGATCTAAGGAAAGAGAGGTGAGACTAAGAAGATCGATAGCGGGTGCCCAAAGAATGCTCCAGAAAAATCCCAAGTGTCTTTGGTCAAGATCAGGTTTGGAGGCTGCCAAAGAAACACTACAGCGGTTGATTGCGTCAAGAAATAAGATGGTATTCAGGAGTTCAGCAGCTTGGTGGAGCAGGAATGGGGACAAGGTGAACCAACAATTTTTTAAGTTTAAAAAACCGAGCACAATTGGTAACTTCATTCCTAAACTGATCAAGGAGGATGGTTCACTGTCAGAAGATGTATCGGAGATCATGGAGGCAGTCACATCTCACTATAATGGGCTACTATCAAATAATTATAGTCTCCCAGACCAGCCCTCACTGGCAGAATTTGTATTGGAGGGAATGCAACCAAGAATTTCAGAGGTTGCACAAGTTAAGTTGTCAGGGCCACTCTTGGAAGAGGAGGTGTCAGATGCTCTGGCAAGTATATGTAGAACGTCTTGTCCAGGAGATGATGGATTATCAAAAGATTTTTATGAAAAATTTTGGGAAATAATTAAGGTTGACCTGGTTGCTGGACTAAATGAGGCATGGGATGATGGGTACCTCCCTAAACATTTTAAAGAGGGACTAATATTTCTAATTCCTAAGGTAAAGGGTATAGTATCAGATGTGAGGCAATGGAGACCGATTACGTTGCTCAACACAATCTATAAGATTTTTGCTAATATGCTAGCCAAGAGGGTCAAACCCCACTTACATGCGCTAATTAATGTTGGACAAACAGGATTCATGGAAAATAGATGTATAATTGATAATGTGTTGACCTTTTGGGAAGCGATTGCTCTGGCGAAGAAAACCAATCAACATATTGCATGCCTCATGCTTGACTTTGAGAAGGCATATGATAGAGTACAATGGCCTTTTTTAGACAAAGTCATGGAGCGGTTGGGACTACCCTCAAAATGGAGAGCAGCTACGTTGGCGCTTTACAAAGGAAGCTTGAGTAGGGTGTTGGTACTAGGGCAACGGGGCCCATCAATTCCACTATGCAAGTCTGTCAGACAGGGGTGCCCATTGGCCCCCTACCTTTATTTATTTATCTCAGAGGCATTCTCTTTCTTTTTAAATAGACCGGATGTAGGAATTCGGGGTTTGGTTGTCCCACATGCTTGTAAGGACTTGTTGGACTCCATGTATGCAGATGACACCATGCTCTATCTGCAAGGCAATGATGCTAATTTACAGCAGGCTGAAAATCGAATTGAGTTGTTCTGTAAAGCATCAGGTGGGAAAATTAATTGGAACAAAAGTAGAGGGTTTTGGGTAAGTCCAAACTCTTGGCCGAATTGGCAACCTAATGCTGATTTTCAATGGGTTCCTAATGGAAGGGCTGTTAAGTATTTGGGCTTTTTGGTGGGAATAGAGATTCAAAAAAATCAGCAACTTGAGCAAGTGAAAGACAAAATCAGAAAAAAGCTTCGGTTATGGGCATCAGTAAAGCTTTCCCTTGCAGGTAGAGTGGTTGTGGTAAACCATATTTTGTTGGCCACCATGTGGCACTCGTTGGCATGCTGGATGTTAGATAAAGAGTGCATAAAAAATATTAAGGCAATGGTGAGAGGGTTCCTTTGGTCGGGTAGAGACCATGAGACTGCTTCAGCTAAAGTGGCCTGGAGTTGTTTGATCAAGGCAAAAAGTCAAGGTGGACTTGGGATGGTGGATCCAGTTCACCAAAGTAAGGCTTTACTTGGTAAGCTCTTGGTGCGAAGTCTCCAACCTGGACCAGAATTGTGGAAATTGCTTCTTAGAGACAGAGCTGAACTCTGGAGTCCGAGGAATGGCGGCCCTTGGAAGGCAAAGATGTGGTGGTTGTTCAGTCGAGGCCTAACGTTAAAAGAACCTACTAGCATGGAGGATAGGGTGGCCCGCACCATAATGAGGGCCTGGTCAAGTTTAAGAGAGAGGTCGGTCTTAATGCAGCCAAAAACAATGGAGGAACAACTCCGTCAACCTCTGTTTTGGAACCCCAGGATTCGAAGTGATGATGGTATGATGCTTGGTTAGAAAAAATACTTGCCATGGGGAAAAATGGTAGGGTACAATGTTAGTTCAGTAAGAGACTGGGAGGAGTTCAAAAGGAGAAGAAGGGAGGGTCTGGTTGGAAGTCCTAGATTTACCGGCAGGCTGGAAAAGGTTACCCACTTGATAGATAAGGTTGTTGATGGTCTAGCTAGGCTGAATGAAGAAGAGGGGGTCTGGTTTGGGTGGTTTATAGGTGAGGGCGATGCACAAATTATCCGAGGCATGTGCCCATATAATGAGTATCGTTTGTGGGGCAACCTAAGTGCTTTGGCAGACAATGGCCAGTGGTTGGCAGTGCGAGTGGCAATGTTGGAAGGTAAGAAGTGGCAAGTAAACCCGGACCCAGGGAAGCTGGAATTTGATCGTAAACTCTGGATAGTTGACAACAAGCCCATATGTGATCTGGATTGGGATCCACTAGAGGTGTGGTGGCAGAAACCGGGAACGGACAAACTTGAACGGTTTTTCGAGTACACTACCAAGCTAGGAAGGCAAATCATTGGCTCTAAATTGATGGGTGCTGGCCTAACTAGCAATAGTTGGAAGGATAAAGGCATTTCTGATGACTGGTTGAAGTCGTTTTGGAGGAGGCTATGGGCGCTCGATATGCCAGAAAAAATAAAGCTTTGGTTGTGGCTTCTTAGTCACAAAGCGGTGCCGGTGGGGGAGTGGCTTAGGTGTCGTGGTGGTGAGGCTGGATGCAAAAGTTGTGGACGCCCTTTGGAATCAATTCCTCATTGTTTTTGGAATTGCAGCGAGGCTATTAACATTTGGGTAGAAGTCTCAGGATAGTGGCAGCATGCGGAGTGAATGGGAGAGTTGTATGGGGGTCCATACAAGGGCTGAAGTTAACAGGGGAAGGTTGGGCTGAACAGTTAAACCCCCACGGACATGGTTTTATAGTGCAGGATGGCAAGGTGTTTCAACGGGCTGGAGTTCGACATGGCACTAACTCAGAATTTTTTGAAGAGATATGGATGATGGTGTCTTGTTTATCGGTCTGGCACATTTGGACCAACCGTTGTAAATTTGTTTTTCAACAACAAAAGATCCCTAACGGTGAGGTATTATTAAATATCTGGTTTGAGTTGGTATCTTGGCTGTGGGGACGATACGACTCAATTAAGGGGGAATCTGATGCAGCTGAAAGATCTCGATCAAAGTTCTTGCTGAAATGGGGTAATTCTCCTATGGTGGGCAGATCATCATCAGGGCCTCAATGGAACTACCAAGCACCCCGATGGCTGTTTCCGGTTTCCAACAGCGTCTAGGTGTTGTAAATCTGTATAGATATGGTACAAATTATTAGGTTATTGGAGTTGTTTGGATACGTTTGTTGAAAATGAGGTGGGGACTATGTCCACTTTGGTGGGAAGGCCAGAGTGAGGGCTGGTGAGAGGAACTTTGGGTGTTCTATGATGTAATTTTGTTTGCTAACTAATGCGTAGTAGTGTTTTTTTGGGGAAAAAAAAAAAACAACAAGAGAAGAATGGTGGTTAAGCTTAAAGAATAGACATATACTTTGTTCGCACTCATTTTTTATGATTATGAATGGTAGTGCTCTACAATATATCATTGACCCATCTATATTTTTATTTGTTAATAAATATTAATCCTTCATGCTCGTCATTTATTTATTTACTCCCTTATTAATTGGGATGCTAGCAAAAATCATAAATATTATTTAATTTTTAAATTGTTAATCAATGCATCTATCTATGATCACCATAGATAACTCGTTATTCAGGTGAATGGTAAGGTATTAGTTTCAAATTTCTCACATGTACTCATATTGGTGCATGAGGATCATGTTCATAACTTGATATATTATGATGAATTTCTAACAACTTAACCTAACATAACTTTAACACCCAATTCTCAAGGGATGATTGTTTATACATATATATTCAACATATAGAAAGATAACTCACATGAAATTTGCGCTTTTTATGTGAATAGTTTAAGTTGCACATATGACATACACAATGTCTTTTATTTAACGTTTTAATTACACTTCATAGTTTTCATTTGATTGAATGAAGCCTTAGCATTTAGTTGGTATATGGTTAACACTCGAATATCAACTTGATTATTTTCTAATTTAATAATGAGGGATGTAAAACTTAAGGGTTAGAATGCATTAGAATTAGTGATGAAAAGTAACCACATTATTCTCTTTTGTACTCTACAACATTTTCCTCGCTACGTTCAAACATTGTTAAGTTCAGCAATTCTAATAGAGGGACATTCATTCTAAGGGTAATGGCATGTTACAACTGGCCATGTAGACTAATATTTTTCTTTAAAGCAATAGGGTGTTTTTCCACGTATGGAATTTCAACTTTCAAGGTTCACAATATTTGTTGAACGCCAAAAGTGGTAAGATTGCTTTTCCCTATTCACTAAGTGTTCTTGGTTGAATAATTCCCTATCCTAAATTGATGAGTTCAAACTGCAGGAGTAGTGACATGTTAAAATTAAGTCTCGCATTTAAAACTTTTGGTAGCTCTTGCTTGAAGGCACATTTCCTTACTTGGAAGCTTAACTTTCAAGTTTCAAATTCTTGGTCAAACTCAAGCATTGAGATTATCTTTCACTTCTCTCAATCAAATTGCGTGTTATTCATCAATAAATTGTTTGCAAATTTGTATAATCATTTAAGCTTTTCTTTATGGACCTTTGTGAATGTATAATAATGGCTTGATTCATATCATTGAAATCTAACATAGCACTACAATTAAGAATTGTATCTCATATTTGATGAATGTTCATTTTGTAATCTAATAAAACATATTGCATTGCATATTACTTTGTATGCCGATGAGAGAACATTGTGTGCATGTTACGTGATACGAAATATGCTAATGTTTTTTATGTGTCAATATATGAAAAAAAAAATAGAATGCTCTGCAATGAACATCCCGTGAATCGTGTTTTAGGTACAATAATTTTAAACCATCAATGTGGGAGAAATATTTTTCAATCTCTTGCACGAAATTGTAATGGTAATATTTGGCATAGCAAACTAATTTCTAATGTTCACCAAATAAGGATTTGTCATGTGTCTTAAAAGAGAAATTATGCTTCAAAAGGAAAATAAATCTTCACATATGTTCATGTGAGTTTGATTCAACCTTTTCCACTTCCTTGTTGAAATTGAAATTTAACTAGAGTTGATAGGATTTGAGGGATTTTTTAGGATGTAGTTGTAAAGACCCTTAAGAGCTTGATGTGATAGATGACTTACAAGTACTTCATGATGGATGTTTCCTATTTTACTTCGAAACATGATTTTATTTATGTGTTGTGGTACCTCAACCATATCAGCTTTGGGAACAACTTTGGACAATAACATGTTATTAAAATCGAACATGGTTATATGGTCCTATTGCATCTCCGTGGTATATTGACACATATGCACCATTTATCATTTAGATTGTGTATAATTGTTTACGTTATAAGATGTCTTTATGCCCCATTTCCAACCGTAGGAATGTCGAATTGTATTGTGATATGTTGTTCGAATATTCAAATACAACATTATGATTAATGAATAAATAGTTTCCACGTGTTTCAAACGGTAGGCTTTGCATGTCTTCTTCTTGCTCTTTTTCTTTTTCATTACATTTTTATAAAGTTCACATAACTCTTGTACCACCTTCCTCCTTTCTCTCCATGAAATATTGCGACAATGACAAGGATGTTGTGTCAATTCGACAATTATAATAATGGTGGATCCTAATCCAAACCTTCCTACTATACCATTATAAGCAATAATGTTATCTTGAATGTTTCGTTACTCTTACTTAACATTGTTTGAACTACATACAATTAGAAATAAGAAAAACCATTGTTTGAACTACAAACACCTTTTGTGATGAGCAGATATTAGTGTGTGAAGTATTTGTTGGTGACAAAACTTTAAAAGACTAAAGACGTGGAACAAAACTTATCAACAATTAAAATATTGGAATTGAAGAATTGGAGTTATATTTCTACGGATGTAAATTCTTTCTTGCCAACTTGTATATTGTAGGTAACGATATTATAGTCTCCAAAACCAATGTATTTATTGATTGTTCCAAAACTATCTACCTATCTATTTATCTATACATGTATATATATTATAGATGTGTATATGTATATATATTCAATTGCACTCTTCCATGATGCAATGAAGATGCTTCCCTATTTTGAGCAAAAAATCGAAGTATATACAATACAAAATGTGTGTAAACAAATGAGCGTAACTTTTTAACCTACTTTTACGTGGACATGAATGAATGATCAAGCTCTTTGTGACAATATGTATAATGCAATAAAACACTTCCTCGTGAGCTTTGATGAAAGTGGATTGTCTTATGTTGTTTCTTGCTTTTTGTACATGTAATGGCAAGCATAATGTGTATTTTACAATATTAGAAGCATTAATTGTCATCTTGAGATTGTGAGACATCATTGGAAGGATATTTTTCATACCCATAGTTGAAGCACCCAAGCAATTTATCAATGGAAACTCGTGACTTCTTTTTTAACCAAAAAAACTCCTTCCATTAGTTATAAAAGTTTACAAGTGAGATTATTATGTACAAATCCCTATAGGGGCGCGATAGTTCCATCTTATGTGGATGCCCACTGACTCAAGAAAGGGTGAGGACGACCATTGTTGGATGAAGGCTATTCGTTGTCTCTTCAACTCCATTGGAGCTGCCCTTGAGGCCATCATATTGGCTCTTTAGAGTGGCTACAATTTCACTCCATATCTATTGCAGTAACATTGTTGGATGCGCGGTTTGGTTGGAAAAGACCCGTCTACACCGTTGTTGGAAACTCGTGACTTTTATTTACTCGATTTATGTTTATTGAATATGTTATAAAGAGATCAAAGGTTATCCAATGTCCATGTATGTATCGCAAGGTCCCGATTCTAGAGAAACATTGAACATTCAATCTCACATGGTGATATGTTGCAACTTTAGCTTTCCCCTTTTTGACGTCAAAATAATAAAGGGGAATGATTCATGTCCATCTACGAAGGGAATATGTTATATAGAATGATATGTTAAAATACATATGATCCTCATACATATATTCTCATTATCGTAAAATAGTACAAGTGAAAAGAAGGTGTATTGTTTCTCAAACCTTAGATGGAAAAAAAGTTTGGACATAACCTTGAAATAAAACTTTATTCGTCTATAAAACCCCCAATTTCTTGAACACCACTAATTGGCAAAAACAACAATTGGATGTTGACAACTAATATTTTAGAGGAGAGATGGCAATACATGCACTCGAGAATGTTCAAAACTTGAATAATGATTTAAAATGTGCACGTCATGTAATACGGGTACGACGACAACTATGATTTTCATAAATCTAATGTCATTTGGTACGATCTCATTTCTATCCATGTCTATTTATTGTATCTATGACTATACAATAGAATTCGGCAACACATCTCCGTGTCTTATCTTATTTTTATGGGTTGCACATTATAAAACATATATAAGTAATATATTTGATGTCAACCATTTATAACAACAAAACAAGAACGAGATAATGGACAAGAATGTGATCATTTAAATTTGAAGTCCAAATATTTTTCAAGTTTGGTGCAATTGTTGCTAATAAAGGCCTTACGCCAACATAGCTAGTGACACTAGGTGAATAAACAAATAGTATAGCATGGATTTCTTAAATAAATTAATATAAAAGAAATGAGAAGCAATATGTTATGAGCCCTTGGACAGTTTGAAAAGCGAGGAATAGATTTGCATATGAAAACCTCTCTCTATATATGTATACAAACACAAATGCACAAACACACAAATAAGAACTTGTGACTATAGCATACTTATTCACATAGTCATCTATCAAATAATCATCTATATAAAGTGGGCATTTCTTTATGTCAATCACCTAAAGGTAGGAATCGACAACGGTTCGGCTCAAGCCTAAACCAAACCGTTAAACTATTTTAAATGGGTCGGCGGTTTGATTTGGTTTAGGATTGAGCTTCCTTAACCGGTTTGAGCTCAGTTTGGGATGGCTCAAGCCGAACTGAACCGAATTGGGCCAAACTGGTTTAGGAACAGGTTCGGTTCAAGTTTGGGAACTCCCAAACCGGTTAAGTCGAAACCGAATCGTTGTTGATTCTTACCTGAAGGACTTATTACATGCGTTGTCTCCACTATAATTAGTGGACACACAATCATCTATGCACAAAGCTTTCGTGTATAACCGATAATAACATCGATGCATCGATCCTTGGGGGATTTTTTTTGGGGGTTGTTATGCATGTTCCTTTGTGAATAAGGATTTGCTTAAACCATGAGAATAACGTTGTAAAGATATTATGACAAAATTGCAACACAAACTTTAAAGGTGGATACTTATATTGTGTATTGCGATATATTCAAATTATGCATATTTCCAAATGCTCGATTTTATGACTCTCTCATAATAATCCTAGTACATTGTACAAATTCTCTTACCAACCATCTAATACATAGACATCCCCCCATGTCATACTTGTTTATATATTTGTATAATGACTTGGCCACATTCCTACAATGCAACACTGACTATAATAATGATTCACGACCATCCAACATATAGCCAGCCCCCAAAAGCCCAAACTCTATATGTGCAAGGGAGGTGTTGCATTTGCAACATGCAAAGTAATTGTCTAGTGAGACTTCAAATGAATTATAAATGGTAGTAGGGATGAGTAGAAATAATGGTGGAGCAATCAGAGGAAGCATATCGTCCCATATATTCTATTATTGTGCGAATTGTTATTTGGAGAGTGAAAATGTTGATTCATCTCTCTAACTAAGATTGATTACGAGACCCATTCAAGGATATAATATGAAGCCCATGTATGAAAAGTGCTTCAAAGATATGAAGGAATCCATGTTACGATATATTCATCTAGGTCTTTGATGTCCTCTTATGGGTGAAGATGGTGTGTAGGACCTCAAGGGCTTATAATTTTTGTCCCTTTTTTTATGGAAGCTTTTATTTTTAACATGGTCATTGCATGACTTGCACTTCACAATACCAATAGGTAAATCACTGCGGTGCATCAAACTGTATGAATGTTCTTAGAGTTTTTTTATTGTTAAAAATAATTGAACATGTTGCCGATTGATAATATTGTTTTGCCACTTTAGAGCATGTTCTGTCATGGAAATAGGAAGCCATTGGAGCAAAGAATGTGTTTTTGTGATGTTAATAGACAAGAAGGTCACGTCTGCAAAAACACCGAAGGGATTGGAAACAATACGATGCCGCCATTGCTAGTTGTTGTTCAAACAAATGGATTCAGGTTTTAAAAGCTACAAAGGCATAGAGTTGAGCACGACAACCAACAATGAATGGCCCTATAAAGAAAGGGTGGGTAGATAAGCATATGGTTTGTTGGCATTGTGGATACCACCCGAAACCTCGAGGTGAGAGAGGGAGAGAGAGCTTTTAGTTGGTAAGGTTGTACATTGGAGACCTAAAGAGACATGCCTACATTCGATAGTGGCACCGGGTAAATTAAGAGGATATGTATGGAGTAGTTAATAAAGAGGGTGAGAAATTGGGTCTCAAATCCAAGAAATAGAACTTAGTAGTAGGGTAAAGGAGAGAGAGAGTGTGTGTTTTGTTGTTTTTAAGCACGTGACAAAAACGGTGCGCGAAAGGTGTGCATGGGAGAGGGAGAGAGAGAGGAAGAGACTAAATATAAGTTTCCTTTTTTTCCTTTTTTTTGGGGGCGGGGGGTGGTATTATTGGGCGGACAGGTGTGAACGCATATTTGTGCCCTCTCCAAAAAAGAAGAAGTTTGAGTTGACAGGCTGGCATGGCGGTGTGGCTGGTGGGACCCGCAGGCGTCCGCCCCGGCCCCCCCCCCCAAAAAAAAAAGAAAAGAAAAAGAAAGAGAGAGGAAAAGCATGATATAATACATATGTAATAATAATTAATAATAAGGTTTTTTTTTTCCAAAAAAAAAAAGAAAGTTTTAAAGTAAAATCAAGAAGAAGATGAAGAAGAAGAAGAGAGAAGAAAACGGAAGGCCTTCCCCTTCCAAAGAAATAAATGGATGGGATGATGGGACTACTACTACTACTACTACTACTACTTCCTTCTTTTTTACTGTACATTGGATAAGGCCGACGGACGAAATCGGTTGCTGTCCCTGTCAGCAGCCCAAATACGAATACGAATACGTATGTATAAGCATACGCATACGAATACGAATACATACCAATACTAATTCAAATCCTCTCTCTAACACCCCCCCCCCCCTCCTCCCTCTGTCTGATTCATCTGCTTCGAGACCCCCCCCCCCCCCCCCCCCCCTTCATCTCTCTCTCTCTCTCTCTCTCTCTCTCTCTCTCTCTCTCTTGAAACCATCGCCCAATACACTCTGTCCCTCTCTACTCTTTCTTTCTCTTCTCTCTTCAGATCCACTCTGAATCCTCCTCTTCTCCTTCTTGCAGGCTCTCCCTCTCTCTCTCTCTCTCTTCCCACCAGAGGCCAGAACCACCATCAAAACCCTAGCAGAGAATCGACCCCCCCCAAAGCAAGAAGCCATGGCTTCTAGGTCATACTCAAATCTAGTAGATCTAACAGGAAAAGGAGCGAAGGCAGAGGACCCCCTCCTCCTCCCTTCTTCACACACCAAACGTTTGTCAAAGCCCACCCCTTCCTCTTCAACCGACGTTTCTCTTTCAAACCACCTCTCCTCAGATTTGCTACCTTCTTCTTCTTCCTCATCCTCTCTCACCCTAGCTCAGCAGGATCGAATCATAATAGTTGCCCATTTCCTGCCCCTCCAAGCTCTAAGGAACTCTGATGGCTATGGCGGAGGATGGACTTTCACTTGGGACACCGACTCTCTCCTTCTGCAGCTTAAAGACGGCCTTCCTCAACACATGGAAGTAGTATATGTGGGTTGCCTCAACGTTCATATAGAACATTCCGAGCAAGAAGAAGTTTACTCAACCTTGCTTGAGAATTTCAGGTGTGTCCCTGCCTTTTTACCACACGACCTAAGAGATAAATTCTACTTAGGCTTCTGTAAACAACAGTTATGGCCCCTGTTTCATTATATGCTTCCTCTTGTTCCTGGCCACGGTGGTCGGTTTGACCGATCTCTGTGGAAAGCTTATGTCACAGTCAACAGATTATTTGCTGAAAAAATCATGGAAGTTATTAGCCCAGATGAAGATTTTGTATGGGTTCATGACTATCACCTAATGGTCTTGCCCACTTTCTTGAGAAATAAATTCAATAAGATAAAGCTTGGATTCTTTCTCCATAGTCCATTTCCTTCTTCGGAGGTTTTTCGAACACTTCCAGTTAGAGAAGAAATTCTACGAGGTCTTTTGAATTCAGATCTTATTGGGTTCCATACCTTTGACTATGCAAGACACTTCTTGTCTTGTTGTAGTCGTATGTTGGGATTGGAATATGAATCAAAGAGAGGTTATATAAGCTTAGATTACTATGGTAGAACAGTTGGTATTAAGATCATGCCCGTAGGTATTCATATGGGTCAATTGGAAGATGGGCTTAAGCTTTCAGATACAGTTGAAAGGATAAAGCAACTCAGGGCAGAGTTTGAAGGCAAGATTGTGTTATTGGGCGTAGATGATATGGACATTTTCAAAGGGATAAGCCTCAAGTTTCTAGCTATGGAAGAGTTATTGAGGCAGAACCCTAAATGGGTAGGGAAAGTTGTTCTCGTTCAGATTGCTAATCCGGCGAGAGGAAGAGGAAAAGATGTACAAGAGCTTCAGTTAGAGGCTGAGTCAGCAGTCTCAAGGATCAATGAAACATATGGGTTTGATGGATATTCTCCGGTTATCCTTATTGAGGAGAGAGCAATACCTTTGTCTGAAAGAATTGCATACTATCACATTGCAGAATGTTGTATTGTCACAGCAGTTAGAGATGGGATGAATCTCATTCCTTACGAGTATATTGTGTGCAGACAAAGTACTCCGGACCTCGACGCCATGCCAGGGTTATCTAATGCTGATTCAAAGAAGAGTATGTTGATAGTTTCAGAATTCATTGGTTGCTCTCCATCTCTCAGTGGGGCAGTAAGGGTGAATCCATGGAACATTGAAGCTGTTGCTGAGGCTATGAATTCAGCTATAATCATGCCCGAACCAGAAAAACAAATGAGACATGAAAAACATTATAAATATGTTAGTACTCACGATGTTGCGTATTGGGCCCAAAGTTGCGTTGGAGATTTAGAAAGAGCTTGTAAGGATCATTCGCGATGGCTATGCTATGGGTTAGGATTTGGTCTTAATTTCAGAGTAGTTGCGCTTGATCCTTACTTCCAGAAATTGCTGCTTGATGAGCATATTGTCTCATCATATAAGAATGCAGAGAGCCGAGCTATCTTTTTAGATTATGATGGAACCATGGTACCTCAAGGGTCTATTAACAAGGCTCCTAATCAGGATGTTCTTGCAGTATTAGACGTGTTGTGTCGGGACCCGTGCAATATGGTCTTCATAGTAAGTGGAAGAGGTTGTCATCCTCTCAGCGAATGGTTTTCATCTTGTGAGAATCTTGGTATTGCAGCGGAGCATGGTTTCTTTTACAGGTATTTGTTTATTTCACAGAGTTGAATAAAATATGATCACTAATACGTGGAATTGTAATTTATTTCATATGAAATATATTTTGATATTTGTATGCAGGTGGAAGAAGGATGCCCCTTGGGAGACACCTCTGCCTATAATAGATTTTAGCTGGAAAGAAGTAGTTTCTCCTGTCTTGAAGCTATACACTGAGAGTACTGATGGGTCTTACATAGAAGCAAAAGAAAGTGCATTGGTATGGCACTATCAAGATGCGGATCCAGATTTTGGCTCTTGGCAAGCCAAGGAATTGTTAGATCACTTAGAAAGTGTTCTTGCAAATGAGCCTGTTTCAGTTAAGTCAGGACAACAGATCATTGAAGTTAAACCTCAGGTTGGTCTTCATTGAATGTTACCAATGCATTAACATTTTTAGCTTTTTGAATGTTACATCCGCTTTTCAAATTGTAAATACTTGTGGTGTTGGTTGGTAGTGATTGACAAACGCTCTAATATTGTCACAGGGAATTAGCAAAGGAGTGGTTGTAGAGCAAATACTGTCTACACTAGCGAGTCGTGGCACGCCACCCAATTTCGTGTTATGTGTTGGTGATGATAGGTCGGATGAGGACATGTTTGAAAGCATAGAGGCAGCTATGTCTTCACCTCCTCATGTACCGTCAGCAGAGGTGTTTTTGTGCACTGTTGGGAGAAAACCAAGTAAAGCGAAATACTTTCTTGACGATACATCAGAGGTCTTAAGGCTATTAGTGGGAATTGCTACTGCATCTGATCCTATAAAAGGCAACTCTACTGGCAGCTTGCACATTGAAGACGTATATTGAAAAATCAATGCTGGTCATATAGATATATTGACAAAAAGCTGGACCTAATTGGCAATATACACAAATTTAGAGTTTGGGAGTTTCTCACTACTTCTTATAGTGAAAGAGGTTAAAGTTATCAGATATGAGATAGAACAGTTTAATGGCTCCTTGAATGATGGTGGGAGTCTTGATTCCACACCCTCCAAAAGTATGTGTGAAGTCCTTTCTTCAAGATTCTACTCTACATTCTCATGTGTACAATGTGAAGTTCGGAGGGAGCTGATAGGATGATGCATACAATGTTTAATGGCTTTGTTCATATCAGGTTTGCTCAATTTTGGATTGTGAGCTATTTTCCCGTGTGTATAGGTCGGTTCATCTTACAATATATATAGCAAATACTCGGCGGAAATGTTTGTGGCTTTGGGCAAGTATATATGTATATATATCTTGTCTTTAGCTCTGAGTTTTTTTTTTCTTTTATTAATGGGATAAGACTTACCCGACTTGTTCAGAACAACATTATTCTTTTAACCCTCGGAGTGGGGCCACATGATATTGTAAGAAGTTTTTTAGAACAAATTTTGAATACATACTTACGTTTGTCGGAGTCAAAAGTGTGATTTCATCCATATTTGTCTAGTTAATTAATGCATATGTATATATATTGATGTGAGGAGTAATTGAATGATTATAAGTGAATGAGAAAGTAGAGTACTATTGAATAGGTGGGATTTGAAATTGTGGTGTATGTTGTGGTTTTCGAGAGAGAGCGAATGTTGTGTCCCAAGCCAAGGACACCTTATTTTAATTTGGCTATCAAATTTAGGAAATTTCAGATGTGACTGCTCAGCTTTGTAGACATTGGAAATTACCCAATTTGGTCTTCATGATTCCCTGGAAGAGATATTATGATCTGTATGAAATGTAATACAGTTTTCTGGTTTACATGTTTGAAATCATGGTGATATAAATACTCTGCATCCTGTTGAAAAGATTTATTTGGATTCTTTTGGTATTTGAATTATCATGGAATTTATGAAATAGGAAAAGTCAGGATTTTGGCATTGCATGAAGTCCCAGATTCCTTGGGGATTTTTCTTCAATTAAGAGATTTAATATTTGAACTACATACAACTAAGCATTGAAGTACCTTTTTTCGAGTTTTGGTGAAGCTCGTAAGTGAAGATCAAATAGCCCAAGTGTTTGTTTAGGAGCCTAGTGAACAATAAGGAGAATAGTTCCGAGTACCCATGGCCATGCAAAGGGACCTTAAAGCTCTATGTGTTGCCTAGAAGTTGATGCATGTGGTTTCCTTTGAGAACATCCTCAATTTTCTTCTTTCCCTCAATGGAAGGAACTGAAAAAGATATTTTCAAATAGTTGGATCGGAGGAGGTGATAGACCATGCATATCAATGATACATGAAAGATCATGATTGAAATAATTGGATTGATGTACACATCAAAACATGGAGAACAAAGATATAAACACTTGATTTGACCCTTGAGGTGTACATATTTGATGGTGGTATATTAACTTATGACGTTAATGTTTAATAATAAAATATCATTTGTATGTGTTTCTTTGAGTCCTTCACATGAGGGTGTTTTCAGGTTTGACTATGGAAGTTGGTGGTGGAATTTTATGTTTAATATACTTAATTAATGCATGTACAAACATTCAACAACCTATATTTTATGTTTATGTAAAATTACATCCTCTAATAGAGTGGAAAAACACGTTGCGACTTGAAATGATATTTAGTTAGGATGCATTCAATTGTTTCCCTTAATGGACCATCTTATACAACGCCAAAATTCTAAAATGTAAAGGATATACATTGGTTATTAAATATTATTAAATCATTGAACACCCAAGTTCCGTGTGTCAAGATGTGTACTTACATCACCAATCGAGAAACACAAATCAATACACATGCACATGAATACATAAAATCCCTTTATAAGAACATTGAGGATAATGTCAAATGGCTCGAATGGAGAGGTAGCGTACTGCTTGAGTCAACCACATGAACATATCATGTGAATAGAAGATGTACCTTTATCCACAATTCACGTATTTGGTTGGAGCATGAAGATCACTATGTAGTATATTTGTGGGCCCATATTCATGAAGCATTTTCTATAATGCACTCTATATAGATATTAGACATGCATTAGTTTAAGATTCATGCACAAAATGCGGTCATGCATGTTAAGGCCATGTAAAAAAGTGCCAACCCATGATATAGTGAGCATTGGAAAATTAACTCCAAGGCATTCAACACCACAATCAACTCATTTGCGTATGAAGTAAAAAAAAATGTAAATTTATCTAATACTATTGATTTTATGTTTAGTTCAGAAACCTCATGAATCAAATGTTTTGTTGGCATGAAAATTTAACTTTGCTCGATGTAGGATGTGTAATAATCTATTACTACCCTTTATCATGCAACGGGCTTTTGTAAAACAAATTGTCAAAAGTATATGTGGATGCATATCCCTTCAGTTCTCATGGGTACGTGTCAAGTGAGTTATGTAATCACACTTGGTGGGTGTCACATGTGTGTTTTTTCCTTTGCCTAGAAATAGGTGCCCAATTATGTTATGCTATGTGGTTTAGCTAGAAATAATCAATGTTCCCCCCCTTATGGCCTCCCTTTTACGTTCCGTCTACAAGCAACTCACTATTTTCATGCGAGGCTCTTATCTTATAAGGAAAATAGTATACAAGTGTCACGATCCATAGTTAGACCAACTTCTCCCTTCGAAAATTTCGAAACAAACTATCATTAGAAAAAGATTGCCTATAACTCTAACATTTGTATAGGAGGTTGATTGCCTCAAATGCAACAAGGGAGTCACAACATCGAGATATGTTCATATTGATAAATCGATAACAATCTTTATGTGTAGCTAGCCATAGATGATAACATAATTGATTAACCCTTGGATTGTTTTAGGTCTCAAGTAAAACCTTTGTCAGCAAATCCCAAATGAAAAAGTTGTTCACCCCAATTTAGTTGCAACTACCATTTTTCTTTCGCATCAACACCTCTTCTCATTCAATCAACCTTTGGAATGTAACAAATAATTGTCCACCCTAGACCCACTAAATATAAACTTGTCCCTCAATTTTAGTGCAACAAACGAGTGTTTGTTAGATAAAGATCACTTTCTGTTATGTCTCACTTCATTCATACTAACCATGAGTTGGGTTTTCATGTTAATATTTCTTTTTATTTGATCAGTCTTGTGAGCTTAACCAAAACTTACTCGTTTAAGTTAGCATTAATAGCTCTAATGGATTTAACCATTTTTGCGAAGTAAAAATTCTCTTTCATTCCATCTCGTGATTGGGTTCCTTGTGATTTTGTGTCATTTTCTTTTTGGTGTGCAATGTGCCTCTTGTATTGTATAGTTGTTTTCCAACTCTACTTGTAGTGTGTCATGCAATATGTTTTGTAATGACAACACATATTAAGGCTCTTCTATTGCAATTTGGATTTGGGCTTCTTTAGCCTCTACATGTTGGGCATGTAGGGTTATTTGAGCTTCGACTAGAAAGGGTTGTGCCTTGGCTACTTTGTATCGTGTGCCTTGGCTAATTCGTATTGAATGAGACCTTCAAAATTCTATTGCGGGTTCATTTTCCTTTCCAATTTTGGCAACAATATCCATATGAATATTCCAAGATTGCAATGCATTTTGAAAAATCCACCCCATTGTGTAAAAGCAATGTTCAGAAGTTGCTTTTGAACTTTGAGTACCTAAAGGTTTTTATAACTTTGCAACTTTGGACATTGAATTATCATTCTTGAAATGAGTATTTGGATTAGATCATCATCGTGTGTTGAAGTTAGATGTGTTCTTACATATCATTTTATAATTTTGATATGTATGTGATTCCCATGAATTGGTATTTAATCCAACCCCTTGAAAAACCAATCCCCAAAATGATCCCTAAACCTCTCTTTTACAGTTAAGTTGCACGAAGTAGTTTTGATTTTTAGGTGATTCATGCTTGTCAAGTTGGCATTAGATGCCCAAGGATGATTTGTCCTTAGTGTGGCTTCCGTTTGCACGACACCCGAACACGTCTATGACTTGATGGAGTAACCCTCAAGTATGAGTAACCAATGTTTATACATGCTACTCGACAAACTATGAAAAGAACTTGCCACCAACTTAATTGGCAACATGGGTTGATGTTATACAAGCCCAAATATGGCAACAAACATCTATCGTAGACCCATGGCTCGTCTAGGATGCAATTCACTAACAAGCAAAATCCTGAGTCTAGGTGGCGAATGTGAAATTCTAATACACATACACATACATGCACAAATTTATGCATGAATTACAAAATCATATACATTCTTTAGATATTTTTTAATATTTTTTTAAAAACTTATATTGTTTTGTTATTGACAAAATTTCCAATGCTTATGAATAAGTTTTCATTTCTTTGAATGGTTTAGAATTTCTTGAAATTTTAATTTATTTTACAAATGCCAAAACCTTTGAAACCCTTATTGTAAATATTTTTGGCATTACATAAGTTTTATTTCACAGTAAAAAGATTTTTCTTTCTTCTTTGCCACAATTTCCAACAAAAGGTAAAAGTGGCTTTCGATGATATCAATGTCTAGCTGCATTCAGGACTTGCTAGCAGTGTCTTGATGCTTGTTGAAAAATAACAGGTTTTGTCAAGCAACCGTTTGCTATTATGTGAACAACGATTGCCTCACATATTTTGATCAAGGTGTCACACGACGATAGCCAAAATATGTATGAAAGCGACATGTAAAATAGTAGAGTATCTATAGATACTTAGAATATACATTGCTTGATTTGTTTATGTAATTCACCTAACTAATGGGAAGCACTTTTTTCTTGGAAAAACAAATGCTAGAAATACTAGCACTTCTCAAAGAATTTTGGAAATACCAAAATAATGGTAAATGTGCATGAAATACTAGCCCTTATATCACATGAGAAGTTCTATGTTTGGTTAGCACTTTAGGATAGTTATGGGTATTTCCAACATGAATAGGTCAAAATATAAAAAAATGTTGGAATTTCATGTACTTTGGCGATGTTGGTATTTCTAGCACATTACTGCGATCTTTGAACATTCTTGCAAAAGTAGTTCTTTATACGAAAAACAATAATCTCTAGTATCTACCATTGTTTCCAAGATTGTTGTAGACAAAGTCCTATTGCAAAATTATGGGAGTATTTGCCTATACTAGCAATTTGATGAACTAAGAAAAACTACACTATGTGGAACAACATAACCGTGTACGCATCCTCCTTTTATCATAACATTAGTGCCAATAATTTATGTTGAATCAATACACTAATTAAGAAATATGTTTATCCCTAGTTAAATAATTATTTATAGATAAGGTACACACAAGGTGTGTTCTAACTTCTACATGAGAGCTCTACATGAGAGAATGAAGATCAAGAGATAATCCCAAAGGTGTGTGCTGCATGAGAGCTCTTGCTCTTTATACCAGTTGGAAATCCAAATGGGTTCCTTTTACATTACAAGCCCAAATGGCATTGGTCGTTGTTACTTGAACTCGTACACATTAAGACAAATATTTTACATTAGAAATCATTAAGCCTTAAAACCAAAGAATATGTCATCATATTTGTAGGCATGATGGATATGTGGTGAAATACATGTACTGTTCTCATAGATTCACATAAACATCGTGGTCTCCAAATCAATCATGTTTGCAAAACTCATTAGTAAAAATATTGTGTCTCAAGCCTAAATTTATGAAGTAAGGCATCTTCTCCTCTAGTATGAACAGAAAAACAAGAACATGTAATAAATATTTCTTTGTAAATTGTGTTCCACATGTTGAGAAGGGATGGGTGACATATAGGCGAGTGATAGAACAAGATCAAATGAAAAGGTTATGATGGTTTAGTTCATGTCCCACATACAAAGGCGGCACAAACCTTTTAGACTATATATGAGACTCAAGAATCTCTTAACTCTGTCCCTTCGGGGACATCTGATAAAATTGGAACGATACAGAGAAGATTAGCATGGCCCCTGCGCAAGGATGACACGCACAAATCGAGAAATGGTCCAAATTTTTTCCTCGCTTTTCCTTGCTACCTCCTCTTGTTTGTTTATCGCTAGTTTTAGGCGTGGATTTTCATTAGATTTCAGTCGATCTAACCTTGCCTTCTTGCTTCTGTTAGAAATGAAACCTGAAGAGTAGAATAATATCTTCGTTACTTAGGTTTGAGTTGGAAGATCAAGAAATGAATCACATCTTGCTTGCATTGTTTGCAAAACAGAAATCTTAAGGAATGGAAAAGAATACAAATTTTCTTACTTGTTTTTTAGTAAGTGAAAGTTGGAATTAAGACTCAATTTCCTAGCTTAATCCTCTACAAAAGTGAGTTCTTTTTGGGCTGTTTTAGAATTGAGTTAGTTCAGTTCTCTACTGCCGTGTCTTGTCCGAGACAATATTAGTGATGCTTTTGCTTATTTATGAATTAGTAAAGGATGTTTTCTAATAACTTTATTAATACCTCTATAGTACCCCCTTGAAGCCAACATCTCTCTCCTTGCTACATTGAACAAGTACATGGACACCCCCATAAAATGAAAGAATTTCACTCCGATTCGAAATCAGAGATTGAACTTAGACGCAAACAGAAATAAGAAAGAACACACAATTTACGTGGAAAACCCTGATTTAGGGAAAAACCACGGAACAGAGATTTCACTATGAGAAATGACAGAATACAATCACAGAACAATGAAACCTGATTTGGTATGAGCATATACTGAAACCACGATTTCAGTCAAGCTCTTCAAACTCTAGCACACATGTGACTATTCCTTTCGAAGCTTCCGAAGCTTCTCTGTCTTTTTCTCTTTTGCTTCACACTTCTTTTCTTCTTACTTAGCTTCTGAGTACGTATACTCTTGCACAGCCACTACTGTGCAGAAAACCAGTCGTTCTCAGATTCACCGCACACACACTTCACGTTTATCTCTCAGATATATATATATATATATATATCTCACACCCTCACATACGTTATGTAGGTTTTCCCCCTTTTCTCACTATTTCACTCTTAGTGAGTTATCCCACATACAGGCGCACTACCAGGCCTGTCAGCATATATATACTAAGTCATTTTCTTCTTTGTATGTAGAAGACATATGTATATGTATATGTGTGTCTATTTGATTGAGTACGAATTTGACTCTCTCACCGAATTCGATCAGCTAACCCCCGATTCGGTTCTTCGCAACTGACTATTATTTTGCTTTCCGAATTTCGACCAAATTCGGTAATTCGGTTTTTCGGCCGATTTCAATAATTCGACTCTTTTCGGCTTTTCGGCCGATTTCGACCAGTCGACACTCAAGTCGACTTTTCGGCCGACTCCCCCGCAAGGAGGGACGCCTTTACACAACAAACTCCCCCTTCACTCCTGTAGGGGGAGAACCAACCAAGCCAATCTTATTCCTGCATGCAACAAGTTTTTCCATAGGCAAAACTTTTGTGAGCATGTCTGAGCCATTTTCTTCAGTGGGGATCTTAGATAGAGCAAACTCATTTTCTTCCACTCTTTCTCTTAACCAATGGTACCTTCTTTGAATGTGCTTTGTACGAGAGTGGTAGGTAGCATTTTTAGCCAGATGGATAGCACTTTGATTGTCACAATGAAGTAAGTACTTGTCTTGCTTCAATCCTAGTTCATTCAAGAACTCTCTCATCCAAATCAGTTCTTTTCCGGCTTCCACTGCAGCCATATACTCAGCCTCGGTGGTAGACAAAGCCACAACCTTTTGCAATCTTGATTGCCATGACACAGCTCCCCCTGAATACATCATCACATACCCTGATGTGGATCGGCTAGAATCTACATCACCCGACATGTCAGAATCTGTAAAACCTTCTAGTACAGGTTTCCCGGAGCCATATCTAAGACATACATTCGAAGTTCCCTTGAGGTATCTAAGAATCCATTTCACAGCTTCCCAATGCTCCCTTCCAGGATTTCCCATGTATCTACTAACTGTCCCGACAGCGAATGCAATGTCCGGCCTTGTGCAAACCATAGGATACATAAGGCTACCAACCGCAGAGGCATACGGCACTCTTCTCATCTCTGCCTTATCTTTCTCAGATTTCGGACATTGTCCTGAATTTAACTTACAGTCCATTGGCAATGGAGATCCGACTGATTTTGCATCGCGCATATTAAACCTTTGCAAAACTTTTGTCACGTATTTCTCTTGTGACAGCCATAGCAAGTTTTCAGTCCTGTCCCGGACTATATGCATTCCCAAAATCTGTTTTGCCGGTCCTAAGTCTTTCATGGCAAATGATTTGCTCAATGATTTCTTCAAGCTTGCAATCTTTTTGACATCCTGTCCAACAACCAACATATCATCCACATACAACAACAGAATAAGAAAGTCACCCTCATTATACCTTTTCACAAATACACAATGATCGGCTTGTGTTTTGTGGAATCCATGTTCCAACATGAAGGACTCAAATTTCTTATACCATTGTCGTGGAGCTTGCTTTAAACCATACAAGCTTTTCTTCAACCTACACACGAGATTTTCTTTTCCTTTTACCTCAAAGCCCTCCGGTTGTTGCATATAGATTTCCTCTTCTAGCTCACCATGCAAGAAGGCTGTTTTAACATCTAGTTGTTCGATTTCAAGATTCATACTAGCTGCCATACTCAAGACAGTCCGAATAGAGGTCATTTTTACAACTGGGGCAAAAATCTCATCGAAGTCAACACCCTTTTTCTGTTGGAAACCCTTTACGACGATACGGGCCTTATACCTGGGTGTACTACCATCTTCACCAGTCTTTAATTTGTAGACCCATTTGTTTCTAAGTGCCTTCTTACCATCAGGCAACTCCATCAACTCATAAGTTAGGTTCTCATGCAAGGAATCCATTTCTTCTTGCATGGCATTATACCATTTCTCCTTGTGTGCATCAGTCATGGCCTCTTCATAGCATTCTGGTTCCCCTTCATCAGTCAAGAGAACATATTGACTGGCTGGATATCTAGAAGAGACCTTCCTTTGTCTTCGTGGATATCTTCTCCCTTCAATAATTGGCTGATGGCCGTTTTCTTCCAGCAACTCATCTTCCGACTCTGACTCGTGTGTATCAGTCAGATGTTGGGTGTCGACCGACTCAGATTGTTGTTGGGTATCGACCGACTCAAATTCAATTTCATTAGCCGATTGTTGTGTGTGAGTCGGATCGACTAGTATTGACTCCATAGCAGTGGTCGATTTGGGAGACGACTCTGGTCTTTGTTGCTCCCAGTCCTCGATAGTCTTGTCTTCCATGAATATGACATCTCGACTTCTTATCACTTTCTTGTCACGGAGATCCCACATTCTGTACCCGAACTCGTCTTCCGAGTACCCCAAGAATATACAAGGTTTGGACTTGCTGTCCAGTTTTGACCTCTGATCTTTAGCAACATGTACATAGGCCAAACATCCAAACACCTTTAAGTGCTGATAAGACACATTTCTCCTTGTCCACACTCTTTGTGGTACATCCCCCTTCAAAGGCACTGATGGAGACCTGTTTATGAGATAAACAGCAGTCAACATTGCTTCAGCCCAATATGATTTTGGCAATTTTGCATGTGCCAACATGCTTCTTACCCTTTCCATTATGGTCCGATTCATTCTTTCTGCTAGACCATTTAGCTCAGGTGTCTTCGGCACCGTATACTCAAGTTTGATGCCTTGAGTCTTGCAATACATTTCAAATTGGCCTCTATATTCGCCACCGTTATCTGTCCGGACAGCCTTCAGCTTTTGTCCGGATTCTCTTTCTGCCCTGGCATGAAACTCTTTAAAGACCGACAACACTTGGTCTTTAGACACCAGCACATAAGCCCACACTTTCCTACTGAAGTCATCAATAAATGTGACAAAGTATTGTCCTCCACGATGAGATGGGGCATCAACATAACATACATCGGTGTGCACCAGCTCTAAGGCATGCTCTCTCCTCATTGGAGGCCTAGAGTGAAACGCTGTTCTATTTTGCTTTCCAGCGAGGCAATCCACACACCTTTCCAAATGCACTCCTTTCACCTCTGGTAGGAAATCCTTTTCCGCAAGGATATGCATTCCCCTTTCACTCATATGTCCGAGCCTTTTATGCCACAACTCACCATCTGAGCCAGCCACTACATTTGCTTCCTCTCGACACAACTTCCCATGCATTACATACAGTGTGTTCTGTTTTTGGGCTCGAGCCACGATCAGGCTCCCTTTACAGAACTTCCATGAACCATTTTGGAAGCCACCGCTGTACCCTTCATCGTCTAGCCGTCCAGCCGATATCAAGTTCAACCTGACATCCGGAACATGACGTACATCCTTCAACATTAACCTGCAACCTGTAGATGTTAGCAAGCACACAGTTCCTATGCCCACAATCTTGCATTCCCCGTCATTTCCCATCTTTACATGACCATAGTCACCCGCTGTGTAGGATGAGAAACATTCTCTTTTGGGAGTTAGGTGAAATGATGCACCGGAATCCACTACCCATGAGCTCTCAGCACTTGCAAGATTCACACTAGCTTGTTCACATATGAACAACATCTCTTCCTCACTAGTTACGATGGCTGAGGTATTTTTATCATCGGAGATTTTTCTAGGTTCGGTCTCATCAGCCATGCCTTTGTCCTTCCTAAGATGTCGACAATTCTTTTGGAAGTGACCAGGCTTCCCACAATAAAAACATGTAGGTCTTCCTCTAGATTTCGACCTAAACCTATCCCCATTTTCTAGACTTCTATGTTCTCTTCTACCTCTACTAAATTCTTGGGTCACATTAGCCTCCGATTGAGATAAAGTACTTTTATCCTTTCTTCTTGTCTCTTCATTTAGAATACTCGTTTTTACTACTTGTAAGGATAAGTTGTCTTCTTTACATGAAGTGCTGAGTGTTACTATTAGGTTTTCCCAACTATCGGGTAGAGTACATAATAAAAGTGTGGCCTGCATACAATCATCTAGTGGGAACTTTGATGATGCTAACTGATTCACTAGTCCCATAAACACACTAATGTGCTCTACTATACTCTCCCCATCTACATACTTCAGTCTCACTATCTTCCTCATCAAGAAGGTCTTATTTAAGGCATTTTTCCTTTCATAGAGGGCGGAAAGCTTATGCCATAGCTCGAAGGCATTTGTGTCACTCGCTACATGTTGTAGGACACTAATGTCTACACATTGTCTTATGGTCGCCACTGCCTTCCTATTTAGGATTCTCCACTCCGAATCTATTACCCCCTTTGGTATATCCTTGTTTTCTATGGGCTCATACAAGTCTTTTACTATTAGGAGATCTTCCATTTTGATCTTCCAATCTGAATAGTTCTGTGCGTTCAAGACAATCATCCCAGGAAAACCACTCACGCTCCCTTCCATCTAGAACCTTCGGCTCTGATACCAGTTTGAAAGAATTTCACTCCGATTCGAAATCAGAGATTGAACTTAGACGCAAACAGAAATAAGAAAGAACACACAATTTACGTGGAAAACCCTGATTTAGGGAAAAACCACGGAACAGAGATTTCACTATGAGAAATGACAGAATACAATCACAGAACAATGAAACCTGATTTGGTATGAGCATATACTGAAACCACGATTTCAGTCAAGCTCTTCAAACTCTAGCACGCATGTGACTATTCCTTTCGAAGCTTCCGAAGCTTCTCTGTCTTTTTCTCTTTTGCTTCACACTTCTTTTCTTCTTACTTAGCTTCTGAGTACGTATACTCTTGCACAGCCACTACTGTGCAGAAAACCAGTCGTTCTCAGATTCACCGCACACACACTTCACGTTTATCTCTCAGATATATATATATATATATATATCTCACACCCTCACATACGTTATGTAGGTTTTCCCCCTTTTCTCACTATTTCACTCTTAGTGAGTTATCCCACATACAGGCGCACTACCAGGCCTGTCAGCATATATATACTAAGTCATTTTCTTCTTTGTATGTAGAAGACATATGTATATGTATATGTGTGTCTATTCGATTGAGTACGAATTTGACTCTCTCACCGAATTCGATCAGCTAACCCCCGATTTGGTTCTTCGCAACTGACTATTATTTTGCTTTCCGAATTTCGACCAAATTCGGTAATTCGGTTTTTCGGCCGATTTCAATAATTCGACTCTTTTCGGCTTTTCGGCCGATTTCGACCAGTCGACACTCAAGTCGACTTTTCGGCCGACTCCCCCGCAAGGAGGGACGCCTTTACACAACATAAAAATCATGTGGATTCATAAGGAAAGGCATGCATAAGGAATCAACTATTAAACCATTGGCTCATGTGAAGATTTTGTTATTGCTCAACCAACGTGCTTGCTTATAGTGCTACCTAGGGGAGGGGGTGATGCAAGTTTTAAAAAACTTAACTTGCACCCTAAAAACAACATGGTGCACACCTATGAAAACATCTACGTAAGTTGCATACATGTCCATGGACATAGTTTTCCACAACTACAACATTGCTTACAATTAAGGTTTATTAGCCATACTTTTGGATGTTCGGTTACTTGGTTGCGATGCTGCAACCATATGCATATTTTTTTCAACTCTATTAAAGTTTGGGCTCTATGAACAATCTCATTGACTGTCAAGTGTTAACCAAGCTCAAATTGTCTCCACATGGTCCTTTCAAGAAATCGCTATGGTTGTCTCCACATGCATGTTATATTTCTCATGATATTTCCATAACATAGCTATACTCACTTCTGTGAAGCAGCTTCTAGTACCAATCTTGAATAGACTATGTGGGGTTTCATCTCTTCTTGAGGTTCCCACCCCTAACTCGATAATATAATGCATTACAAAAGAAGTATTATCCATCATGCTATATAAATATATATACATACAACATATTGGATAAAACAACTGTTAATTTATTTCGTTACGAGGATGACACTGTAGTCAAGCCTAATGGCTTTACCATACCGATTCAGATTGAAGGAAGAGATGATGATGCATATATTAAGTATTTTCATGACTCTTTTAACACGGTGTGCTTGAGATTGTTTATAAGGAGCCAAAAAGACTCAGTGGAATAAATCACTTCATGTATCATTTTGAACATAATAGCTTTTAAGAGTACTTAGGATGTATTCTATGCATCCTTTGATCTTTAAAAATGGTTGGATGCATGTCACATAATCTCACATTGTTGATTTTCCTAAAATATTTTTTCATCGCAATTACAAAAAGCCTCCACATATTAAGTTCTAATTGTACCAATCATGGTGGCATCTAATATGATCACCATTTCAGAATAATGCTACAATTGGGTGAAAATAATAGAGGATGTGGATTATGCTTAATCTAAATGTCTAACCTTGAAAAATTACACCGTATGGAACATGATAATCATGCATGCATCCCCCTTTTATCGTAGAATTAGTGGTAATAATTTATGTCCAAGGCATTTAATTTTGAGGAGAAGAATCCACATTAAGCAATAGTTATGGCGTGCACAATTTTCTGCACAATAATAATCCCTTTGAGCCAAGGCCCAAGCTTGACCTTCCAATTGTGTCATCGATATACCACAGGTCACTTAGTCTTATATTAGAGTACAACTAATAGATTCAAAAGGATGCTTGCTACCATTCCCAAATGGTTTGCCTGTAATGGGCATGTATTTACTTAATACTCTTTCCAAGCTTACATAAACCCACTTGTTTTATGGCCAAACCTACATATGAAGAGTCCAAGACCTACACAAAAGACATGGCATTGGATGGTAAGGTTTGCATAGACATTTCAATGTAAGCCAATTGTTTAAGCCAAATTATTATATGCACTAATTATTCACATTTTATAAATAGGTGGTTGTTCATTTCGAAGTCAAGGCGATTGTTCAATATATTTTCCACATTCAGTTTATTCACTCTTTGGGGATTGACTAATGGTGGTTGGTGTTAAACAAGATAAACTTAGGGGATTAGGGTGAATAAAGAAAACAAGTGCAATTGTTTCACCCTTGAACTTTAAGTGCTATGAGAACCAACTTGTAATGTGCACATCACTTGTATATAAAATAGACTCAAAAACTCATGATGAACAACTCTCCAAGAAAGGTTATTAATATGTACACAAGGTAAGTTCCAAATATATTAAAGGGGATCATTAGTTATATTTGAAATCCACATTCCACAATCACTAAATAACATTGTTGCAATTCAAGCTTACTTGTTCACAATATGTCATTGTTGCAATATTTGATGATTCATTCATGATATGAAGGTGTTTTGCTTTGATGCTATGCTAGTCCATTGCATGACAAGTCATACAATTATGTTAGATTTTTTGTTCATCGGTAATTCTACATCATGAACTCTTCAAGAAATTGAAATCAATATTATATGTTAAAGTTTTTGTATCTAACCTAATTGTGTTGTATGAACCAAACATATGAAACAATATTTAGCTAATCGTAACTAACGACAAGAAGTTGCACCATATATATGACCTCCTCCTTAATAATGTTAGTGGTATTTTGAGCAATGCATTTTAGGAGTAATCAACGTCTTTTGGCATTAGCTCTAGAGCTATAATTGAGTAATTAACATCTTTTGGCAGTGAGAGTTTTTAATTAAGAAAATAACCTTATGTGAGTAATCTTCTAATTTGAAGATGACACCTTATATTTGGAAGTTACTAGCAACTATTTGATTTGTGTAGTGTTACAATTTGCGATATCACATGAGAAAGCATGAGAAACAATCCTTGCGTGCCATGTTTCCTTTCTCGTAATAACTAACCCAAATCTAAATGGCAAGTATTGAGTTGATGACTTTATTTTACTTCAATTTTTATCAACACACCCACTTAATATGGATTGCTCTATATTATTAATCTCCGACCAGAATATTATTTTATTTATATAGAATCGTACACAACGAACTAATCCATCTTAAGAACATGAATATATCTTCCAAATAATTCAACATTTTTATATACATTCAAATACTCATAGTTTCAATGCCTTGAAAATACGTTTTAAAACATGGTTCAATTGTGAAACAATCTCTAGGAAATACGAATGGTTGTAAATGCTAATCATAACCTCGATACTTGAATAATGTAATTAAGTTAAGAGCTCATAAGATATTGAGTCAAACATAATCATGCTTCGAGATATACAAGGTTCTTCCCTTAACAAGTGTTTGAGCATTTGAGTTTTGGAAAAAATTATCAAAAGAAAATGTAGCAAATCAATGTTATTGGTCCAATTTAAAATGTTGCATTCTTTTATGTTTTCTGATCTAGCTCATGACATACATTCACAACATCTATGATGTTATATTCTTAATATGGTTAAAGATACGTGTAGGTTTTTATTGTGAGGAATTAATGCACAATAAACTCTTAACCAAGAAATTGTAGTTGTAAGACACATAATCTTCATATGTATTTCAATTCATGAGTCGCGAGCATTTGAGCATCTTATCACTTATTGATTATTTCATAAATTATTTAAATATCGCACATCAATGTTGTATTAGTTTCTACATGTATGTGGCAAACATTACATGTAAAAATATAATGCCAACCATTATCGCCAGTCTATACAACATTCATCAACATGTTATTTATGTTTTTTCATTTATTTTCATCATATTCGAATTTGTCTTGAATACAAATGGTCATCAAACTCTCTTTTGAAAACGTCAACAGTGTAAGTTGGTTGCAGTTGGTTTAAACTACATCGAAATCACATATTCGTTTTGGATTTGGAATGCAAGACTTCTAAAGAGACAAAAAGAACACGTTTTCAATCCGACTCCTTAAATGCGAGGGGAGCTAAGAGGATAATTACCCTCGACAAGAAGAAAAGAGATGAAATTTATATGTTGATTTTTGACAAATGCCTTCGAGTTGGGGGGGGGGGGGGGTTGTTACGAGGGGTGTTTTGGGGAATAAAGAAAATGGAAGGGTATTTTGGGAAATAAAAGAAAATGGAAGAGCATTTGAGAGGGGTATTTGGGAAAATAACGAAAACCGAAGGTTATATTCTGTCTAAATAATGAAATGATCAATTTTCATTTTTTCGAAATCCTGTCGGGTTCGAAACTTCAGATAAAAATGGTGCGTAAAGAAGACGACGAAACTGAAGCAGAAAGCAGAAGAAGTCGAAAAACATACCGCAGAAACTGAAGAAGAAGACAAGGCCAAAGGAAGCAGGAGAAGAACAAAGAGTAGCAAGAAGAAGAAGAAGAAGAAGAAGAAGAAGAAGAAGAAGAACTTCAACGAAGAAGGAAAGAAGAAGAAGAAGAAGAATAAGGAAGTGGCCGAAGTAGAGCTAAAGAAGAAGAAGAAGAAGAAGCTAGAGGAGGACGAATAAATTGCAGAAGATGAGCTGTGAATCTGTATGCAGAGGATTTTTGCTTCGTCGCCAAAGCTTCAGGTCCCGAAATATAGCTTTAACGATGGATAACTCCAGATCTTGGTTTAGAAATCGCGGCAGGTCTCTTTCTGTTTCTTCCAAAGAAGAGTCTCTGGATATATCTCTGAGTGACTATGACGCTTTCAGACGCTCTCTCTGTGGTGGATCTCTCAAATACAAAGCTTTGTTTGTTGATGCTGCTGGCACTCTCATCGTCCCTTCTCAACCTGCTGCTAAGGTATTTAGAAAGACTTAAAATTTCTTGTCTTTTCAAGTCTTCTGCTTCTTCTCAGAATCTTTTGCTCACAATGCACATATATTTGAACAGTTCCACGCCTCTTTGAAAACTAAACGTTTCTCAGAATTAAAAAAGCTTATGTTGTTTTTTTTCTCATAATCTTTTATTGACATTGGATTTTGTTACCATTTTTATACCTTTGTGGAAAACGTTTCTCAGAAGAAAGAATAGTTATCAGGTGAGTAAAAATTTTTCAAAGGAAAGAACAGTTGTTATGGAAACTATATATGTTATTTCCAAAGATATCTAGAGTCTACAGTCAATTTTTGGATGGACGTTGCTTCTATGATGCGCATTTTGAACATTTTCTTACCTATTTAACTACATCTTTTTAGCACAATGTGTATTTCAATGTGTTCATACCTGGTAGTAAATTTCTTAATAGAAAGTACAGCTGTCAGGGGTACCTTTTATTCTAAAGTATTTGAAACCTATTCTTGTCTTTCTCATAATCCTTCATTCATATATCATATATTTCCACATTTTTGTTCCTCTTTGAAAACGTTTCTCTAAAGAAAGTAGAAACTCTATGCCTGTTAGGACCTTCAGCAATGTATTTGCAATTCTTTTGTTCTGGAGTCAAAATATTGAGATGCATGTATTTAGAATGATTTCATTTTATTTCAAAATGTGTTAAGAGTTGTGCTCTCTACTTTCCTGTCAGGTTTATCAAACAATTGGAAAAATGTATGGAGTGGATCTATCAGAAGCAGAGATTCTTGCTAGATACCGGTTGGCTTATGCGAAACCATGGTGCAACTCCCTTTTGAGGTGAAAACTTTATTAAACTTTTGAATTTGCAAACTGAAGAAATTTTAATTGGAGCTTCAATGACTAACCTTGGATTATTTTTAAAGATTTAAAGATGATGCAAGGCCCTTTTGGCGTCACATTGTGGAGCTGTCAACAGGTTGCAAGGACCCTAACTATTCAGAAGAGTTGTATCAGTACTACACTAGTGCTGAGGTTAAGATTCTGCATTCTTTGTTGAAAATGTTTTGTTTATAAAGGGAACACATGAAATGTTCTTGAGTTTTTCATATATCCCAAGAAGCCCCTGGTCAACTCCCTTTCACCATGTTGGATGATAAAGTGTTATGATAGTCTCTAAGGAGATAATTATGTGTACAAGGAACACCTTGTTAACTCCCTCTCACCATTATGATAAGCTTACATTGTGATTATGAACTTTATATGGCACGATAAATTAAACAGAGAGAGAGAGAGAGAGAGAGAGAGAGAGAGAGAGAGAGAGAGAGAGAGAGAGAGAGAGAGAGAGAGGGAGGGAGGGAGGGAGGGAGGGAGGGAGAGAAAGAAAGAGAGAGATTTTCCCTATTTTATGTTTATTTGGATTGCGCAGGGGCATTTGGGTACATGGTGAAAAACTCAAAGAGTGTTTCAGACATTTTCCCTATTTTATGTTTATTTTAGTAAACTAACCTGTGATTTTTTTTCATCCTAACAGGCATGGAAATTAGTAGATCCAAATGCAGGAAGAATCTTTACAGAATTGAGGAATGCTGGTGTGAAACTTGCTGTTGTGTCTAACTTTGATACTCGTCTGAGGCCACTTATGAAGGCAATGGAGTGCCATGACTGGTTTGATGCACTCGCCATTTCTGCAGAGGTAGAAATGCTAGAATGTCTAATGTATACAAGGGTAGAACTCCCAAATGCTCTCGACTCCACTGAACACCCTTGAACCAATCCTCAAAAAGAGAAAGGGAACTATGACTTTATGATTGCTCCCACAACTCACATTATTGAGAAAAAAAGGCGATGAATTGTCTATATAATGAATCAAATAGCATATATAATTGAGAAAACTGGGACGAATTGATCATATTTTTGCTTAGATTACACATAAAATTTCTTTCAGGGTTAACTAAGGTATTTGGGGAATTTCCTTTCAAGGTTACTTCAAAGTTCTTTTTCTGTATGTAATATGTCTATATCAATGATCCAAATCAATTCTGTTTGGAATATGTTATATAACGTTGACTTGATGTCTCATTGCTGTATAATCCTATGAGGTATTGAGTTAATTGCCTTTAGTTTGTTGATGAACAGGTGGGTGCCGAAAAACCCAACCCAGCAATATTCTTGGCTGCATGTGAGTTACTGAAAGTGAAACCAGAAGAGGTGGTTCATGTAGGGGATGATCGAAGAAACGATGTCTGGGGGGCAAGGGATGCTGGTTGTGATGCATGGCTATGGGGTGAAGATGTGAACTCTTTTTTACAGGTAATTATTATTAACATAAAGGATTATACAATGTATTGAAATTCATTTCACTGAGTTCAAATATGAACAATGTGAAGTAATTGACATTTTGTAGGTGGCGGAGAAAATTGGTATTCAATTTGTGGAATAGCTGTAAGACTATGGGCTGAGATAGTTTACCTTGGAACAGGTTTGACATTACGATGTGAGCTAGTTTAAAAGTATGTGACCTGTTTAAATTGGTAGAGGTGTTTTGTATAGAATGGAGTGTCAGCACCAGACATCAACAAACAGTTGCAATGGTTTGAATTTGTATATATGTGCACCATGAAACTGTTTAAATAGCATGCGACACAAGCCTGAACGTGATTTACACTAAAGGTCAGTGTACAGATGATTTAAAGGTTGTATCTCTTGTTTGAGATCATCTCAATCAAACACGTAACATTACGTGTGAGGTGGAATATACAAAGAATCTTAGAGTTCTTTGTGAAATCCAAGAGAAGATTGAAGGTGTGAATGCTGAATACTAGAAGAATTTGAAGGCCGAATAAGCAATGACATTAGCTCAATGGCAAATTGAAGAGAGATGGGTCAAAACAAATATTTCTTTCAGATCAAAGATTCAGAAATAGCCAATCTATTCTATGTTAAGATACTGCCATGTTCATATAAACAACTCTGGTTTTTCCTGTACGAAGAAACCATCATATTGAAATTGAGAAAGGAAATGTTCTTATTAGAGTATATATTTGGAGTTCAAATAAATGTGGAGTCATTTCTGATGCAGAGAAAACGACAAGAATGACAGCATTGTATGATAATATGACAAATAGGATGGGTTTACGAGCCCAGGAGTATGATTATTTTTAGCCATGTTGAACGTCCACCTTCAATAGATGTAGCGTTTCATGATGTGCAACCACAAGCATCAAATCAATGAAGCGAAAAAATGGAATAATGGAGCTTAAAAATGAGAAACATTATGTTAATATATTATCACTGTAACTGGTGCATTGACATCATAACAGATTGTGTCATAGGGGATCATCACAATTATCGTCCTCAGGCATTGAAGACCCATGATGTGCATGGGGTAATCCCTTGAAATGATCTATTTATGTGTAATGGTTTACTTTTTGTTGAAAACTCAGCATGTACATAGCAATATACTTTTGAGTTGATCTATTTATGTGATTAAAGAGGTCTTTATTCTTACACATGTACTCTCTTGATAATGTTTTCACTATAAAAAAGACGAGTTCTGTTGTGGTCTGTATACGTTTTATTTGTATATATAAAAGATGCCATCATATTGATAACCCATTAGCTAGGCAGTCAGGACTTTCTTCATGTAAGAATGACAGTAGGATGTTAGTTTTAAGTGTAGCAAGAATCAGTGGACACCTCACTGAATTTGGGCAGTAAAATTGCATAAATGAAAGAATGATTTTATAATTTTCTTCTGATCTCCAGTGAATGGTGGATGAGCATGAAGAAGTTTGGATTCATAATTAATATTTTCTTATTTGCAATTGTGCAAGCCATGTAGCTGTTCTGATGTGAAATTTGGGGTTTAGGGTTTAGGTAGTATGACCACCTTCATTGAATAGTTTTCAAAGAGTCAGTGCAACTCTTGATAATGCTTGAAGATTACACCCAAAAGTGAGAACATTGGGAATACAAATAATTACTTTAAAGTTCAGACTCCAGAGCATTGGATAAAAGCAATCACTTCGTGAAAAAATGTGTAAACTTTGATAACTTAAAAAGAACCTTGGTAATCTCTATAACCTGCAAATAGTATGTAAAGAAGTTAGTAGTAGATAGAATCAAAGTGTTGATGGCCCAAATCTATTAAAATGTATGCACACAAGATGACCAGGCATAGATCTAGATAGAGGTAGTTCTTGAATGATTTCCAAGCAATAGACTATGGAAAATAGAACACAACAGAATTGAATGATTGAACTAAACAATTTCTGTAGAGGTATTTCTTGAATGATTTCCAAGCAACAGAATCAAATGATGATTTCCAAGGGATAGACTAAGAAAAATATAGTGTGCAACAGAATTGAGATGACTTGAATGAATGAATCGAACAAATTCCAAGGAGCAGACTAAGACTAAGAAACGGTGCTTCAAGCTTCTCAAAAGAGGATATAATGGAATTGTCTCAATCGAATGGATATATAATAATATATATATATATATATAATGGTATTTTGCTCTGTGCTCGAAATACCTTCGGATTTCCTTTGTTTCCGAAATGCCCCTAACCTTTTCGTTATTTTCACATATGGCCTACCTGAGAAAAACTGGGGAAGTCTTACCGTTCTTATTTCTGCTACGATTTTGGACATGAGTGTGAGCGCGAAGATGACCAACGCAGCAAGAAACGCGAGGAAGAATATCATCCATTTACAGTTACAGAATCTCTGCATTTTCTTCGCTTTTTCCTGATTCTTACTCTGCGTCTTGTTCTTCTTCTTCTTCGTCATCATCATCTTCTTTGCTAGCTCTGATAAATTATCATTATTATTGTGACTCCTATTGTTTCTTTCACATGCCGTTTCTGCAGTTTCTGGCATGGAAAGCTCAACCAAGTAATTCTTCTCGATGTCATTCAACTCGGCAGAATTATTTATAATTTGATTGCCTTGCGAATCCATGATATTCTCACACATCTGTGCGAATATCTCTCTCAGGTTTGACAGCTTGTTATCCATCCTCTTCATTGATGCATATCTCTCTCTCGCCTCTTTCAGAGATTGAGCTATTTTGAACTGTACAATAGCTGCGTCATAATCACATTCTTCTTCTTCTTCTTCTTTTTCATTTGGCATATGTAAGACAACATCTTCTTCTAGATGATCTTCATGTCTTGCTTTTGATTCTGTGCTAATTCGGATTGAATATCGCTCTTCAATATTAGTATTAATGGGAGCCCGATCTGATCTGAGCATAAAAAAATCCTCGCTTTCTCCTGTTTCCATCATCTTCTCAAGCCTTTCGTCGCTCACTGTTTCACCTTTCAAAACATAAATAATCCTTCTCAAATCTGCTGTTTGAATCTGTTTGATTCTTTCTTGCAGAGAAAAAAGAACCGCTGAGGAACTATAGAGTTCTTGCCTTAAACGGTTCGTAACAAAAACTCTAACCCTATCCACCGAGCTTCCTTTCTCACATCCTTCTATCTTACGATGTGCTTCGTTTTCCTCTTCCATTGCATCTAAACCGAGCTTTATGCATAATGCTTGGGAAATAACATCGGACATGTCTAAATCTATGATCTTGCTCAGAGATTCGCTGTATAAGCTCGAAAGCTTTATTTGTCTTGCTTGGATACCTTTGAGGTCATGTCGGAGTGCTTTTGTTTTGTATTTAATGGCTTTTACACGAAGAAAGAAAGGTGAGAATTTCTTATCAGTGTCGTTGGTACTATTCAGACTCAGAAAGGTGTCTAAATCACTTGACGATAATGTAGGATCTATAGAGATGAGAGGTTTTTGGCTTCCTGGGGATGGATAATCATTACTCTTTATTGATAAAGAAGGAGAGAGAAGCATAGGAGGTCTAGTCTGCGATTGATTAGAATAGTTGAGAGGTAAACTTCTCGTTACTTGAGGTAGAAAGGCGATATTACTCTTTTTCATGAAAGAAGGTGAGATCGGAAGCGATGGAGATAGAAGCACAATGGAGTCTCGTGGATTCTGTGACTGTTCTTCAAGGTCTACTTCCATCATGGCTTCTTTTCTATGGAAATAAAATACACAGATTTCTTTGTTCGATGGCAAAATGCTTTGTAAAATTGTAGCGATGGTGCCTTTGGCTCTTCTTAATGCCAGAAAGCTCTGATTGCGATGTTGTCCTTGCTTCTTGTTGATGACAAAAACTTTTGTCGCGCTTTTTTTCTTTTGGACTCAAGATTCTTGTTGAATAATATTTTTTTTTTGCAGATGTCAATTTATTTGGGAATGAAAGTTCTTGGTGAATGATAGAAATCTTTGCACAGATCACTAATGTTTTTGGAGACTGATTAGAATCTCAGATCATGGTGATCATGCGATGTTGTCCTTGCTTCTTGTTGATGACAGAAACTTTTGTGGTGATTGTTGTCTTTAGGACTCAAGATTCTTGTTGAATAACAGAAATTTTTGCAGATGTCAATTTATTTGGGAATGAAAGTTCTTGGTGAATGATAGAAATCTTTGCACAGATCACTAATGTTTTTGGAGACTGATTAGAATCTCAGATCATGGTGATCATGGTCCTTGCTTTGGTCTCTTGATGTAGACTAATTTGAAGAGATGGTATTGTTCACTCGCTGAAAAAATAAATTATATCTGAGCGAAAGGTCTCAAAGAAAAGAAAATGTCTCCACGCCTCAAGACATTTTCAGATGTCTTTGCAGATATCACTAATGTTTTTTGAGAGTAAGATGAGTGATTGGAAGTCAAAAGCCTTGCCCTCTGGAATTAATTGAATCACAGAAATTCTTCTGAATTCCGAGAGGGAGACAAGAATTTCTTTCTGAATTACAAATAAGTAGAAATTTCTGTCTGAGTGAGAGAAATGTTTTCTGCACTGTAAGAAATCTTTGCAGGTATGGCTTTCTACTGGAATCTCAGTGATGATTATAATCGTTATGAAGAACAAAGACTAGAAGGCTTACTAACAACTGTTGAATGGTAGGAATTGGAAGAGATGGCTTTGTTGGTTTGCTTGGAAATCATGGCTAAAAAACTGGAATTCACAACAAGAGGGATGATTTGCTGAGTGAGCTTGATGACTCCTTAGCCTTTTTAAGTTTTTAAGAATCTAAACACAAGTAGTTTTGGTTTCTCTGTTTTAAGGACTAGAAATGGAAAAGTTGCTAGTTTTGTTGAGCACTAGAAATCTAAAAACTTGAATAATTTTGTTAAGAACTAGAAAGATAAACACTTATTGCTTTTGTTAAGGACTAGGAATTTAAGACCTTGATGGTTTTGACCTCTTTGTAATAGGATGAGAATTCTAAGGCTAATGTTTTCTGTTCCTATTGTTTCTTTGTTTCTAAGGCTAATAGGAACTTTCAAATTTCTAGTCTTGTTTTCTGAACTGAAGCTAGAAGAGTTTGCTTCTTTGTTTCTAAACTACAATTGTTCTGATGTTTTCTTGTTAAGGGCTACAAACAAAGCTTGAGTTAATAGGTTTGTTTTTTGTTTCGAAGAACCATAAATCTAAAAATAATAGGAATTTAAAAGATATGTAAACAGACAATGCCAGCATCATGGAAAATGAATGGAAATTTGATTAGTTTGCCCAATAAAAAAATTGAGAATAGTGAATTTAGGCTATGTATGGACTCATCATAAAGAATTAGTGCATAATGTTGAAGAATATTAGATCCACTCATGCTATCATCATGAAGAAAAGCATCCACACATTCAGGGTCATTTTTATTATTATCTACGAGAGCTTTGTAATGCCATTTGCCATATGCCCCCTTTTTCTTTATTTGACTCCTGTATGACTATTTCCTTAGACAAAACCTTCATACACTTTTTTAATACGATTAACCTCATCCCCAACAAGCAATTGATTCTTAACATCAGCAATTTGCATTCTGATAAGCCATGAACCACTGAGTGTTTTTGTCCTCTGCTTGAATATTCCATATGTGAAAAAGAAAACACAATATAGATATGTGAATATGTGGGAAAGGTTTGGATTTTAGGGATGAGACAAAAGGTTGCTTTGATGATAATAAAGAATGGAAATTATTTTTATAACCTTCCATTCAAAGGAAATGAAGTCTTCGAAAAAATATTTGGATTTGGTCCAACCACAAATCCAATATGACATAATAAACTTTACACAGGGTTACCAATGTCGAAAACATAAAATAAGAAGGAAAACATGTGTTTATCATGCTCAGTTTTATCAAAATTACAATGTGATATTGCAATGTGATAGTACATCCTCAAAATCAATCTATTGCAATGTGATAGTTGTTGACTATTGATGATTGTATTATAGGTGAGCAACTGTGGTATTGTATTATATTAGATGTCCTATACCTAGATCCAAAGGTGTCATACAAGAATTCTACAATGACACCATTCTTCTTTCGTTCAAGTTGGTAATATAATGTATGAAATTCCTGTTCTTTTGCAATTGACTTGATACAATGGCCTACCCATAGTGTGTTTACAATTTTGTTTGTATGGATCCAAATGTCTGCAAGAAATTTTGCGGGGCATGCTTGTAAAGTGAAGTATGAAATTGCATTTTGTAATATTATTAATCAATTTCCAAAAAACATATGAGAACTCTATAAATTAGTATCATGCTTCTGTTGCATTATGGTAGACCAATATGACATTGGCATATAATAAAGGCAGAGTAACTATTATATACATCTAGAGCTTGAGCTCTACATTCAATTTGGTAGTGGGCATGAATGGAATTTGAGGGTGGACCGGCAACCATGTGATAAGAAAGGGTGTAGGTCAACAAACGGACATGCAATTCCTTTAGGACAATGATGTAGATCATGTTGCGTCCTTTTTATTGGTGCTTAATGGTTCATAAATTGATTTCAATTGATGTATAGCCAAAGAAATATGAATAGCTTTCCGTTAACCTGAAATAAACACACACAAAACTTTAGGAAAGCATACCTTGGTTCAAGAGAGCAAAAAGCAAATAAATAATACATAATGATCTCCAAAGATTGATTGTTATTAACACAAAATATGATATATGTTATTATGACAGACAGTAATGGAAAACCAATGTATGTATGTATGTATGTATACCGACGAAAGAACACACACTTCAAAGTTCAGCGGAGGAGGAGGAGGAGAAGAAGAATGAGACCGACGATGACAAGGAGAACCACGAGAGTTATTGCCACAGGTGCTGCGACCTTCGTGGCTATGGTGCTCTTCCTCTCTTCTTTCGCTCCTGCCGTCTCCCCCACAGATATCTTTATGAAAGACAAGGATTCCACCATGTTCTTCTCTATATCGCTCAGCTCTTCTCCCTGTAGATGAACAAGTTCTCCCATCTGTAAGAATGTCTGCTTCAGTGCGATCAGGTTCTCTTCGAGCTTCTTCATCGATCCATATCTCTGATGTATCTCTTCCATAAAATCTGATTTGAGCTGTGCATTCTCTTCCTCTTGCAGGTACGACAACTCGCTAGCTTGCTCTAGTAAGAGTCTTTCATTATATGATTGATTTGTGTTAGGACTTTTCTGTATATTTCTTTCTTCTTTCACGTATTTCGTGCTTTCCTGATGGTCTTTAATCTGTATCGTTTCGTGCAATTGTGGTTCTGATCTTTCATATTCATGACTATTTAAAACCTTGGTCTTTTGATTATTCTCTTCCTGTTTATCTGTTTTATTTCTCTGATCTTTTTCAATGTTACACAAACCTTGCTCTCTAATGGCTTTTCTAATCAGTTCGTGGCCTTCTCCTGAGTCTATCATCTTTTCCAACTCCTCATCGCTTACAGCAATTTCTCCTTTGAATATATATAACATTCTTCTCAGGTCTGATTTCTCACTCTCTCTCATCATTTCTTGCAGAGATGAAAGATCCGCTATGAAACCTCTGAGGTCTTCTCTAAGTTTATTTGTAATAAATAGTCTCATTCTATCTGTAGAGCTTCCTTTCTGATATATATTTCCACCTAACTTTCGATTATCCTCATTGTCTTGTTCGAGTGTATCAAGACTGAGCTTTATACGTAGCGCCTGTGAAACAAGATCTGATATGTCCAGATCCATAACATTGCTCAGAGATTTCGTGTACTTCCTTGACAGCTTTTCCTGTTTTGATCTCAGACCTTTAAGTATATCTCGCAGAGCTTGAATATTGGACTGGATTTCTTTCACTCCCGAAAAGAAAATTGAGAGATTTTGTTCAGCTTCATTAATAATATTTGAGCTTTCCTGATTCCCATGGCCAAAATCTTCCAGATCGCTTGAAAAAGATGTTAGCACGGGGGAGAATCCAGGAACCAGAAGCGGTCTCATCAGCTGAGAATGATCAGAATTGTCACTCTCCATTGAGCTAATGGATGGAAAGAGATCAAGATGAGGGGGAGAAGAACTAAGCTTCTGTAGCTGAGCTTTGAGGTCATTCATGGTGAATTGTAAGCTTGCTAATTCCTTTGAATACAGAGAAATCTTACCAGAGATATTGTATGATTTAATTTGTGATTAATGTTTGGAAAATTCGAAGATGGAAACAGCAATAATGGTGGTGAATGTTCAGCTTGTTCTCTTCTCTAGATGTGATGATGCATGTAAAGAGTAGCTAAATCGAATCAAGTCTATTTGAAATCCTGAAATTGTTGAAATCCAGAAATGTCCTTCACAATCCAGAAATCGAAGAGGTTATGGGTAACATCTTGTTAACTTGAATGTCAAGATGAAATTTCTTATGAGAGAAAGAGACACAGAGAAAAAGACCTTGAAAATTCTCTCAAGGACATAATTGTTAGGATTCTAAAATATGAAAACTTCTTTCAAGTATTACAGCCAATAATGAAATGTTCCAACGTGCATTCACGATCCCATCACCTTGCCATGACGGTGCATACATTAATCTGCCATAAATTATGGATGGTTAATTTTATGTAATAACAGAATCTTCTTATAAAAATCAACAATTATTCGTTTAATCTCTCTCATACATGTTCTCTCCACTCTGCTAAAACTCTCTCCCCTCATCCCGTATTGATGGAAATGGGGATAAAAAAAACATTTAAGGATCATATCAAACAAATGCATTGTCATCCGTCCCATCCTCTCTTATGATTTATAATATTAGTAAGTGTTTGTTTACTCTTTCTTGTCTAGATAAAAGGCTCAAGTTTTTTCTAGTACCAATGCTGAGATGAAAACCAATCAAGACTGGCTAGTTTTCTATTGTTTACTCTTTATTGTCTAGATAAAAGGCCCAAGTTTTTGCTAGTACCAATGCTGAGATGAAAACAAATAAAATCTGGCTAGTTTTCCTTTACTGTCATTTTCTTCACACGTTCGTGATCAGTTTTCATCTGTATCGCATACTTTTTTGAAGCATTCCCAGCTAGTTTTTACTCTGCAACTAGTTTTTCACTGTAGATTTGTGTAAAAACCAGATACTGCACGAATGTGGACACTGCATATGGTGCAAACCTGAATTAAAACAAGTGTTTTAGAAATTCGCAAGTGTCTCCCTTTCCATTGCTTTGCAGGTTGCCCCCCATTTTTCTAATATTTCAGAAAGTCCATCAGTTATGGAAACTGGAGGTGATATATGTGGAAATTAAAACAAAGGCAAAGCTTTGTTTCCCATTATATTAGCAAACACCTTGTTACAACAAGTAATGATTTCACAAAAACAAGAATGTAGCATATATACTATTATTTTGCTCTCAAAAATCATTTCCTTGTGAACATCTTATATATATAGGACAGAAATTATTACCCACATCTGTATCTCCAATCCTTTCTTCTGAACATATTATATAGGACAGAAAATAGTAGCCACATCTGTAATGTTGATCCAAATCTATGAAAACATCTGCATCAGATGATGCAATACAAGCATTAATAAAAGTGTATGAACAACAAAAATAATTAACCTTAATGAACTATACATATTACACCTGCACTGAACAACAGAAGCTTTTGGACTTCATTGTAGCCATGTTTCTTTGACAGTGAAAAGATGGAGACAAAAGGTGAAATCTTGAAATTGTCAAAAATTAGTGAAATCGTTAGGCCATCACAATCGGAACACTCTTTGAGAATCTTTGAGAATTCACAATAGGGAACTCTCTTCAACAATTCACTGATCGGCTAAGGAACCATCAGATAAATTTATTTGTATCTCATTTCCTAAAAACTTTATATGTAGTTAACACATGCAAAGCCATGATTAAGCATGCAAATCACTTGAAATTGGAGTACCAAAACACCAGATATGTGTATCGGATTGTTACCGTGCAAATAATTGGAATTAGAGAAATCAAGCAACTGAAATAGATATAGATTTTGTAGGGCAAAGAACCAATTATATATTATATTATACAAATAAAACAAGGCGTGATAAAAAACATTTAAGAAATTCACTCTTCATATAGGCATCCATTTGGAAAGGAAGACCAATCAACCTCAAGCAAAAACATCCTTTTATGCTCAAGCCTGCAAAGCAGATCAATAAAGTAGGGCTTGGTTACTATCCTTAATGCATATGATCTATACAATCTATACACTACTCTCCTTTATTTGAGATAAATAAAACACAGATCAAGAAGAGATATGAAGTCACTAACTAACCTTGCTAGCAATGTTGCTAGCAAGCCAGTCCAATCCCTCTGAAAGGCCCTTCTCCAGTAGTGGCAGAAGTGCTCCAAAATAGAAGAAACAATATTCCTCCAAAATGTAAGAAAATATCATGTAAGAAGATATTGAAAACCATACCAATGATGCTGACAAAGTAAGACGTATTCCGCAGCTCATCCTGCAAAATGCCAAAAATCAATGAAATATTAGAACAAGTTCACGTAAACTTTTGCATGTAATATATATAAGTACTGAAGATCAAGTTTAAGTTTCAAGATATTAAAAACAATAACAATGATGCTGACAAAGTAAAACAGATTCCGCAGCTCATCCTTCGAAATGCCAAAATTCAATGAAATATTAGAACAAGTTACGTAAACGTTTGCATGTAATATATATAAGTACTGAAGATCAATTCATATATGTCACAACTCAACAATTAAGAAAGTCTAACTTGGATATCAGTAAATAAGGTACTAGACATCATTAAGCATCCTGTGAAGTTCGTCACGGGCTCATGATCATTGCTATCAACAACAAAGATGAGACCCTGTGCGTTTTGGAAGTAATGCCTCTCACAACGGTTGGATCTGAACCAATTTCAAGATTTTCAATTATAAAACAGAATGGCAGAATTCTTTACGCAGACAAAAAGTTTGAAAACCGAGAATTTTGCAATCTTACCTTCCCTTGACCTCCAACATCCCAGACAGTGAAGCTGATATTCTTAATCACAACTGACTGCACGTGAAAGCCTACGATCAGACAGAAGGTTAAGTAGATTAGACTTATTCATTACAAATTTAAAAAGTCCAAATACTACAGCAATTATGGTAAGACACAGCACTTTCCATAAAATGCAAAATAAACACGTTTACTGGCGTTGAAGCTAATACTTATGCAAGTATTACAAAAATTACTATTGTTAATTATGGTTAGGAATCACGATGCTAAGCGGCATGTGACCATTTTTATGACAAGTATCCATTAAAACTAAGTTACTGTTAGAAAACTTTCTTGTAGAGGAGTCTAATTCAAATTAATACTGAGTTAAAAAGGAAATAAATCCAAGTGTAAATACAAAACTCTCTTGGTAATCCTGGTTGAGATCAGACTAATCCTGTGTGATATGGATTTCTTTCCACCTACAAGGTTATTGTTGAAACTCTCTCTCTCTCTCTCTCTCTCTCTCTCTCTCTCTATATATATATATATATACTATATATATATATATATATATATATATATATAGAGAGAGAGAGAGAGAGAGAGAGAGAGAGGCAGATACATACATACATACATAAAGCTATTGAGAAAGAAGGATACGCAACACAAACTTAGTTCTGTGCATGTTGAAACTCTCTCTCTCTCTCTCTCTCTCTCTAGAGAGGCAGATACATACATACATACATAAAGATATTGAGAAAGAAGGATACGCAACACAAAACTAAGTTACTGTTAGAAAACTTTCTTGTAGAGGAGTCTAATTCAAATTAATACTGAGTTAAAAAGGAAATAAATCCAAGTGTAAATACAAAACTCTCTTGGTAATCCTGGTTGAGATCAGACTAATCCTGTGTGATATGGATTTCTTTCCACCTACAAGGTTATTGTTGAAACTCTCTCTCTCTCTCTCTCTCTCTCTCTCTCTCTCTCTCTCTCTATATATATATATATATATATATATATATATATATATATATAGAGAGAGAGAGAGAGAGAGGCAGATACATACATACATACATAAAGCTATTGAGAAAGAAGGATACGCAACACAAACTTAGTTCTGTGCATGTTGAAACTCTCTCTCTCTCTCTCTCTCTCTCTAGAGAGGCAGATACATACATACATACATAAAGATATTGAGAAAGAAGGATACGCAACACAAACTTAGATCTGTGCATGCTAAAAGAGTAGAATCTGCCATGATAATAATAGGTGAGAACCTTTCCTTGGTAAACCACATATGATATGCATCTCCTCCATGAATTCGTCGCTGAGATCAGGTTCATCCATCACATATAATGTACTCTCACGAATATCATCCAGATATCAGTCGCACATGACCAGAAACTCTTGCTGCAATGCTCAGAAATATCTTCAAGAGATGAATAAGAGAGACAATATTCAGATTTAACTGCTGAAAATTTGATCAATGGTTTAAATTTAAATCATTCATCAATGCTTCAGAATCAAACCATGACTATGTTAGTATTTTTCATAGATCCTTAAGCTAATGTCTTTAATTGATTCTTGATCAATGGTTTAAATTTAAATCATTCATCAATGCTTCAGAATCAAACCATGACTATATTAGTATTTTTCATAGATCCTTAAGCTAATGTCTTTAATTGATTCTTCACAATCAAACTGTGAGTTATGCTAATATCTTTAACCAATCCTACATAATCAGATCACTGGTTAAGTTAATATCTTTAAATAATCCCTTCACGATGAAATCTTGAGCTAACCTAATACTTTCAAGTTTCAACAATCATTCACAACCAAACCACAGGTCTAACTAATGTGATTTCATTTCCTCCCTGACGCCTTACTAAGATCAGTCTCCTCCCACTTTTGACTCAATATGATAATTCTCGGACAAAACTCCACTACCATATATCTTTCTTTTTCTTTCATTTGTTCACAAGTTCAAGCAGCATATCTCTTATTTACAACCAAAATCAAATTGTGTACAGCTTCTAAAGATCAGACTAATCCACGGTACAAATGCATCTCCTTTCACTTTGATTCTCTCTCACCCAAAACCTTCTTGAAAAATGAGAAATATAATGTGATCTAAACATTGAAACTTCGAAATCAATTGAAGGATAACAGTTGTTACCGTACATGAATAACTTCTCAAAATCAACCTATTCCAAGTGCAATCCATCATCTTCTGCTAACATTCACATCCTAACCGTCTTAATAATGAGAGGGGACAAAATATAGATTCCAAAACATGTAGCAATCAAAATCAACCAAACAAACAGATATCTCTTTTGCCATAGAAAACTTGTGAATCATTCAAAAATGATAAATTACCACACGAATCTCATTGAAAAAACGTAGCGAAAACTAGATTAATACATGAGAGATGCATCTCATCGACCTGCAATGTCAACTTCTCAAAATAAGAATCAACGCAAGCAAAAAATGAAACCTTTAGAATCGAACAGCAGATCAACTCTACAAAAGAGAGCTAACCTCATGAACTCCATAAAAGAGACCTCACCGAATGCGGGGATGGTAGTAACGGACTTTCCGAGCTCAAGCTTAGGGAGAATGGTTGTCTTTGCAGCGGCGTCGAGGCCGGCCATAAAAGGACTCTCATCTTCTTCTTCGCGAGCAGTCAGTCTCTGGAAGAATTTTGAAAAGGTAAGTCCCATGGCTACGGCTTCTGGATCCTCTCCTCGTACTATAGCATGTTATGATGCGTAAGAATGGTGAAACCGAGAAAGCATACACTTGGCCGCCCGTTTCACCCAAACACACATACATACTACACCTTATATGTATGTATGCCTGCGTGTGTTTGTGTGTGTGTTTGTGTGTGTGTGTGTGTGTGTGTGTGTGTGTGTGTGTGTGTGTGTGTGTGTGTGTGTGTGTGTACATACAGATATATAAATTTATACATATTTAAGTTATAGTCCCATAAGAGGTCCAACAAAACATCTCTTGTACTTCCCATTGTCGTATCGATCTAATAATAATAATAAAGGGTTCCTCGTCACACAAAAACATAAGCAAGCCTTTGATTAATTAATAATGCATTGAATGAACTATCGGTAGCTTAGTTCCGCTACAATATCTAAAACTTATTTGAAATCTACATTGTAATATGTGGTAGTTTACGTACCTTAGCTCCTCTCCCATATCTAAATCTTATTTAATTCTACATTACAATATGTGGTAGCTTAGGTATCTCAGTTTCTCTCACATATCTACAGCTTATTCAAATTAACATTATAATATGTGGTGGCTTACGTTACCTAATGATCTTTGAACCAACATTCTATGTTTTGTGCACCTCTATTAATATGGTTTGGGGGGAGGGGGGGAGGGGTCAATGAACTTGATTCAACACTTATCCCTTTTAAGCAATGCACAGTAAACAAGTGGTTGCTCGAATTATTGTTTTTTTAAGCATTCCTTGATAGGTTGGTTGCTCACTTTATGGAAAACATTGACGATTTGAAGTAAGCATTGACATTATGTGAGAAGACAGACCATCGCATTGTCCAGATAGTGTAACATAATCAAATGTTTCCATATAGTTGATCTTAACAGTCTATTATTTCATGACCTTGGATATCAAATAGTATAAATTATCCTGTTGGTTAAGGTTACACATCTTTTTTGAAGACTCATGGGTTCAAATCTCGATTACAAGTTTGGCGTTTTGATATATGTTCATAATAGTGTAAATATTGCCGCTATTAATGTGAAGTTTAGTGGCTATCTATTAAAGTGCTTTTCCTTCCAAGCATGATTTGGCTAATGTGGTGTAGATGATAGACGACACATTACTAGCTAAATAAAATACAATTATTATTTTTAGTAACACTTTTATTACTAGTGAGAAACCTCAAAGTGAGGTGAAAAGTCACAAAGAATAAAGAAAAATATACAAGTGTCAATTAGACACTAAAGAGCTTAAATGCACTCAAAGAAAAGATTGTAAATTTGCAGTGTGATGTCTCTAAGTTGCAGACAATCAAATATGTTAGCTTCTTTAAGCAATCCCTCAGGCAAGCTAAATAAAATACAATGTGAAAGTGTTGCCTTACTACTTCACAAAAGAGCTTTAATGCAATATCTTGCTACAACCTCACATACATCGCCCAACACACTACACAATAAGTAATCAAAGTACACCAACATAGTTGGAATCAAAGAAATGTTCATTATTATGAATGTGAAAAAATATTCATAAGAATTTAAAAAGCAAGTCAATTTCAAATGGATGACGCAAAGATTATTAGTGAAGACGATGATTGACATAAATGTGCATCAAACAAGAGAGGGATACATATTCGGATTCCTATGACTGAAGATTTATCTTAAAACATTATATATAATATATAAAGATTTACCTTAAAAACTATCACTTTGATGAGTATAACATGTTGTGCATTTTTGGAAATATATACATACATCCACAAGAAAAATACGTTACTTTTATGCAAAACTTTTTGTTTCTTCATCAAGCTAATCAATACAAATACAAAACATGTCAATAAGGGGGACTATAATGTGGACCTAATTGGGGCATTATTTGTGGGGTTCTTATGACCACTAAGTATCTTGACATCATGTAATATGTAGAAGGACGAAATAAAGAAGTATAGCTAATCATTATGAAATGTGAGGGCAACAACAACATTGTTTATTTGAATGTAGCTCCTTTGATATTTTCAATGTTTGTGTAGTTGAAGTGGGTCGCTAAATTGGATTTGGGTGTCCAATTGTTGTAGTAGGAGTAGGAGTAGGAGTAGCACATCCATGTAATTACTAATGAATCATTTGTAAATAGCATGATAAAGAGAACCTACAAGTATCTCCAAATTAAAGTTTCAAGATGGATCCACAGAGCATCCTATGTTTGCCTATATGATATAAATCTATTGCGTAGCAATAGGATGATCAAGTTGGCTTATAATCAAAATTGCGATCTTGGGCACTTAGGAATGATGATCAAGGAGTGCCAAAATTTTATGAAACCTACTTTTTCACCTTATCGCCTAGTGTTCCAAACCTAATATTAATCATGTGTGCATTTCATTATTTATATTTCCATCTATGTCTCTATCACCTTTGTCCTTCTTTGCAATTGTTGTTAATAAGTACAATGTTTTCGAGTAGTTGTACTCAAATGCCTCAATTTTAGCGCTCTATAAAAGTCATGTATATGGGGTTCTTTGTACGAGTAAGAAGTTATCTCATTAACAATGGGCACTTTTAGAATGGTGTCATTATCTTCTCAATTGAATATGACACGTGACACAAGAAGGATAAATATCTCTTGTCGATGAAACGTGAGTGCTTTATAACAATTTAAAAGACATCAAATGCGTATGTATAGGTAAGCTAGTCTCAAATTTTAGAATTTCCATGAATAATTACTTCCTTACTTTGTCATACATCTGGTGCAAACAAATTTGGTCATATATGGCATTCCTTATGTGTATTAGTTTTTCCCACAGTGAATATGGAAACTAAATATCCTATTTTTACATAATAAACTTGTAAGATTGCTTATGTTCACTCCTCAATTGAAAGCCAAGATGGTTACGCAATCAACTTCTTATAAATAGATAAAACAAAGAGTTAGTTGGCTACCAGTAAAAGTTTGTTCCAAGAGAGATGAATTCGTCGCATGATCAAAGATACGGCCTATTATCTTCGGCCCAACAAATACATATCTCTATACTCATTGCCTTTTTCATTGTTTAGTCACTCAAGAACTTTTTAATAGTCAAACACATTCGTCTTTTCCCAACGGGAACTAGGGATGGCGCACGTGGTTAATCCCAATCGAATAAAAGCTACTAACGTTACTCGCTAAAAGTCAAGTATTATTGATTAGGACGTTTTTTTTCGTACACGCATGATGAGAAGGTTTTGGTAGCTTTTAGCTCATGTTGCAAAAACTAGTAAACTCGTGACAATACGCGAGCATCAAGAAATACCCGTAGTCCGAACCTTGTCTCAACCTAAGTCATGTCTCCTAGTGAGGAGGATTCATATCAAATATATTGCATCACCATATACATATTTAGCTACTTGTGTTTCAATACAAGCACTTAAAAGTCACCAAAGAAGCTTACATGTAGAATAGACTTCTCCTCATAAAAAAGGGCTAGAGAGAGAGAGAGAGAAGCTTACATGTGGAATAGACTTCTCCTCAAGGAGGAGGTTTTGAGTATCAAGAAGATCCTTATGTCCTAGAGAAATAAGGCAAAGCAAAGAAACCATTGCCATAAGGACCACACAACACTATTTGATGCTAATATCACTGGGTCCACAGTTCTGACGAGGGTAGTAAACGATGGACAATATGACAGAAGGGTAGAGCTATCGATCGAACAACACCCGGAAATCAGGCTGCATCAATCAGGAAGATTACAATTTGACAATATGAACCAAACAGGAATGTACTCAAAAGAAATCTATGTACTCCCAAATGGATTTTATAAATTGATTGCAATACCACGACGAGATCACCACACAAAATTGAATTTAGAGATGATCAGTTAATCGACTGATCGCATAGACATAAACAATAACAAATGCATGTGTACAAATAGCTCCAAAAAATAAAAAGTGCACATATTAACATAAACACACAGCAGTGCTAATCCAATCAAAACTTTTAAACTAGAATCGAAGCGCATGTACCTTAATTCGTTTGCATCTGACACAGACATAAATTGACACACAGAATCTGACAATGCAACATCATTTGACACCCTTTCTTAGAAGCATTGGCTATTGTTTTTTGCACTTCTTCTGGCTACATGAAGATTATTATCAGGTTTGCAACATGGATCTACATGCCGATAATCAGATTGGAAACAAATCAGCGACATTCTTCTTTAAGAATGCTAATCAAAAGGCACATGTGCATATATACATATAGCATATTGGAAATAAGAGAATATGTTGTTTTTTTAATGTAAAAGGCAAAGAAATCCAGAGAGATGGCAGAGCTTCATTTATACTCTTTTCTTTTCTTCTATGGATGTCTCTAATCAAAGGTACATAAGATTATGTCATTATAAAAAACAAGAAAACATGCCGATCATACAGCATCCTAAACACAGCAGATAAAAGAGAGAATCGAGGTGATCAAAAGAAGCAGATGTAACCTCTTTGCTCTGATACAAAAGAGCAATGTCTTCTCTGCGTTCTCTAAAAGAAAGAGCGATCTATCTTTTGCTCTCAAGAGAGGTCCATGCTACTATCTGCTACTGCAGAAGTAGCAGCAGAAGGAGAAGAAGCAGAAGAAGCAAACTGAGCCATATTCATAGCGCCAATGAAAGGAGATTCTTCCTGAGAAGAGAGTAAGCAACAATTTTTCTTCTTCTTTTGTATTTCATTGAATGCTGAAGAAGAATAATCATTAGTGTTATTGTTATTATGATGATAAAAGTGTTGTTTTCTGCGTAAACCTTGTACTGCTTGTTGTTGCTGTAATGGAAAGATCTGGCGACTCGCTCTGCATATACTGCTATGGTTATCATAAACTATTCTTTGGTCACAATTTTTATCACATACATGTGTAGTTCCTGAAGATATACAAAGGTAAAGATTTCCCCACACGTGCTCGATTACACAATTAAACCCACATCTATGGATTGATCTCTCTCCTAATGATGTTGATGAGGATGATAATGATGATGAAAGATGAACAACATTCACATCCTCCATGGCTGGTGTAGCTATGCCTTGTTTATTCTGGTTGAACGCCATAGCTCAAAAAGATTTAACGTGATAATTCCAACTAAAGGCAGAAATTGATGTAGTTCCCAGTAACGTCACAGGAACTGTTGAAATTCTTTCTCAGACACTCGGAACATACAGAAGATCAGAACTGTAATATTTCTCAGAAGCTCTGAACTCTGATATAATTCTCTCAAGTTCGAACGTTCTATAAATAATTAACAGAAGTTTGATGCCAGGGTAACTCTCAGAATATTATTACAGTGAGTTGGGATAATTCTAAGAAATTCTGAACGGTTAATTGTGGTAATTCTTAGACATCAGAGCAGCAATAATCCTTGGAAGATCTGAATTGCAAAGGAGGCTTCAAACTGCCATGATTTCTGATGAGTTTCTTCTCACTTTCTTAAGATAATTGAAATACCCAAGCTCCTTGATCCCTGCATCAGACCAACATTTCCAGAAGTTACATCCTTTATGAGAACTACCGATATTGAACAGAATCTATACATAAGGAATGAGATATACGGCACATTTTTGCAATTCTAGACAGCAGAACAAGTTTTTTCACATGTTAGATTTCTTATGATCTACAACGCAGTAAGTTCAACAGAAACATGCCACGTGATAGTATGATCTATATGACAGTGTTGAACAAAAAAGATATGTCTGGAAAATGTACGATAGACCATCATTTCTGCTACATTCAACTGCTGCTTATAACCATATCCAGGAACTATTACAATAATCTATAATCTACATATGACAGAACCTATTTCGAGACATTGTGTGTCAATGATGAGTATGTGGTGAATTAGATCGTTAAAATACACCAGCGATAGGAGACCAGAGAGAAGAAGAGAAACAGTGATCTATCAGGGATAAGAAATTGAATAAACGCCATGAATCTGTAACAAATTCTTTGGCGAATTTCTGGTTTAAACTTAGAAAAATGCCATAAAGATTTCACTTGCGAGGAGTTTATATCAGGGACGAATTTATGTACACATCAATAAAATACACGATGAATTCCTAATTCATAACGTCCAAAAATCAGCAGCAAAATGAATAAACAGTAAGGCGAAAAGAGAGAACCGTTTCCCCCTTTCACTTGAGCGTCTCCGCGATCTCCTTGCAGGAAGAGCATAAAAAAACATCTTCTGATTGAGAACTAATAAGAATCTCGGATGTACATAGCTTTCGGCGAGCATATCAGAAGAGGAGCCTGGGCTACAGTAACGGTGGAACTTTTCACTGGATTTTCCCCCAAACCGCCTCTCGCGGAGATTTGTAACAGAAAGTTAACAAACAATTATAAAAAAAAGAACGATCGCTTTACCACCACCGCAAAAGAAAACTTTCTTATCGATCCAATTTACTCAGAAATACATCGAATTTAGGAAGAAAATGAAAGACTCATTTTCCCCTTTCTGTGGGCCGAACTGAAGATCAGACTGTAGATATGTACCCTCATAAAGGCTCTTCCCAAATAAAGGTTCTACAGAGACATATTCATCAAAGGAGACGGATTGCTACAGCAGAACCCGAGAAGACGAAGTCAAATCAAAACAAATTAATCATTCTACACTATTTTCTCCCGTTTATGGCCTTAAATAAAATAATGAAATTTTCTCCTCTTTTTGCTATGATGACCAATGCTAACAAATGGGGCCAGAAATTAGCTTTTCCTACTCCGTGTTTCCACTCTAATTTTCACTTCAACAGATTAATAGTATAGATCTGTATGTCCAAATATCCATCGATTAACTATAGAGGAATTGGAAAGGAAGTTGTTAGTGAAAGAGTTTGTGATATGAACTGAATAATTAACTATAACTCCGGTTTAGAGAAAAGGCTATTTATTTTATCAATTTGTAGCTCAACTCCTACATCAAACTGTAAATTTTGACGGGAAAACGCTATAGTAGAACCAAAGAGGGAAACAAAACAAAGAATTTGTTTCTTGCACTAACTAATATGGCCCAGTTTTTTACAACAAAAAACAAGAGTAGAACAGAAAGCACGAATGGTCCATAACCGGATCAAACGAAGGCTCTCGGGTCTACGTAGAGACCACATACGCAGGCAGGGATTCCAAAAGATAGCACATACGAAGAAGAAGAAGAAGAAGAAGAGACTACTTACGAATGCAGTCGCAAACGGCGAAAGAAAGGATTGGGAGAATGAGGGATATTATGATGATAGGAGCAAAAGAGAGAGAGAGAGAGATACAAACATACACGCTGATTTTCTTTATTCTGTGCGATCCCATATCGAGATTCGACAAGAAACTGGACTGATACTGTATTTCAGTTATGGGAGGGTAGGGGACTAGGCAAATGCAATGGATTATAATATTCCATCACGCACAGAAAGAGAGATGGTGACATTTTCCTCTTTGGATTTAGGCAGGAAAGCGAAGGGATAATCCGCCGGGCGACATTACAGATGCTGAAGGCGCGGAAATGCCATACATATTAGAGAGTGGCCACACACTTCTAGCTCCTTGAAAGACTCGAAATAAATGAAGGGCGGAGCAAGGACGAACACAGAATAGACATTACAAAAAGAATGGAAGCAGAGAAAGGGAAACAGGAGAAAGGAAAAGGAGAATAGGTTGATTTAGTATACCTGTGGGAGAGAGAGAGAGAGAGAGAGAGCAAGCGATGGCGGCGACAGACGGACGGACGGACAGAGAGGGAAGCTTTCTTCACAGAAGGAGAAGAAGAAGAAGGAAGAAGGAAGAGAGCAGCAAGCGATGGCGGGCCGAGAGAGAGAGGGAGAGAGAGAGGGAGGGAGGGAGTAGGAAGAGGTCTGTTAATTATATAAATACATCATTTATTTTGCCTTTTTTTTGCTTTTACTTTTACTTTTTCTTTTCTTTTCTTTTCTTTTTTCATTTTTATTTGTATTTTTATTTTTCTTCTCCTCTTTAGTTAAATTTTTGTGTTTATTTTGTTTTGGTTTTTTATTGATTTGTTTACCAAACCCCCCCCCCCCGCCCAAAACACACACACACACACACAGAAGTTAGGTTTCACACACAGATGAGAGATGTCCATGTTCACATTTGGTGGTGGACATCTGATATCCATGGGCCATACACTCCCCACGCGAACCTCTTTACCCAAGATAAAAATCGTGTCCTCCTTCGTATATCTCTCACTTCCACTTATGTACATATTTATGTGTGTGTGTGTGTGTGTGTGTGTGTGTGTGTGTGTGTGTGTGTGTGTGTGTGTGTGTGTATACATATAATATAATATATATACATATATGTGTATATGTATACATATATATGTATATGTTATGTACATACAATATCAGACCTCGGACTCACCCACCCCAAGTTTGTTTTGTGGAGCCATCCCTTCCCAACTCTCTTAATCAAGCAAAAAAAAAGCTTGTCCATCCTCCGTAGTAATTCGGCAATACGATTGTTCCTTTGTATCTATCTCCATGTGGTCGCATCTTTCATTCACTACCATTGCATGCACGTGAACTCTCACAGCCCTCGCTTTGGACATTACTAAGAACCCCCGAGATTTATTCAAGGTACAACACTCTTCCATTCCACGCACGCAACTACTACATTTCATTTTGGTCCCATCCCATAAGTCAAATTTGACCTTGGAGGACGACACAATAGAATATATTTAACCTCTCTCGCTCTCCAATTTTATAATAGAGAGGATGAAGTTCGCGTTAATCCTCGTGTATATTGTTTGGAAGTTTATGCTAAATTATCAATGTTGCGAATTAATATGTCATCATATTGTTTCCTTATAGATGAAAAGGGAGATATATGTATTGGTTAGATCATGATAACATATTATAAGTTATAACTCTCTTAGGGTTACCGCGCTCATAGGAAAATGAAAATAAGTCCATTCTAGTATCTATGTTGTTCCCACACATATAGTACTCACTTGAAAATGTCAAGGCACCTTCAATGTTGTCGCTTATGAAGACAATAAAAAGTTAATCTTGACCCTCGTATGAGGTGTTGTAATGATTGTACCCCCTTCATCGTTTTGTTTATATGGTTGCATGCCTTCTATCCCTTGGGCATACACTGTGGTGAACATTTTGTTTTTTATCAATGTCACTTTATTTTTAATGAATTTGAGTAGCTTATGGAATTTAATTTTATTAATGATCTAAACATTAACTTTAAATATGCATATTGATGAATTTATTAGAATAGGCATTACTACAAATGAATTAAGAATAATGGTAAACGTCGCATTGGTCGTGTGTGAAGTAATTAGATCGGAGACTATAGTTTTTTTAATTCATTAACTTTAATTATGATTAACGTTAAATAACTAGAATAACAATCAACACTTACATTGGTGTGGTTAATATATTAATCAACATAGATAAGAAAACAGATTGATCGAATTAACTTGACTGGCAATTAACGAAAAGAACTAACATTGATGATTAAGGGATCAATTCATGAGTGGATTATTTTGAGTGGATTAGATCATGCATTACTCAATTTAATTATAACCACAGTAAGTGCAAATTGGTTAAGCAAGTACTGTCATTACTATAAAATTAGTATTTCATGAAAGATAGTATGGCTACTATGACCTCATAAATTGCTAGTTTAAATAAGTAAACACCATGATGGAGATTTGACTAAGGGTATACGAAGAAGATAAGCAAACAATGGGGGCAACTTTGACTAGGGGTATACGATGCTTTTAATAGAAAACACATAAGTAACCATGGACATCCAACAAAAAACAAAACATTTCCGTTGATTCACATGTGTATTCCTTATACAAGCATGAACCGCAATACATATCATGAGAGACATAAATGTGCTTTCAATGTTCACGAGAAAAAGTATTATATGCATCAGAAGTAAATGTCACATTAAGTTTTCGGCTTTAGACACTCGCTATTCATTAAAACATGCATTGTTGCATTGTACTACCATCACAATAAACAATGCAATATCCCTCGCCACATATTAACATGCTTATTAATTTTTCACCATTCAATGTTTTTTGTAGTGCATTTGTAAAAACTTGCAAACCTTTCTTTGTCGATTCAAGAGTAACTATACATTTAACAATCCGAACTATCATTACTGTGAATGGAAATCTCATGTTGACATTAGTATTGGGTGACACCAACCCAGCCAATATACATATGTATTCTTATTTGAGTAAATGCATTGCTCTCTTTGCCTTTACCATTTGTTGTTTGAATTGTGTCAATATCGATGCTATGTTAATGTATAAATGTGATCTCTTTATAGGTGTATGTGTTATATAGGTTTGTCTCTGTCTTCCAAACACTAAATATTGTATCCAATAGTTTCTCATATGCTTAATAAGCATCTCTACATTAACATCATCGAATAGATTTATGAATTGTTGTGCTTTGTCATTGATGTGAACGTATAAAATGCGCTATAGGCCCACATTTAAACTCCTTAGCTTGTTCGAAACCACTTATTTATTTTGTGCTAATTAATTTGCTCTTGCCATTACAAGTACATTACATTTGGATCATATTCACGTGTGCACATTATCCACCTATATGAGTTATATATAGTTCGAATTGATAATGCCATGTGAAGTATTTAGTATCATGTCATGCCAACATAAAAAATTTACACACCCTCATTGTACTTGATTTCTATGTGTTAGTTTTTAGCTCTTTATAAAAAAACCAATTGATTTTATACAAATATATAAAAAGGAAGCATAATATCATGGCCGAAAAGCATAGTTGTTAATGTGTATTCTACATTTAGAATACGATTTAGAATACTTCAAAAATTATAGTATACATCAAATTTTTAGAATACATAAAATACGTGAAAATATGAAAAATGGCAGTTCTAAAACGTAGAATACGAGTAGAATACTTGAAGTATTCTAAAAAATTGACATATACTATTGTGAAATGCACATAAGAGATCAAAACCAGTCTACTTAGCTTCTTACTTCTTAATCAATTTATAGTTGATACAACGGAACCCATTTGGGTTGGCTTGGCTTGGCTAAACATGGTGTGCTAAAAGGGTGGGTCAACTTGAGCACACGCATCCTAAAAAGGGTGAGCTAAAAGGGTGGCACAAAGGAACACATGCACAGCACATTTCCCCCCGGCGAGAAACAAGAGATTGAGGGGCATGAACAAGAACAGGACATGTACATGAACATGAACAAGAACAAGAACAATGGCTTGTCAAAGGAGGGGGAGCATCTAATAGCAGGTTTCAAATGGAAATCCATTGATGATTCTAGTGCAAGGCGAGGGTTACACCCATAGAGTGCTCGAAAAGGGTTGATTTATGCAACCATCTCGTGTTTGAGGGTCTTGTTGAGGTGTTCGGTGAAGATGGCGTGGGAATGTAAACATCTACGGACACGTAGTTGAGGTGCAACGACGTTGAGGACATCCCCGTGGAACTGTTGGCCTTGATAGTTGGACGGGGCTAATGATGAAAAACGAGCTATCAATCAGCGAATAGAGATCAATCACTCCTGTGGACTAAGGGCCACCTAAACTTTGATGATGTGGGGGACAAGAGGGCTATCGTGTCATCTCGGAGGGGGATCGAGGAAAGATCATATGGCGGCGAAGATAAATCGCTCCTGTGGATTGAGGGCCACCTAGACTTTGCTGAGGTGGGGGACATGAGGGCTATCGTGTCGGAGGGGGATTGAGGAAAGATCATATGGCGACGAATATCAATCGCTCCTGTGGACTGAGGGCCACCTGGACTTGGCTGAGGTGGGGGACAGGAGGGCTATCGTGTCAGAGGGGGATAGGGGAAAAGATCATTTGGCAAAGAAAGATCAATCACTCTTGTGGTCTAAGGGCCACCTGGACTTGACTGAGGTGGGGGTCAGGAGGGCTATCGTGTAGGAGGGGGATCAGAGAAACTCATGGGACAAGAAGTTAATGGGCAACCTAAGGTGAGGGGGAAGAGTTGGTGGGGCAAGACATAAAAGTTGTGTGAGAAAGCGAGAGTGTCTAAGGTGAAGGTGTAGTGGGCTTACGTGCTAGAGAGGTATAGATGGTGATCGCCAAAAAAGGACTTGGATGGAGGAAGCGGTGGATATCGGGAGGCCTAACTAGTGAACTAAGGCGGTGCTAATAGAAGAGATACTACTACAAGAGACTAACAAGAGTGTCGGTGATGGTGGTGAGGGCGATGCTACCTACGAAGTGGAAGAGGCGGATGCTTGGATGTGGGGGACTGGTACCCTGCTTCTCCACCAATATGTGAAATGCACATAAGAGATCAAAACCAGTCTACTTAGCTTATTACTTCTTAATCAATTTATAGTTGATACAACGGAACCCATTTGGGTTGACTTGGCTTGGCTAAACAGGGTGTGCTAAAAGGGTGGGTCAACTTGAGCACACGCATCCTAAAAAGGGTGAGCTAAAAGGATGGCACAAAGGAACACATGCACACCACACTATAATCGTTTTAATTATTATTTTTGAAAAAAACTTTAAATTTTAAGAAGTATTTAACATATTTTACAAGTATTCTACGCATTTAAAGAATTTTACACGTATTCTAAGTATTTAACGTATTTTATTTGTAAAATACTTATTCTATGTATTTTAAAAAAAAAGCTGGATCCAAAAATGCACTTGAAAATGAAAAATATAAAAAAGTTATTTGACAATAGAATTCTTTTATATTCTTATAATGTAACCTAAACTCTCTTACCAGTTACCACATTCCTCTTGTAAATTTTCTTTTATATTCCTAGGATGTAACCTTTTCTCTTATCAATCTTTGTTGTCTTGGCTCACTTAGATTGAGTAGTGCTATTAGCTTTTCCAAGAATGATTTCGAACCCAAGCTTTCCTAGCATTTTTGTTGTGACATTGAAACTTTTTGGTGCAATGGGTTGGAAACGTGGATAATTTTGATAAAGGGTTCCATGAAATTCACTAAAATACCCTTCTAATTTTAGAGTTCTAACATCTCTCTCTCTCTCTCTCTATCATAATTAGCTTATTACCCTAGTGGTAAGTGTTGTTTACACTACTAGCATTACATCTTGGTTTAGAAACTCAAATTTCTCCCCTCCTCTTATTTCACTAAGGATGCCATTATGGAGTGTAAGGATTGAACCCCTGACCACCTGGACTCCATTGGGCAACCTTACCAATTGAGCTACATTTTGGTCTTTATCTTTATCTCTCAGGATTACTCCGACCACTTCAACTTGGGCTCCATCGCGCAACATTACCAATTAAGCTACATCCATTTGGACTCTCTGTTTCTCTAGATTGAACCCATGACCACTTGATCTCCATTGGGCAACCTTACTAATATTGGGTTCAAAACCAAAATTTCTCACCTCTCTATTACACCATAGATATCTATTATTTCACTAGATGTCATTGTGGAATGTAGGGGTTGAACCCATGACTATCTAGTTTCCATTGGGCAACCTTACCAACTGTGTTACATCCATTTGGGCTTTTTTGGCAACAACTACAAAATATAACATTGATGCCAGGTCCTTTAACTCTACAAACTGATGAGCAACTGTAAAGAATCGATGGTGATTCTTGTGCAGCAAAATAGGTTAGAGATGTGTGTTATGTGTGTGTGTGTGTGTGAGAGAGAGAGAGAGAGGGAGAGAGAGAGAGGGAGAGAGAGAGGAGAGGAGAGGAGAGAAACACATGATAGATAGGAAATAGAAATACTCAAGAAGATTGTATATTACAAAGGAGATTAACCGACACATTACAAAGTAGGAGGAGGGTGCTTTATATAGTCACCCTCTCTCTTCATTAACTACGAAGCTCATTGGTCATGGGAAACATGGAAACTCATTAGTTATGTGTCATAGAATACGATTCTATGACACATAGTTAATGCATAGAGAGTAATGGTGTGACTTTTGACCTTTGAGTGTTCATACACTCTCAAGGGTGTGTTCACACACTAGACTAGGTTGAACTTGATTCTCAACAACAACTATGACTTGATTTGCGATTATGGGGTCAAACTTTGTGTTTACAAGTGACAACGAATCTCATGTATCAGTACTCCTTTGAGTCTATTCGACGGTTATAATTTATGACTAACAAAAATCGAAAGTACACAACAGTGATTATGGATAGTGGTAGATCTTAAAATGTATTTGGCATTCTAATTTGCCACTTGTAGCGAAGGTCTTCATTTGGAAAATTTTGATTGGGTGTTTGCCTATGAGATTAACTCTACAACTTCTTTTCCATTTTTCAAGTGAAAACTATCACTAATCATTTCATACAATGTTTGATTGCTTGTCATATTAGAGTTGCATTTCTCAAAATTGCAAAACTTAGTTTTGTCATGGTGTTATTTCATGGTGTTTGCATGATTCACATAGGTTGACCCAAAATCTGAAATAGAGATAATTTTCCTATTTTTGAGATATTGGGGATTGCATCATAATTGGGATATGCACAATGCTTTTGTAGTTGATGGTAGGCATGGAGTCAAAGCATATCTATGAAAGTTGAAGGGAGTAATAATGCAGCAAATATCTTTATTGGAGCAAGTAGAAATACTTTCCTTAGATTTTCTTTCTACCAAAATGCTTTGTTATGCTTGTTGAACCTGTAGAATGAGACTCTATCTTTATTCATGATTTGCAAGGAATTTATTTCAATTGGTTCACTAGATCACAAGCTGGAGATAAGTGTACTCGAATGGTTGACATTCGCTTAATGTTCGTCTTGCCCGTTGGCAATTCAACATGTTCGACTACTAGTGTTGTGGTGACCGTATTCCATTGTGGTATCATTGTAGAGTTTTTCTCACACATTTATCAATATAATTGTATGTTTTCACTAAGAGAGAGAAGGCTCGGGGAGAGTTGGAATATTGGACTTATCTACGGAAATGAGTCTTGTAGATTTTCATTATTGCAAGACACGTGTTTAGAATCACAACCATGGATATCTATTGCTCAATATTTCAATGAGAACAAGGGTTTAACACATGGGAGGATAACTATTAAGGCATATTTGTGGCAATTATTGAATGTATGTATTTCATTAAGATTTTTGGCTCTTCATGTGTTAAACACTTGGTTATCTCCTGGCAAAATGCGTTCTCATTGTAATTCTTTACAAAAAGAGTCGCGTGTGTATTCTCAGTTATTATGTTGGCTTGGAATGGAGAGATTATGCTCTTAGTTTAATTGTTTGTTTCATTTGGGGGTCAAAGAGGTGGGAGATATAGTTGAGGCTCCATATTGCAGAATTTTGGAGTTCGTTGAAGTGCGATAATTAGTACGCATCCCACTTAATTATGAGTTTATCTAGAAATAACTACAAAATATTGCATTGATCAGGCAAGGTCATTTACCTTTACAAAAAGAAGAGCAACTGTGGATTGATTGGTGTTTACAAGGTCAAACACCGTTTTCGCAAGTGACTACCAATCTTTTGTATCATTGCTCCATTGAGTCTCTTCGATGGTTATCATCTAAGTCTATAGAATGATGGAAAATACATAACTCTAATCATGGATGGTGGCGGATCTTAAAATGTAGTTGGCATTCTAAATTGCCACTTGTAGGAAATGTCTTTATTTGGAGAATTTTGATTGATTGGGGTTTGCCTTTGGGATCAACTCTAAAGTGACGTGGACTAACAACGAGCAACTACTTCTTTTGCATTGTTCAAATGGAAGATAGTACTCATCGTTGCATACAACGTTCAATTGCTTATCATATTTGGAGTTACATTTTTCGAATTTGGCAAGTTTTATCACGGTGTTATTTGACGTTTGGACAATGGGTGTTTGCACAATTCACATAGATTAACCCAAAATCAGAGATGGCGATCGTCTTCGTATTTCTAAGCTAATGGGATTGCGTCATAATTGCGATATGCGCAATGCTTTTGTATTTGATGGTAAGCATGGAGTCAAAACATATATACGAAAGTTGAAGGGAGTATTAATGTGACAATTTTTTGCATTGGAGGAAGCGAAAATTCTGTCCTAAGCAGAGTAATCATCTTGCCGATTGACAATTCAACATGTTCTACTACCCTTGTAGTTAGTTAGAGGGTGACACCCATTGTAAGTAGTGTTTTTCACATACATTTATTAATAGTGGCTATGCTTCAATTGGAATATGCTTTGATTCGCAAGTTGGGGTGAGAAAATATGTTCGAAAGTTAAAAAAAGAACTTCTTTTGTGGCAATTGATAGTGCTAGAGAAGTCACGAAAGCTCAAGCATGAAGAGAGAGAACTCTGCAAGGTCACGTATCATCATATTCGCCATTTGAATTGGTGTGTAGGGTGGCATTGAGTTTGGAGTCGTAGTAGTATTTAGATCCCTAGATAGATAGAAGGGTTCTATACTTTGTAGTAAGTTAGTCATCACGGTGTTTTTTCTTTCGTAATGAATCCATTATTTAGGACAAAAACAGAGAGATTTTTGAGAGCCCTTATTTATTCTTAGAAATGAGAGGGACTTGGAGAGCGGGGGTAATTTGGAGAATTTTGAGAAGGGTAGTTTGTATGGAGATATCGAATTATGAAGAAGTAAAAGGGAAGAAGAAGCGATGTAATGTCACTCTGCTCGTCTTCTTCTTCTTCTTCTTCAGAGGATGATCATCGTTGGTTGGCTATGGATTAGCAGAGCTCTGAACCAAGACGCCCTCCATAGCCATGGAGGGCGATGAAGACCTTTCAGCCTCACAGACCTCTTCATCGCGCCTCCTCCCGAGCTCCCCTCCCATTCCCCTCCCATTTCCCCCCCGTTTCCTCCGTAACTCCAGAAACGCCATCCTCTTCAAGCCCCAGCCTCTTATTCAGCACCGCCTGAAGAAGAAACAGAGACAGAGACATGGCACACGGATTCAAGACGAGGATTTAAACCTTCGTTATCATCATCATTCTATTTGTCGACATGAAATGGAACAGAGTAACGCTTCTCATGGTGACACCTCTGGTCATCATGATCTGAATATTGCCTATGAACAGACCAAACAGCAAGAAATGAAGGTTATAAACAGTATTCATTCTTGTATTGCTGAAAGTAGCGAGTTAAGTAGCGGGGATACATGGAGCGAAAATGAAAGATGTAGCAGTGGTGAAGGTGAAGGTGAAGATGAAGATGAAGATGAAGATGAAGGTGAAGATGAAGATGAAGAGGAAGGTGAAGGTGAAAATAAAGATGAATATGAATATGAATATGAAAGAGGTTTTGTATCTCCTCTCAAGGCTTTATCTCACATAGCCCACATAAAGAGGAAACAACACCATATGATGACGAAACATTATAAAGAAGAAGATAAAGAAGGAGATTTATCAGAAAGCTTGAACCAGCCGTGTGTTGCTGTTGAACATGATCAAGAGATGGTCACCTCACCAAAGAAGAAGCTCCAACAAGTCCACTTTCAGCTAGAACCTCTAGGTAATAAACTACAATATCGGCATTTATCTTAGTCACACCAGTTTGTTAATATTGCCCTTCAATCATATCCTCAAGATTAAAATTATGAAGAAATTTTATAAGGTGTGATAGAATCTTAGTTTTCTTCCGAATCATTGTGTTGTTGAAAGGGCTCTATTATGGGTTTCATGGGTATTCAGAAACGTTATATCAGTGTCAATGTCATAAAGCCATTAGAACCATCACTTTAAATTTGCGCGATCTCAGTCCAAAATAATGAGTGAAACATCAAACCTATTGCTCATTGCTCAAGACTTAATGCTGCAAAGCATAAGCTTTGCCTCCACATCACCATACTTATGCATCTACACCAGTACTTTTTGGAGACATTGAAAGTTTCTCATATACTGCATAACTGCTATATTTTCACATTAATATTCAGCACAGAATGTCTTGTGTATCATACAAAGAATGTACCCTTTTCAATATGCCTTTCATGTAATGTACACCACGTATAACTATGATATTATTAACAATGGCAGTTTATGAGAAGTTGATGCGTTTGCTTATGGATCGTTATGAGGGGAGTTTCGAGAACTTCATGCTTTCTATCCTTGAGGCGAATGTGAAACTAGAAAAGAACGAGAGAGGAGTTGATGCAGAAATGGCAACACTTGTCAGGAAACCAGCCTTGTCCAAGTGGAAAAGAGCAAGGTATATCTACAATTGCCAAACATTGTTTTGCCAATGGGCTTCGCAAGTGAAGGAAATGATCATAATTGTGAAGTAGTATTGTGAAGGTTTGATCAGCTCAAAGGTATTGAAACTCAGGAGCTTGTTCAAGCTTTCCGATCCCTTGCCAAGTCGAGGTCTTGTGTAGAAGTATCGGTAGACTTGTTGAACACCCCTTGGCAAGAGCTTAGTATGTCTCAAATCCAGAAGGTAGCCTGAAAGATCTTGTGGTATTGCTTGCTAGAGAACATTGTCAATCTTATGTTGATTCTGTGTGTGTAGATGCTAGATGAAACTAAAAAGATGCTTTTTGTGAACGAGAAAATGTATGGGTGCCAACATCCAGATTGTGGCCGTAAGTTCACAACGCCTGGTAATCTGAGAGACCATCTAAATGAGCACAGGTATGTGTCATTCACATATGCATACACTTATATGTAGACATACACATATATGGATACACATGCTTGAATAAAAGGTTGTTTAAGAAAACTGTCTAATTCTCTATAAGATGGTTGCAGTGGAGACAAACCATATAGCTGCAGCTTTGAGGACTGTCCTCATCGATTCACAAGTAAACAGCTACTTTGTAGGCATATGAAGAAGCATGAACGTGCTCATCGATGCACATTTGAGGGATGTAACAAGAGATTTGCCTTCAGAGAGAGATTGGTGAGTCGACATAACTCTCCAAGCATACTCAATGAAAAATTGCTCACATTGGCAAGAGGATGTAAAACTAAATTTACAAAGATAGATATATGCATTTTGGGGGAACATATTAATGAAGCTATGCTGTAATGTGAGGAGAATTCACAACAGACCAGTCTCTCTCTCTCTCTCTCTATATATATATATATATATATAATAACCAAATTACAGAGATAGATATATGCATTTTTGGAGACCGTATTAATGAAGCTATGCTTAAAATTTAGGAGAATACACAACATATTAGTCACATTATATTGTATATATATAGCTAATCAATTGTCGTGTCTTCATGGTCTCCCTTGATGCCTTTGATACTTACTCCAGAGAACAACCTAACATAGATACTAGGTAGATTTCAATGATGTGTGAGGGTTAATAAAGCTGATTCCATTACAGATAGTACATCAAAAGATTCATAGTGATGAGAGGCCACTCTCTTGTCCATGGGAAGGATGTGGAAAGACTTTCAAGTGGGCCAACTCTTTGCATGGCCACATGAGGACCCATACCGGAGAGAAACCATTTCAATGCACGTACGTAGAAAGAAATGGTCAGGTTTTTAATATATTGCAAATGCCATGTGTATTCAGAAGTATACTAATACAAAACAAGGATATTTTTGTTTGCAGATTTTCTGGTTGTGGCCGGTTATTTGGCTACAAAGTGGACTTAACTCGTCACAGGAGAACTCATTTTGGGCAACCGGCAAGATCAAGTCACTAGCACTTTTCTATAAACCCTCAATTCTAATGTTAGTTTGAGTGTGCGTGTGTAGTTTTCTGTGTTCATGTGTATAATGTTGTGCATATTCTTATATGGTGGTGTGTGTACATGAACCATGTATCCATTTCTCTCACTACCCTGATTAATCTACACTTAATTTTACTCTATGGTAAAGGGACTAACATTGCTTATATACAGCTATAGAAACAAATCCCCGTCTTTATAAACTTGGAGTGATGTTTTGTTAAACTTTAGCTTAATATGCATATACATGGGGGAAACTACTAAAATATGCTCGCATACATATGTATGTCAGGAAGGAAATATAAAAGTCCCGGCATGCCTATTTATGGAAGTATGCTTGGTAAATATAATTGCTTAAATGTGCATTTCTTTGCTGCTACCCTTCTTAGAGTGTCTAGAAATGAATTTGAATCCATAGGATTCATTCCTTAAGTTGGTGACTCATGATTCACAATGTAAACAATACATCTAAGTCAATATACAACAGGAACACACTGGCTTCAATGTTACTTACCTCCCATCAACTAAATAAAAAATCAGGCACAATCTTTAAACTACTATTTTTTAAAATTTCTTAAATATATACGACAGACCACCGTTAGATAACAGGAAATAGTTTTAACATAAAGGTTGTACTCACAATGAACAAAGGGAATATTTTCCTTCTTAATACACTTCATCTACAGAAAAGGTATAAGTAATGATGGATATAGTCATTTGTACTGTTACATTCCAATAAAGTATCCGTATAATTTATGGGCATGTCATCGGAATTTGGTTCATGAGAACACTTGAAATTCTATCCTTTTTCTAGATCTTAACATCTTTAGAGAGGTCTATAGTTTTCATTGAATGATATACCACAGGGCTAACTAAGATCAGCACTCAGTATGGATATAGAATATTTACAATCATGTCAATCCTATTCTTTAACTACTTTTGTCTTATAATTTATGCTTTCTTCTTGCTTACACTTGCATACCACTATAATAAAGTTATTAAAACTTGTTGAAATAATTAGAGTGTGATTAATGTGATAGACAATGAGAGGTATATGCACTTGTGAGTGTGAGAGAGATGTATACATAATGATACAAGAATGAAGAGAGGCTACATTTCTATTTTACTTAAAAGGGTGGTATATGTACCTTTTATGAATGTAGTGTTGAACTCACTAGTGATCTGCTTCCACTTGTTATGCTTTCTTGTATTTGCATATTCGTTGCATTTTTTGGCATCACCTTGTATACTACAATTGTGGTCCAGTTGTTGGATTCCTCGGCCACTCCTAGACTTTGCTAGCTTGTCTGCTCATATGACCTTTGTAAAACATGTGACCTATCTAAAGTTAGGTCTTGCCGTGGGCAAGATTGATGTTATGTATTGGCAAGGATCCATCCCTTATATGAAGTGGTTTCTGAACAGAGAAATAGCATGAACCAGACGGCCTTCACATGCAACCATTCACTACACCTCTGTTTGCAAGGGAGAGCAACCATGGGTTACTTTGGTTCCCAGAGAGAGCATATATCTGCAGGATTCCCTGCCCGATCAGCTTCCATGTAGCAGTTTAGCTCAATCTATGCTGATGCACCATATAAACTGGTCCAAATTTGGTTGCAGATCTTCACATACCTTAAGTAATTGTTGTAGTGAAGTGAAGGTGCGGATTGCAAGGATTCTGCATGTACTGACTGACTTATTTGTCCTATTGCATAACTCCAAGTCTTCTGTGAGGGATGGTGAGATGAATTAGACTGCCTACAATCTGCGTGTATATTTTCAGACCCTCTAACTTTGGATTGTTGTGATCATCGGCATCCAGATCCATATTTGTTGATTTGTTGAATCATGAGGCTATTTCTTTTGGAGACTATTTTTTTCTGGTTGTCTTCATCTTCTTTATAATCAAATTATAGCATCTATAGATACCCTACAATCTGCTTGTATATTATCAGATCCTCTAACTTTGGATTGTTGTGATCATCACCATCCAGGTCCATATTTGTTGATTTGTTGATCCACGAGGATATTCCAAAAGATAATTTCTTTTGGAGACTATATTTCTGGTTGTCTGCATCTTCTTTCTAATAAAATTATAGCATCTCTGAAGCCCTTCTCTGCAAAGTACGTGATGTACACATACTTCTCCACCATTCAAATCCAGCTTGCTTCTAGCCTTTGTTAGAAGATTTACATAGGCTACTAAGCCAAAATCTTTCAAATGTGAAAGGGATTGGCGTTCTTCCCTTAAAACTTCTCGTTCTTCACATGCTGGTTTGGTTTGCAACCATTCACAACGCATACCTGCATACGCCTATTGTGTTGGGGCATCATCTTCTTTCCTTGATCACATCCATGGATCTTGCACACTCATCTGAGAAAAATAGTAAAATCTCTCTCTCTTCCATTTATGTACACCTCTGTTTCTCCCTCCACGTATGTGGAGATTCTTCCAATTTTGTTTGATAGGGCAAATTTTTTCTGAATCCATTGCTAATTACAGCTAGGGAACCCCTACTCTTTTGCATCTCATGACCTGTTTGCTAATTTAGACTGGGATTATCTATATGTGTAAGGAAAACATATGGAATCTCATTTAACAAAATTTAGCCCTAACCAATTCAGGTAGCATGTTGATTTGTTTTGCATGTTTCCTATGAACTTGGTCAATCCTTTGGTATGTATGTATGTCTCCCAAACCTTATGGTATTCCTCTTTCAATCACGACACGTGACTAATCAATTTGCTCCCAGTATTTTCACTTGTAACCATTCTCCCTCATACTCTTGTTAGTGAAACATAGCAACTACTTCACACATTAGATCAATTCCACATTGCAGATTTTTGTACACAAACTTTTATTAAGACGGAGGATGTGCACTCTCAACAGCAATGTATGTTGTAAAATTTATGAACATTGGGAGTCAACACTACTCAACTCAAAACATGCTACTTGAAAATGTTTTACTTTGGTCCCATAAGCCATACTTGACTTTGGAGACTGATAGAAGTGGAAATGTTTGGACCTCTAACTTTCTTTGTATCTAATGCCCTCAAGCTTCAATCACAATTTGAACCATGACCAATCCCTTTCAACCCAAATTTGCACTCTCAAGTTCAAGTTGCAACATGCATTAGTAAAGTTCTTGTATGTCGAAAATCATTAATCCACTTCTTTGAGTCGAGGGAAATTTTTTGTGCTCCCCCAATGGCAACATTCCTTAGTAAAGCTCTTGAATATCGGGAATAACTTCTCCGTTTCTCAAACTCAAACCAAAATATCTATGAATTCCATCATCTCTCAATGTAATTCCCATACTTTATATGAATTAGTTGGTGATTTACTTTATATGAACTAATGGGGTTTGTGGCAACATTGAATGGTGTATGACACAATAAAAATTTGAGTAGAAACATGGTGATTATCATTGATGGAGGATGTTGCCAAGTGTAAAACTCCAAAGATATATATATATATATATATGACTTAATTGAGGCCTCAACACTTACATGAATAATGATCAATTATGCTCCATATCTATATCCATATGTAGTTTTCCAAAGAATAATATATGTTGTGATATTAAAATTTACACCGGAGTTTATTTGGTAAGTTAGTTAATACGGTTTGGGTTGTTGAACATCGAATAAAATGTGGTTAAACAACTTAATGAATTGGGTTATGTTTTTGAATGAGGACAATGTACTAGTTTTCATGAAGTCAATGTACAACTCTATCTATAGATTATCAAATTATAAAAGAACAGGACCTTGTTTTTTTCTCTAGAATTCACCATGAGTATCTTCACATACATAATCAATACAATTGAAATACATTAAGCTAATGAGATTTCAGACATCAAGCATACATTAGGGACATTGAGCTAGTGAGATTTCATACATTTTCACATGAGTTCATGAGATTTCCATTCAAAGTGTGAACATATCATTGGAATACATATGAATGCTTTTTAGACCATGACACGTTCTAACAATATAAAGAAGACTAGAATAGAGCATATTACAAACAACGTCTGAAATAGACTTGCTTTTCTGTCCACATGAATATACGATCGGTAGACTTTAGAGTGCAAAACGAGAGAGTCAATCGTTGAAGATTCCATAAGGGCAGGATACCTTTTTTTTAAAAATCTTTCTTGTTTGTTGGGTTAAAAGGTGGAGCAAAAGTATAACACATTGCTTTTTAAGCATGAAGACACCCGAGCAAATTACCAAAAAGAAAAGGAAAAACAACATGTTTTAGGTGGGGAACAAACACATTTTGGTTTGATTGGGTTGGGGGGGGGGGGGGGGGAAGTTAGGGAAGGGACAAAAAAGTAGTTCACGTAAAAGTGAAGCCCTAAAGAGACATATATGTATAATAATAATAATGTATTTTCTTTATTTTTATGTTTGGGGCAGGGGTATTTTTTTTTGGTTAATATAGATTAATAATAATATGTTGTTGATGGGATGGGATGGGATGGCATGGTGGTGTGTTAGAGCCAGAGAGCTCCGGCGTCTTTGAGGAGGGGGACAAGGGCGCCGCTGATATGGGCGGCCATGACGTGGTCTAGGCCGCCCACCAGCTTCCCGCCGATGAAGACCGCCGGCGTGGGCGGGGCGCCGTGGCCCACCACCCCAACCAGCGCCTCCCGCAGCTGCCTCCCGCCCACCCCTTCCAGCTCGTCCAGCTCGTACACGACCGCGTTCACACCTAGCCCGCACAGCAGGCTCTTCACCACGTGGCACATGCAGCACGTGCTCACGCTGAACACCACCACCGCGCTCTCGTTGGCCAGCCGCTCGATCATCGCCTCCAGCGGAAGCGCCACCGCCCCTTCCGCCATCTCCATCTCCATCTCCATCTCCTCCTCCCTTCTCTCCGCCACCATCGCCGCCGCCATTCCCCTCCTCCCGTAGCACTGCATCCTTCCTTCCTTCCTTCTTCTCCCCACACACCTACCGCCGCCCAATTACTCCTGGACCTCTCTTCTCCCTATCTTTTGTACTGAAATGAGCGCTCTCGCTTATTATCCCCACAATCCCTTAACTCGATAACGATTGACGGGGGGTTAGCACGTCCCTCCGGATTACACCAAAATTAATTTGTGGCTGTTGTCGCCGCACGTGTCTTTTATTTTTTTTCCACCCCCCCTTCACCGATCAGAAGAATGCAGCCACCTCTCTGGCTGATTTTGATTTTCCGCTAAGTTGTTCCGTTTTGCGTTTTTCCCGCTCTCTTCACCGATCTTTTGGTTGCGTATGAATCAAACCCGGAAAATTGTATGGTATATTGCGGGTAACCCTTCGCACTCTATGGCGTAAAAGAAGAAAACGAACTCAAACTCAGACCTATGATTGATATATATATATGGTGGCGGCTGGCTAACTCTCTAGCAGGGGAGCTTGCTTTTTTCTTTGTCTGGATTTCCTGCGTTCTGGGGCGAGGCTCTCTCTTGTATCTTTGTATGCAAAAAACAGAAGAAAAGAAGAAGGGCTAAAGAAAGGGGATCAAAACAGACGGAAGTTAACTTGATCCAATTAGGAACGAGCTACTAAATGTATGTATATATATATATATACCTTCTCTGTCTTACTGATCTCTCTCTCACACACACTCTCTCTTTCTCTCGATTGCTATATATGTATATTATTTGTGTGTGTTTGTGGACTCTGTGGCGATGCGACAATGTATATAAAATCTGTATTATGTAATAGAAATGTGCGTGCGCCTGTGGGGGAGTGAAAGGGACTTATTTATACTGTATACTTGGAACTACTGAAGACTTGATTAGCCTAGTGAAAGGGATTGATTTATACTGTATACTTGGGGCAAATGCGTCTTCCTCGATGGGCTCTTCTTCCGCTTCTGCTTCTATAATTGGAACTATGATTGACTGGCTCTCGCTATGGTTGTTTTAGCTTTGGGTGGCTATGGTCATCAAATCTCTATACTAAGCCCTTCCTATTTATATGACTCCCCCCGTGTACGGCTTCTTGCACGGCTCACCTTTATGCCCTAACCCTCCGGCTTCTAATTAATTCAAAAAACACAGCGGCTGCTCTCTCTCTCTCTCTCTGGCCTAATGTTTAAGCCTAAGAGGCTTTTGCTACATCTCAATAAAAGTAATGGGGAAGAGGTAAATAGTAATAATATTAGTTTATCAACGTACGTATTAAACAGAAAAAACAAACAAAAAAAACAAGACTTCTCTAGGGAAAATAATTAGTTTTGGGAGAGAGAGGGGGGGGGGGGGGGCGGGGGGCGCCACCAAAGAAGCCTAAGGTTTTGGAAAGGGCTCAAAAAATACATAAATAAATAACCAGCAAACAAGAAAAGAAAAAGCTCTTTATGATTAATTTCATGTAGGCAAATACATAAATAAATCGGATTATAAAAAAGACATTTGGGATGGGAATTCCTAAGGCACGCCGATGTGTGCGCGCATGGCTCGAGAATGCCCCCATTTTCCATTCTCCTTTCACACTGGCACGTGTGTATGCGTCTGTGCTCTCTCTGTGTGTTTGTGCGTGTTTTTTTTCCCCCTTCTTTGTGTGTGCGCGTACATACACGCACAAATACAATCACAGATTATATGATATATCACAGGGCAGGGTGTTATGCTCGCATAGACTTTGAAAATCTTTTGCTTTCTAAGGCGTGCACACATGGATGCACATCCACACATGCCAATATAGCACATGTACTTTCCTATCCGCATGCAGACACTATATACACACACATATATATATGTTCTCTTCATATGTACATTATTCGTATAAGGCTTATGTATTGCGTGTGCATAACGTGGATATGCATGTATGTGTATACATATATTTAGGAACTTAATACTACGTGTGTTTTGTATTTGTCTTGTATAATATTGCCTACGTTTGAATGTTTGTAAGTTTATAGGGTGGTAATCACATGAATTTGTACCTATGTATGCAAGCTATAAGTTATATATGTATAACGTTGAAGGATTTAGATCAAAGGTGATAAAGGACATTGATTCCAACGAGTATAAAGAAGTGTTGAAGGTGTGAGGTATGTATAGACATGTCTAGGTTTATGTATGTATACATATTCATGTATTTGTATGTATGTAAGCATGTACGTACGTACGTATATATATACGTATGCATTAGACATGCAGGTGTAGACGGTAATACCAATCGATTTCAGTAAGGCTTATATACGTGGATTTGTTCGTATGTGTATGCATGTACAGTTTTAGACCATTGACATTTTACGTCAGCAAACACCGTAAATTTCTTTGTTCTTTTTGGGTAGTTTGATTACCATTGCCCGCAATCGGGATTCGGATTAAGAAAAAAAAAAGGGAAAAAAAAGCTCTTCTGAAATATGTTATATATTTAATTTGTGTATTGGATGCTTTTTAGCCCTGGATCCGGAAAAAGAAAAAATTGATTAGATTTCTTAGCATAGCATACACAGAGACAAATAAAATAGAAAAATAACATAAAGAGGAAAGAAAGAAGGGCGGCATTAAAAATTCCCAATTAATTTATTCTTAATCCGTTTTCTTGCGCAGCCAGAAAAATACTTTAAAACAACACAAAGATAACAGTGTTTTTTTTCCCCACTTTTTTGTTTGGCGGTTTTTATTAAAGAATCCCAAAATAAAAAACAAAAAAAACAAAACTGGAAATAAAAGAACACGCAATGATATGATTATTATTATTATTATTATTTTACTGTTATTATTATGATTATTGTTATTATTATTATTATTATTATTATTTTACGCAGTTTCTCGTTTTTGTTTTTTAGTTTTTATATATATTTTTTGGAAGAGAGGCGACGAGGTATTTAACGGTAACGTCCGTTAAGTCGCCAAACACTGGTTTCACACTTTGTCCGGACGCAGGTAAGAGGCTGGCCGCCACGTGGCAAGCATCACGTGCCTGTCACGCGGTCAGTAGAGACGCACGCCCTGTCGTGGGCGCCTTTCCTTTTGTGCGGCTCGCCTGCCCATCAGCCGCCCATACCAACTTGTTGTATGTGGTGGCGCGCGTGGCCGCCCAATTGCTGAGACGTAGTGTGAACACGGACGTGCTGATTGTCCTGGCACGTCTGGATCGCACCACCCAAGTCATCCATACTACATAAATATATCATTCTTCAATCATCAATTATCGGGAAAAGAAATTAATATTATAAAAGATCAATAATATGTGGTAGAGATAATTACCAAAGAATGTTTTTACACGTTATATAAGGAATTTATTTACTTATACATACATATGTACATATACATGCACAAGTGAGGGTTCAAGTCTCTAGTGTTATTCTTACAAAGTAAAGGTGTTAACATGGATGCGAATTCCACCTAGTATGTGTGCATGTGTGTGTATGTCATTCCTTAGATCTCTTTAGAAAAGAATTATCGATTCACTTACTTTTTTTTTGCATGACATTCACTAACCGGTTACTTTCGTTAGTAGGTAATCTCTGTAAATTTAACAACTGGTCACTTTGAATTCAATTTTTTTAATTAATTAATCGTTGGTCGTTAATCTTGTCATGGAGGTGCTCATATCAATTCCCCTTAGATACTCTTGCTTAATGTTCCAATAATGGATTAGAATGCCCTCATTCTCTCTCATGGGCCAATTTTGGTCTTAGAAGACGTTAATACACCTTTCTTTCTTTCTTTATCTCTCTCTCTCTCTCTCTCTCATCATTCGATGATCATCATGGTCTCATCATTAACCACCCCACTTCCACTTGCCAACACACTGCTTTAGTATCACTTTGTAAGTTCTTTTACCCTTCCCCATCATCACTCATTCCCATTCGTCATGCTTGTCATAAGGAGGTATATAGAAAAGGCTTAACATGTTAAAATTTCTTTTGGAGTTCAGTGGATATGATGAGTTTGAATTCATTTATCGCAATTTTGGGCCCTTTCTGCACACTCGACCTAATGCTAGATTCTAGAAATAAGGAAAAGTGTCTAGAAATGTGTCCAAAGTGTGAGTATGTATGAGTATTTGTGCACAAAGGTGCTACCTAGTTTAGCATACATCATGAATTGAGAAAAGTGTTTGTGAGTGTGCATAAAGGTGTCTGCAATGTTAGCATACATCAACAATTCCAATATCCTTTTAAATAGCGGGAGACCATAGAGAATTTCCACATAATGCTATTAGGTAACCAATGCAAGACAATGTCATGTTTTGGGTATGCATTTGAGGACTTCTCTAATTTACTATTTCAGAAAAATTATAAATTACAAATTCCTTGAGAGAGAGAAACATAAGATCTCTTGACATTAACCTAGTGGTTAGTAAAGTGAATTGTGTATTTTATAATATCCATAATCAATATTTTATTCCTATGAAAGATGAGAGGATTGACGGACAAATAAAAGAATGTCGTAGGTGGTGGCCTTTACCAACATGAGAAAGTGACTAGGGGGATAGAATGACAATTGTAGGATTTATTATCAAATTAAAATCATAGAAATATCATTGTTCAGGTTTGTGTGAGATGATGATAAGGTGACAATAACTTCTAGCCTAGAAAGTAGCAATTCAATCCACTTGCCTTGGAAGAACAACAATGCAAAGAGAATGTATTCAATACTTCATTTGGACTTGTCTCAATTCTATTGCATGATTAAAAAGTTCCCTTTGCATTATTGTGATTCTCGATATAGTAATGCAATGATCTTGATCCTTCGGTATTTTAACAAGATGGATGGGGGAGCTGTTGGTTAGGACTTGATGCATTGTATTTCGAATTAGCAATTGAGTTCTTGGTGAATACTTAGTTAATCATATGTTCATTCCAACAAATTACGTAGTCCAATTATCATTGAGCTTACATTATGTGTCAATTTATATGCATTTCTAGAACAAAGTTATCTTTTAATTGAACAACTTTGTGTAGTTTGTAATCGGGCCGCACTACATTGAACTTTATCCAATAAATATTTCTATGTATGCTTGTATATACACACTTATAAGGTTGTACCTAGTGATACACACATGCATCACCACGATATTGTAATAATCATGATTTTATAGGGCCAACGTTTTCAATTTTTTACCATAAAACCATATGAGCCCACTCTTAGGTTAATTATTATTTTAGTTAGGGGTATGTATGTTGCATTACCAACGTTTCACCATGATCTCTTCACCACGTTACCTACATCACTTTATATAATAGCATATGTCCATATATCTGATCCCTAAAGATACGATAAAGTTACCAAATATGTCCTGTGTGCAATGTAATATATAATCAATGGGGAGCCAAAACTTTTGCTTAGAATTATGTATTATGGCTAAGAATAGTCTACATTGGCTACTCAAAATTTCAAAAAATAGTGAATATGAACCTAGTGTATTCTTATTTATTGAGTATATGCTACCAAAGACAACCATGGCACCTCCCTCTCAAACTTATAATCATACTTCCATGTGTTTGGCTTCCAAAGTGTAAACACATTTGACAAGTAGTGGCATCAAAAGTCCCCAGTCGTATAACTAGTAGATGTGACATATTTAAATATGCAACTTTGTACATTTTCTAGTACAATAAATTATATCTATAAGACTATAATTGCTATGAATAATCTCTTTAGGAGCTAGGTATTGGTAGGCAAATTATAACTTGCTAATTTCTTTGACTCATGTCCTTTAGAATTCAACATAATGGTGTTTGCATGCGTTCATCCATGTGTAATACATCTCAAATATATATATATATATATATATATTAATTTTCTCAAATTATTTAACCGATTGATATGCATTTATGCTTGTGTATGCATAAATGTCATCACGATTGAACATTGTCATATATAACCTTTTAGTAGTACATATGTATATCAACTTCTTGAACTTTTGAACCCCTTATCATGTTTTCGAAAACTCTAACCATACACGTAGTTGCATATGTATGTTGTATGTTATTTCTCCCACATTTAGGCATTACTTCTGAAATCTTCATAAGGGTTCATCCAAACTCACATTGCAATGATATAAATGGAGGCTCTATTATGGGGTGCAATATGTTTTCGACTTCAACACCTCTCAACAAAATAAATAAATAACATCTCGTTTAGTGGGATATTATAGTTAATCAATTGAATAGGTTGGTACCTAGGTGGCTATATATGTATGCATGAAGTAGATTGTGTAAGATAGCCGAAGAGGGGTTGAGTGGATCATTCAAGCGAGGTGAAGAATGTGTGAGTGGATCAAATGAGAGAATGAATGAAAGGGGGAAGAGAGAGATAAGAGGATGAATGTGTGATCGGATCAACAAGTGGTTGAGCAATTGGATAGAGTTGGATGAGAAAAAAGAACACAAATTAGAGCATGTAAAAGAACTTTGAAACAACCCACAAAGGACAAGTTGGAGACAAGTTGGAGAGAGAGAGAGAGACATGACAAAATTAATAATATATTCACAACAATAATAACAAAGACTAAAGTCAAGTTCAATTAATAGATTAGTCCTAAGATCACAAATGATATCCTTGTGCTTAACTAGGGGAAAACCTCCTTTTGTTCGTTGCTTCGTATTTCATGTCACCTCACCTTTACATGTGTTACACATCTATAAACCCTTTTGATACTTTACAATTTAGCTTATAACCTAAAGTTTTAGGGTCTTGAACTCTTTGATGGATGTGACATCATTCCTCTAGTGCAGACTTCTTGGAGGATTGGGTTTTTGGGGATACCGAAGATGTGGACTTTCCTAATTGTTTACTTTGCACTATTGAGAGGTTTGGATGGTTTTGGCAATGGTAGCCCTTCTACAAGACGAAATACCATATTTCTCCCCCTGGAGAATTGGGTTTGTGGGGATACCGAAGATGTGGACTTTCCTAATTGTTTACTTTGCACTATTGAGAGGTTTGGATGGTTTTTGGCAATGGTCACCCTTCTACAAGAAAAAATACCATATTTCTCCCCCTTTCCTCCTTTAATGCAAAACTTCTTTTGCAATTGTCTCCATCTGAGAGGTTCACTAGAAACGCCACACAGGTGGATGTCCAGAAATCAAAGACATGTGATTAGCAAGATTCTAGGAGGCTTGTATGGAATACATTGTGGACACAAATGTGTGGGGAGACGTCAAATTGAGCAACCACTAGGTTGATTTGTTCCTTGACGAGGAAGGGATTTGATTGGTTATAGTATAACTTGGCACAAGGGCGGGTAACCATGATGTTGCATCACAAAAACCATACATTATCTCTAACCTTTAATATTAGGGAGGTGGTTTGTCCAAGTCTCTTGAGTGTCCATGCTTGTTCTTCTACGTAAGTGTTTATAGAGAAATATCCACTTTTTTAGCGTTTATTGGACACACGTTAAATGTTTTAATTGTCAAGGTCCTTAGATTAGCTAATGAGTGTCATATCAAATATTACTGCAATGTTAAGAATGCTAATTGATGTCGGCATGGCATTTTATGCCCACAACAAATAAATTACCCATCTAAACAAGCCACACAAGACTTAATGGCTTCATTCTAATGGGATTCCATGTGCCTTGATTGTGTGAACAACCACTAAATCCTAGAGTTCATTGTGAATTTACTTCCATTCGTCCCTTTCGATATTGTTGCATGAGGAGTTATGAGAGCCTAAAGACTAGCTCAAAATCTAGAAAAAGATGACTAGGGCACTCAAACATTAATCAAACAAAAACACTGGGTCATTTGAAACAAGTAATATGTCGCATTTTAAGAATTGTCCATAAAAAAAAGGTACAAAAGTGGTCGTTTCACAAAAAGGGGCGCCACATGCATAAATATATTGATTTTTAGCATGTCCAAAAGTTTAGGGCTTTCCAAAAATGCCTAAATAATAGACACGTGAAACTTACAAAAGAATGTACTACATATTTGTGAATCGACATTTTGATGTAAATACAATATTTATAGTTCATGTATTAGAACAATCACTTCCCAAAGCTATGCCATCATTTTTAGACCCATGTGATGAACTAGAAGAGCTTTGTGAGGTCTCATCCTCATAATCACTAGCAACCAACACATTGTCTTCATCCAATTGCAATCCAACATCACCGTGATTGTGAGACATACTCCTTGTTCGTCTTTATGTCATGTCGAGAGCCACATTTGGGATATTCTCTTTTATTATATTGATTGTGGTTTGTCTTAGATGGTCTGTTTTGGTCAAGGAGAAGTCATACACTAGTATGTCTACATTATCAAGTGTGAGAGTAACATGCTCGGTAGATTCTTTCTTCTCCGCTTTTTGCTTGTGCCTCTGACATCCTTAACCATCTCTAAAGAGGCCTTCCCAATAAATGCATCTAGGAAATAGGTATGATACCAATGAACCACAATGGACTGAATTTGATTGCCTTCTTCATCCTTAATAATTTCAAGAATTTTAGCAATCCAAAAGGGATGGCCCAACTCATCACCCCTAGTTTGACGGCCCAACCACGGTTCGGAAGCTGCAACTCCAACAAGAGTTGAGCAATGTCTGACAAAAGGACATGTCGGTGGCCGACTATATGACCCGGATGAAAGACATCTACGACTCACTTGCCTCTATCAACGTAACCCTCGAGGAAGATGAGATGGTGTAGGTGTGTCCGGGGGCCTGGCCTCAAAGTTTGGAGCATTCCGAACAACAGTATGTATAAGGGAGAATACGCCCTCGTTTTTCGACTTACAATCGATGCTCCTAGTAGAGGAGAACCGTGTGGGTGCATCAATAAACACACACACCGACAACAAGATGATGTACACGGAGGCAGATTGGCCCCATGGTCGTGGACGCGGATCGGCACGTGGTGGAAGCGGCTGACAAGAGTTGAATTGAAGGCACAAGGATGGTGCCGACAACAGTTCCTGACCCTTCGGAAGCAAGGGGAGTCAAAGTGGCGCTGGAAACCGGCAAGAGAAGACCGTAATGGAATGTTGGTACTGTGGCCGGAAGGGCCATCGAGAGATCGAGTGCTGGAAGAAGCGTGCCGATTCGGACAAATCCGGATCTGGCAAGGCCAGTCGGGGAAGCTGACAAAGGTCACACTACGCAGAAGGACCATAAGGATTCGGTTTTGAAAATGGAGCTGTCATTATATGGCAAGACTCGAACCCATGACCTTATGCTACATGGGTCGAGCTCTTGACCATTAGACCATATATTGTAATATGTAAAATATTATTTTCATTTATGTTTTATTATCAAAAGTTGATCTATATTCTAGATTTCTCTGGAACATTCTAGAAACTTCAGGAGTATTCCTTAGAACACTATAAAAGGAGGCACAAGGCATTATTTCGAACCAAATCGGTTCAACGCTAGTCTTAAGCCTCCTAGCTACTACTGTACATTCTCTTCACATAATATATATATCTTTTCTTATCATCACTCTCTCACTCTCTCTCTCTCTCTCTCTCTCTCCCTCCCTCTCACTCACTCTTTCCTTCTCTCGAGAGTTCTTCACCTCTCTTAGTACTAATACTTCTTTTAGTACTAATTCCTTCTCTGTCTTAGTACTGTTCCTGATAGTTTGAACCGATTTAGTTCGAGTTGTTGTACACGTAACGTCAGCTCCCCATGTTGTTGTTTTTCCAGCGCTATTTGTTGAAGATCCCCCAACAAACGATGATTTTCTTGTTCTAGTGATACAAATGCATCCTTCTCGATATCCCACCGATGCATCACGAGTGGGACTAGTAGGCACTCTCCTTAGTGGCTCCCCCAACAAACGATGATTTTCTTGTTCTAGTGATACAAATGCATCCTTCTCAATATCCCACTGATGCATCACGAGTGGGACTAGTAGGCACTCTCCTTAGTGGCTCAACGTTAGCATGGTTTGCTCCATTGTTGGAAAAGGAATCTCCATTACTAAACAGTTTTGAAGAATTTATAAGTGAGTTTAAGGCCTGTTTTGGAGATACTGACAGGATAAGGACTGCAATCAACAAAATCCGGCGATTACGCCAAGGTGACCATCTAGCCTCCACATACGTTGTAGATTTCCGCCTACTCGCTGCAGATATCCCTTGGGATGATCACGTGTTGATGGAGCAATTTCGTTATGGTTTACGCAACGATGTCAAGGATTTACTCTTGACCTTCCCCGAAGAGCCAAAGTCATTAACAGAAGCAATCAGTCGCGCAGTGAGCGACAAACGCCTCTTCGAACGATGTTCGGAATGACAATTCCAGATTCTGAGGGCAAGATCAGAGCCTACCTACGCCTCAGTGGTAGCGAAACCTTTTCCGAGGGAGTCATATAATGCATCTCCAGTAAGTACTCCAACTCCAATGGAAATTGATACCACACATCGTCGTGGACCGCTATCGGAAGAAGAAAAGCAACAATGCCGAGCAAACTGACTATGTCTTTATTGCGGTGGACCAGGGCATATCGCGGTAAATTGTCCCCATAGGCCAAGAAGGCAGGTAAACCAAATAGTTGCTAGTTCTGATTGTACTAAACTCGAGTCTATTTTAGTAGGGATATTTGATTGTTCTAATAGTACTAATAGCCCAAATCTAGCAAACAAATTTGATGTCCTTAGTCAGTTAGAAGAAGAGTTAAACGACTAAGTCCAGCCAAAATAGGAGCCGTTTGGTTGGACAGCCCTAGATCTGTGCAACCCATTAGTGGTTCCATTCCCTCTAAGCAAGTTAGCAATGTGTTCGTAGCCCAAGTAACAGTTAGTACTAAAAGTACCCCTCTAGTACATGTCTTATCACTTCTAGATTCCGGAGCTAATTCTTGCTTCATGGATAGGAACTTTGCCCAAGCTCATCAAATATCACTAAGAAAACACCCGTGTCCAGCCTCTGTAGTAGTCATTGATGGTCATTCCATTGCTTCCGGAAATATCATAGAAGAGTCAGAGCTCGTTAATATTGTCCTAGAAAATCTAGCATGTGTAGTATCATTTAATATAATTAACATCCGAAAACACCCCATTGTTTTAGTAATACCATGGTTCAAATTACATAACCCAGACGTAGATTGGAGAACAAGAGAAATCCGGTATTGAAAAGCCCGAGGATCTACTCATGAGATTGCAACCATTTCGCTACATCAGTTGCGGGAAGAAGGACGCAAGGAAGAAATGTTTCTCTTCGCAATATTAGTAAAGCCCTCAGACACCATTAAAGAGGAGTCCACCGTTCAACTTCCAAAGAAGTATCATCATTATGCTGATGTGTTCGATAAAGTACAAGCCAATACACTTCCTCACCATCGACCGTATGATTGCCCCATCAATTTACAACTGGGGAAAGAGCCACCATGGGGACCAATCTACAATTTGTCACCAACCGAGCTAGAAGTCCTGCGAGCCTATATAGAGGAGAATTTGGAAAATGGTTTCATTCGGCATTCGAAATCTCCAGCCGGCGCACCCATTTTCTTCGTCAAGAAAAAGGATGGATCACTTCGTCTCGTTGTAGATTACTGTGGCTTGAATAATGTGACAATCAGAAATAGGTATGCACTTCCCCTTATCTAAAGCCTTTTAGAACGGATCAATGGTGCCAAGTTCTTCATGAAGATCGACTTACGGGGAGTCTATAACCTCGTACGGATCTGACCAGGAGATGAATGGAAGACCACGTTTCGCACTAGATATGGGCACTTCGAGTATATAGTCATGCCGTTCGGCCTCACTAATGCGCCAGCAGTCTTCCAACACATGGCAAATGATATATTCCGAGATCTCTTGGATGTTTGTTTGATCATCTATTTGGATGATCTACTCGTTTATTCGAAGACCCAAGAAGAGCATGATTCTCATGTACTGTTAGTACTAAAATGACTTCGAGAACATGGTCTTTATGCAAAGCTGGAAAAATGTAGTTTTGGGTGCAACTAGGTGGAATTTCTGGGCTATGTCATTTCCTCGGAAGGCATCTCCATGGACCCAGATAAGGTCAAAACTGTGGTAGAGTGGCAGACTTCGCGTTCGGTGCGAGATGTGCAATTCTTTTTAGGCTTTGCCAATTTTTACTGGAAGTTCATACAAGATTACTCAAAGCTCGTTCTGCCTCTCACACAACTTACCAGGAAGGGACAATCGTTCGTTTGGTCTAAAGAAGCGGACATGGCTTTCGAGAGTCTTAAAAAGGCATTTACATCGGCTACAATTCTAGCTCATGTCGATCCGGAAAAACCATTCATTATCGAAGCAAACACATCGGATTTCACATTGGGGAGCATTCTGTCACAACAGGGTAATGATGAGAAGCTACATCCTGTGGCTTTTCAATCACGCAAGTTTGACGCCGCCAAAATCAACTACGAAATTCATGATAAGGAGCTATTGGCAATAGTGGATTCTTTTACGCAATGGAGGCATTTTCTAGAGGGATCCTCTCATCAAGTCACCGTATTTAGTGACCACAAAAACCTTGCCTACTTTCAGGATGCTCGTGTGTTAAATCGACGTCAAGCTCGATGGGCCCACTTCCTCACGTGTTTCGACTTCAAAATTACATATCATCCGGGGAAGCACCAAGGGAAGGCAGATGCATTATCACGACGTTCGTACCTAGCACTGCGTCCCGACGAGCCAACTTTTGATAACCAAAAGCAAGTAATCTTGGGACCAACACGACTGCAAGCAACACAGGTCTTTGGCATGCCAATGGATTCCCACGTTATCGATACGATACGTGAGGACTTGAAGACCAATGCTTTCACCCAAGCCATTCTAGCATAAATTGATCCCTCTCGAGCATCTTGTTCACAGTCGCAACCACCAGGTACGGACTATCTGCAATTCAAATAACATGATGGATTACTATTCTTTAATGAACTCTTGTATGTTCCCAATGGTTCTTGCCGCCTTCGAGTAGTCCAAAACTGTCATGACACATATACAGTTGGGCATTTTGGTAGTACTTAAACATTAGATTTAGTACAACGATCATTTTGGTGGCCCCGTATACGACAATTTGTCGAAGATTTTGTTCGGACTTGTGATACATGTTGTAGAGCGAAAATGTCAAGGTAGAGCGAAAATGTCAAGGCATCATCCATATGGTTTATTAGAACCATTACCAATTCCAAGCAAGTCGTGGCAATCCATTGCTCTAGACTTCATCACAGATCTTCCAGTCTCTAAGGGGTTCAATGCGATTCTAACAGTCGTAGATCGATGTACGAAGATGGCTCATTTCTTGCCATGTACTAAGGAGATATCCAGTGAAGAAACCGCTGAAATTGTCATGCGTGAAGTATGTCGGCATCATGGCCTTCCCGAACCCCCTCAAGGTCACGTGTAACCTCTCTTCCAGCTACCACCCACAAACAGATGGCCAAGCAGAATGCACAAATCAAACACTGGAGTAGTATCTTCGGTGCTTTCTAAGCTATCATTAGGATGACTGGGTAGATATTCTCCACTTCGCTGAATTTGCCTACAATAACTCTGTCCACGTATTGACTAAAGTTACGCCATTTTATGCTTATACGGGTTCTCACCCCCGGTGGCGTGTCTTTGAAACCCCAAAGTTGTCCACAAATCCTTGCACAGAGGATCGTTTAGAGCGGTTACGCAAGATACAAGCCAATTTATCTACTCATATCCAACAAGCTCAACAAACACACAAGGTTTATGCGGATCGTCATCGACTCCCATCCAGTTTTAACATTGGAGATCGGGTATGGCTACTATGACGACACATCAAGACTACTCGCCCATGCGAGAAGTTGGATTATCGACGATTAGGTCCTTTCCGTATTATAAGAAAGATTAATGATGTCGCTTTTCGTTTCGATCTACCTCCGCAACTTCGGATACATCCGGTGTTTCATAGTTCTCTCCTCGAACCCTATCAAGAGAGCACCATTCCAGGACGTATTACACAACCTCCACCCCCGATTGAGCTTGAAGATGACCTGAGTACAAGGTTGCTGCCATCCTTGATTCCAAGATTGTTTGCAACAAGCTCTACTATCTAGTTGATTGGCTAGGATATAGTCCTAGCGAGCGTACTTGGGAACCGATAGAGAATGTGACCAATGCTCGTGCTCTTATTGAAGACTTCCATCGTCAATATCCAGACAAACCGGGTCCTCAATCCAAAACGACTCGTAACACTCGTCGTTTTAGAAGGGGGATAGTGTCATGATACGGCAAGACTCGAACCCATGACCTTATGGTGCATGGGTCGAGCTCTTGACCATTAGACCATACATTGTAATACATAGATTATTATTTTCATTTATGTTTTATTATAGAAAATTGATGTATATACCAGATTTCTCTGGAACATTCTAGAAACTTCAGGAGTATTCCTTAGAACACTATAAAAAGAGGCACAAGGCATTATTTCCAACCAAATCGGTTCAACGCCAATCTTAAGCCTCTTAGTTACTACGGTACATTCTCTTCACATAATATATATATCTTTTCTTATCATCACTCACTCACTCTCTCTCTCTCTCTCTCTCTCTCTCTCTCTCTCTCTCTCTCTCTCTCTCCCTCTCACTCACTGTTTCCTTCTCTCGAGAGTTCTTCACCTCTCTTAGTACTAATACTTCTTTTAGTACTAATTCCTTCTCTGTCTTAGTATTGTTCCTGACAGGAGCAAGCTTAGCCTTTGTGATGAAACACAAGGCTAATTCGATGAAGACAAGCACCTTGAAACCGAATGAGGTATGGTATGTTCATCCGAGTAGCCGTCGATAATGTACTTTTCGGCTTTCGTGTTGTCGTGAAGATCCGTCACTAGGTGCGGATCGTGAGGCGGAACCACCGGGGTCCTGGATTGGAAGGATTCGAAGTTTGCACTAGCTTTAGTAAGAAAGTATTTAAGATAGATTGAAAGAGAGAGAGATTAAGATAAAGATTGAACGCTTGATTTTAGATTTGAGAGACAAGATATATCAATAGGATAACAAGTTTTCTTATTATTTTCCCCAAAATTTACATTCCAATTTTTTTTTACCTTCGTCCCACTTGCTTGATTCCTCCGTTCTTTTATAGATGCCCCCATGCATATGGTGCATGTGAGGGTGCAAGACATGCACGGAATGCATGCAATGCATGCTTGCCATGTCATCATCTAAGCGCTCATGTATGAGAATTACATGTAAAAGTATAGTGATAAAAAATATATTCCTAAAGAAATGATTTGGCTTAATGGTAAGCCTATAGACTCTCAACTTGGAGGTGCAATGTTCAAGTCTTGCATACATCCATTTTTAAAGCACAAAATACTATTAGGCTTTTGGTCTTGTAATTACACCAAATATCTTTAAGACACCATGCACCGCGATCAACTGATCCGTCTGATTTGCACCCGTTTGGTCCGCATCTCAAGCCGGTTCCGTCACCGGTCGGTCACCGGTTCATGCACACATGCAATGCTACCGAACACCCGAAGGTGTGCCAAATTTGACAGCTGCTCGAAATACAATTCATGCGGCGACACCTTTGTCCCTAAGATAGATATTTGATTCTGGATTTAGACGACTGTCCGAATTGCTTTGGTCCAATAAAACTTGGGCATGCTTTTCTCCTCAAGCATCACCCTTTCCGCTTCTAGTAGTGTCCTGTTTCGACGCTCAGCCACGCCATTCTGCTCCGGCGTGTATCTGCAGGAGAATTCCCGTCGAATTCCCTTCATTTGTAGCTAGCTCGTGAATTGGTTGGAAAAGTATTCTTTTCCGCCATCCAATCTTAGACACTTGATCTTTCTTCCGGTCTCGCGTTCGACAAGGTTCTTGCAATCATGGAAACACAAGAAGACTTCGCTTTTCTTGTGCTGAGTGAAATCATCGATGAAGGAGATAAAATACCGACTCCCGCCTATGCTCACGTTCTATGCCGGTTCCCACACATCTAAATGGATGAGATCAAGCCGATTCTAGATCTGATTCTTCTCATTGGGGAATGGAAGCCTATGTTGCTTCTCTAGCTGGCAATATAACCCTCGATCGAAAGCAGTCTGAATCAGCCGAGATGTCGTTTGTGATGAATTGGCATCTTGGTACTTCTCTCCACTCGAGCCCGAGCCGATTGCTGTTGATGATCCGGTAGAATCTAGAACATAGAGAAGCGTAGCGGAATCTGAACGACCAGATAGTCCGCCTTCAATCTGGATGAGTGGACCGAATCCGGACTGGTTGAGTCGAAGTGGTCAACGAGACGACGAACCGGCGAGTAGTGAAGACTCGGTCGTGCTCTCCCCGTGCAAGGAACCAAGGAGACAATTCACGTTCAAAGATAAAGGGAAGAAGAAGATGCCGGAGTATGACACTGGTAGAGACGAGTCGGATTGGAGCGAAACTAACTCCGGGTAGAACAAAGATGGACCTTAGCAAGAGAAGTCTGAGTTGGCCAAGAGAGCCTTGAAATCGGCTAATGAGAAGTTGCGCCAATCCACCCGCCAGAAAAACCCCGTGAAGAGGTATGGGTACAATGAGTATATGGTGCATCATTATGTGTACATGGCGAAGGTGGTAGCCATGCACAAGCCGGAGAGCTATGTAGAAGCGACTATGGATCCGAACTGGCAACATGCCATAGAGGAAGAGATGTACGCTCTCATGGAGAATGAGACGTGGGATTTAATTGATGTACCGAAAGGGGTGAAGCCGATGGGTTGCCGATGGGTATACAAAGTGAAATACATCACCGATGGCTCAATCAACCTATACAAGGCCCGATTAGTGACAAAGGGCTATGCGCAACAACACGAGATCGACTATGATGAGACGTTCGTGCCGGTCGCAAAGATGAAGACCATTTGTGTCTTGCTTGCAATGGAAGTAGCGAAGGGGTGGCATCTACATCAGATGAATGTAAATAATGCAGTCCTGCAAGGTGATATTCAAGAGCAGGTATATATGGTTCATCTACATCAGATGAATGTAAATAATGCAGTCCTGCAAAGTGATATTCAAGAGCAGGTATATATGGTTCAACCCCTCGGATTTTAGTCCGGAATGAACACATCGGCGGTATGCCGATTGAAGAAGTCCCTCTACGGACACAAGCAAGCCCCGCATGCTTGGAACACGAAAATCACACAGAGATTGCGTCAGATGGGGTTTACTCCATTGAAATCAGACTCTTCACTTTTCATCTGGCAAGATCAGAACGGGCCGGTAAGCATTTTGCTTTATGTTGATGATTTAGTCATCGTTGGTGCCGATCTGGACGAAGTAATGAAGGTCTCGGTGACCTTCATTACTTCCTTGGGATCGAAGTGATCCGCAACCCCAAAGACAAATTGATCAGGCAACGACATTATGTGCTGAGTATGATCTTCAAATTTGGTATGGCGGAATGCAAATCCATCTCGAGTCCTCTGGACCGGAATGTGAAGCTTCGCCCCAACTCCGGAATGGCATGTGACCCGAAAAGGTTCCGACAAATAGTTGGAAGCCTCATATATATGACCATTACCTGGCCATACCTCAGTTATCTGGTCAAACTAATTAGTCAATTTATGGTGCATCCAACCATGGAGCACCTTTAGTGCGCACACTGAATACTAAGGTACGTCAATGAAACTAAGGACATGGCGTTGTTGTATCGGACCGGTGTAGCCGAATAGATTGTCGACTACACCGATGCCAATTGGGCCAGAAATGTCGACGACCGTAGGTCTACATCTGGATATGCATTTTCACTAGGAAGCGCCGTGGTTGCTTGGAGTAGCAAAAAGCAGCCGACAGTAGCATTGTCGAGCATGGAAACCGAGTACAAAGGAGCGGTTGTCGCAACGTGGCAAAGAACCCCGTCTTTCACACCCGGAATCTCTGGTGAAGTGAGGTGCACTATCATTTTGTCTGAGAGCGCGGTCTCTCTGGTGAAATCTTATTGCTACATGTTCCGACAGATCGGCAGGTGGCTGACATATTCACCAAACCCCTCGGCTTAAACAAGTTGCGACATTTTTCCGGTTCACTGGGTGTGCAGTACCTCGATATGCCAATCTTGAGGGGGAGGAAGGAAAGGAGGAATGAGAAAGATGATCGAAAAGCCAAGTGTGAAACCGATTTCGACTTCGGCCCGACTGAAGATGTCGGAGTGCACGAGTTGGCTGAAGAAGCCGAGACTGAACGCAAGGGGAGCCACTGTCAGAACCAAGGATAAAAGATAGAGTGATGGATAGAGTGATGGAAGAAGGATATTAGAGAACACGCGAAGAAAGGAACGAAATACTAAGAGAAGAATGGATGTATAAGATAGAGAAAGAAAGAGAATGGATACAAGATATATAATGAGAGCTAAAGACTAGTGTTGATTCGAATTGATTTGAGAATACATGTATGCCCTTATTTATAGGTTCATATAGAATAGCTTAGAGATTTCTAGAATGTTCTAGAATGTTCTAGAATGTTCTAGACCTAGAATGCTCTAGGACATTCTAGAACATTCTAGAATAATCTAGAGTTTTTACAATAATCAATGTAATACAAGAAGTAGCTTTTATTGTTTCATATAACAATAAGCTATCTTAATGGTTGAGGTTTTCAAGTCCGGGTGACGCCATAATGGTCATGTGTTCATGACAGCCACTGGAACAGAGAGCCCAAGCCGAAGCCAACTGAAAAAGGGGAGGCAAAGCCGAGAAGACCAAGACACGGACATGGTCTGATGTCGTGAAGGGCATGAAGATTGAGGATGAATTAGAGACATCCAATTCAGACAAGAGGTGGAACGAATCGGAGTCACCCGATTCAGAAGCGGTGCTTGATTCAGAGGAGCCGGATCAACTGAAGGCCAAACGTACAAGGATGCAATGAAAGTCGTGTTGGGATTTCGGTCCCTCCGGATGGGATGTCCGGAGATGAATGACGGCAAGCCCGGTTCTGGTTACGGAACCGGATGATGAATAGTACCCGGCATGAAGCCGGATGAAGAGACCCCGGTTACGGAGCCGGATGATGAAGACCCGGTTACGGAGCCGGATGACGAAGACCCGGCTACGGAGCCGGATGATGAAGACCCCGGCTACGGAGCCGGATGACGAATGTACCCGGAGAGAGATCCGGATGCGGGGACATATTTGTGAATATGTTTGCCAAGAGCCCTTGAGGCTATATTTGTAAATAGCCCGAAAGTCATATGTGTATAAATATGACTTAGGGCAAACAGTTTTATGTTGCTACTCATTTTTCTGTTTTTCACTCAAGAGGAGTGAAGAGGAAGCAGCCGAGAGAGAGAGAGAGAGATAGAGCGCGAGAGAGAGACAAAGAGGTAGACGCCTCTGTGTATTTCCGCCGCCTGTGGCGAGGACAGCGAGCTCAAGGTCGTTGCCTTGCAGCTCGCCATTGTATATTTCTCTGTGCATAGTTTGGTTTGGAGTCTCGCACTCCCGTGGTTTTTTTTTCCCGTATAGGGTTTTCCACGTTAATCCCTGTGTATCGCGTCTTTCTCTGTATTTCATATTTTCTGCTGCATTGATCCGCGATTACTCGGTTGTGGCCGAGCGGAGAAGGTGAATCAAACCGTTGATTCCCTACAAACTGGTATCAGAGCGACTGTTGCAGAAAATGGAAGGCGGCGGCAGCGCACAGCCGATGATGATGGTGCTGAATGCACAGAATTACGCCGACTGGAAGATCAAGATGGAGGATCTTCTGATTGTTCGGGACCTGTACAAACCGATTGACAGGTCGGAAATACCGAAAGGGGTACTTGAGTCGGAGTGGAAGCTCCTGAACCGGAAAGCCGTAGCGACGATCCGACAATATGTCGATGTAAGCGTCCTACAACACGTGGCGAACGACACCAACGCATACGAGATGTGGAAGAAGCTGTCGGGCCTCTACGAGAGGAAGAATGCGTTGAACCGGACCTCCCTGATGAGGAAGATAGTGAATCTCAAGTACCGGGACGGCGAGAGTATGGTGGAACACGTAAGCACGTTCATGGGATTCGTGAACCAGCTTGCGGCGATTAAGTTCCCGTTGGAGGATGCAATGCAAGCCATCATCCTGATGTGTACATTGCCGGAAAGCTGGGAGAACTTGGTGGTGACTCTCAGCACCTCGTGCACCGAAGATAACTTGTCCTTACAAACGGTAAAGACAAGTATTTTGAACGAAGAAGCGCGTCGGAGAGATAAAGAACCGGCCTCCGACACGAAGGCGCTGCTTACCGAATCGGATCGGGGAAGACAATGGAACCGGAGTCCGCAAAGACGGGAGAAGTCGGGGACCCGGTCGCAGTCAAGAGGAAGGCCTACATGCTTCCACTGTGGGAAGCCGGGGCACTTTCGGAAGAATTGTCGGCATTACCGAAAGGACAACGGAGCCGACGACACCGATTCGAAGAAGTCACCGGAGAGAAACGGTGCATACCGGGGAGCCACGGACCGGAGAGGTCCGGATCGGCGAGGGCAGGACCGGAGAGGAACGACGGCACTCGCGGCAAGTGAAGAAGAGATAATGCTCATTACCGAAGAGAGGGAGCTGAACCTTGCCGGAGAAGAGATGACCTGGGTGGTCGATTCCGGAGCGTCGTTCCACCTGACCCCGGAGAAGAAATACTTCTCATCCTACACAGCCGGTGAGCATGGCTGTGTCCGGATGGGAAATGAAGGAACATGCCGGATTGCCGGCATAGGAGACGTGTGGCTGATGACATCAACCGGATGCAAGATGCTGCTGAAGGATGTGCGACACGTTCCGGAGGTCCGATTGAACCTGATCTCGGCCGGGAGGCTAGATGATGAAGGTTACACGGGTAGCATCCGGAACGGTGTCATGAAGTTCAGCAAGGGGAGCCTGATAGTGGCTCGGGCCCGGAAGGTCAACACACTGTACCTGATGAATGCCCGGTTATGTCCGGAAGAGCTGAATGTGGCAGCCGACACTGCCGGTGAGCTGTGGCACAAAAGACTGTGCCACATGAGTGAGAAGGGGATGAAGAGGCTTGCAGAAGACAACCTTATTCCAGTGAATCATGTGCATCTGGAGAAGTGCACCGACTGCCTGGCCGGTAAGCAAAACCGGACCTCCTTCCGCTCAAGGCCACCGACGAGACGTAGTGCACCATTGGAGCTGGTGCACACTGACGTGTGTCAAGTAGAAACGAAGTCACATGGCGGAGCCCAGTACTTCGTGACATTCATTGATGATCACAGTCGGAAGCTGTGGACGGCACCGTTGAAGACAAAGGACCAAGTATTGTCCGTCTTCAAAGAACTTCACGCGAGAGTGGAAAGGGAATCCGGCAAGAAGCTGAAAGCGATACGAGCGGATAACGGAGGGGAATACCGGGGGCAGTTCCAGGAGTACTGTCGCTCGAAGGGAATCCGGCTCGAGTTTACAGTGCCGAAGACGCCAGAACTGAACGGGCTGGCCGAGAGGATGAACCGGACCATAATGGAGAGGGTCCGGAGTATGCTGGCGCATGCGAAATTACCCAAGGGGTTTTGGGCTGAGGCAATGTCGACGGCGACATACGTAATAAACAGATCACCCTCAGTACCTTTGGACGGGGACACGCCGCAGAAAGTGTGGACCGGTAAGGAAGTGTCCTACCGGCATCTGAAGGTGTTCGGGTGTCTCGCATATGTGCATGTGGCAAAGGACCGGAGAGGAAAGCTAGATCCAAAGACCCGTCCATGCATATTCCTCGGTTACGGCGACGACGAGTTCGGCTACCGAGTATGGGACCCGGTCGACAAGAAGATATTCAGGAGTCGTGATATCATCTTCATGGAGGACAAGACACTCGCCGACTGGGAGTCGGAGAAGAAGATGAAGAGCTCCAAGTCGACCGGTGAGAATCAACTCTACGAGGAGCAGTCCTGACCGGCAAGGGACCGGTTAGCACTCGAGAATCCGGCCGAAGACGGTGAAGAAACAGAACCGGCCGAAGAAGATGAAAATGATACCGGAACCGGCCCCGAACCCGAAATGGATTCGGATGAAGAAGAATCGGAAGAACCGGTTACCGAAGCTCCGGATCGGAGATATCCTCTAAGAGAGAGAAGGGCCCCCCGGAGATTTCCGGAACCAGAGCACGTGCTGCTAACCGACGAAGGGGAGCCGGAGAGTTTTGAAGAAGCAAAGCATGACACCAAGAGCCGCAGGTGGTTGAGTGCCATGCAGGACGAGATGGATTCCCTGCATGAGAACCACACATATGAACTTGTGGAGTTGCCGAAAGGAAAGCGGGCACTTCGAAACAAGTGGGTGTTCAAGCTGAAACCGGGAGATGCCGAAAACCCCCCGAGATACAAAGCCAGGATCGTGGTGAAGGGGTTTCAGCAGAAGAAGGGCGTCGACTTCGACGAGATATTCGCCCCGGTAGTGAAGATGACCTCCATTCGGACGGTGCTGAGCATAGCGGCAAGCATGGACCTCGAGGTAGAACAGATGGACGTGAAGACGACATTCCTTCACGGTGACCTCGAAGAAGAGATATACATGCAGCAACCGGAAGGATTCGAGAAGAAAGGGAAGGAGCACCTGGTATGCCGGTTGAAGAAGAGCCTTTACGGACTGAAGCAGGCTCCCCGGCAATGGTACCGGAAGTTCGACTCCTTCATGACCGACGAAGGGTACCTCAAAACGCAGTCCGACCACTGCGTGTTTGTGAAGAAGTTCGACGGAGGAGACTCTCTAATACTCCTCCTGTACGTGGACGACATGTTGATCGTCGGACGGGACCAGGTCAAGATACGGATGCTGAAGAAGGCTCTTCACCGAACCTTCTCAATGAAAGACCTGGGTCCGGCGAGGCAAATACTAGGGATGCACATCATCCGGGACCGGAAGAAGAAGCAGTTGTGGCTGTCACAGGAGAAGTACGTGACAAAGGTGCTTCAACGGTTCAACATGACGGAAGCAAGACCGGTCGGATCAACCCTCCCGACAAACTGCAAGTTATCCGGCAAGCAAAGTCCCAAGACAAAGGCTGAGAAGGAGGACATGATGAAAGTACCATATGCCTCTGCCGTCGGAAGCTTGATGTACGCAATGGTGTGTACAAGACCGGACATAGGATATGCAGTCGGAGTGGTGAGCCGGTACATGAGTAACCCCGGCAAGGAGCACTGGAACGCGGTCAAATGGACACTCCGATACCTGAAGGGCACGGCAAACGTGTGCCTCCGATTCGGCTCCGGTAAGCCCGAACTCGATGGATTTACCGATTCGGATATGTCGGCTGATGCAGATACCAGCCGGTCCACATCAGGGTATGTGATGACGTATGCAGGGGGAGCTGTTTCGTGGCAGTCGAGGCTGCAGAAGACGGTTGCGTTGTCAACCACGGAGGCGGAGTACATGGCGGCTGTTGAAGCCGGCAAGGAAATAATATGGATGAAGGACTTCATTAGAGAGCTCGGTATCCGGCAGAAGGAGTACCGACTCTACTGCGACAGTCAGAGTGCCATCCACCTTGCGAAGAACGCGGCCTATCACTCCCGGACGAAGCACATCCAGCGAAGATATCACTGGATCCGGGAAAGGATAGAAGACCAGGAGTTCGTGTTGACGAAGATCCACACGGACGAGAACGGGTCAGATATGCTGACCAAAGTGCTCACACCCGACAAGCTAGAAGCATGCCGGAAGAGGATCGGATTGGAGAGACATCCCATGCCGAAGTGAAGGGGGAGTTTGTTGGGATTTCGGTCCCTCCGGATGGGATGTCCGGAGATGAATGACGGCAAGCCCGGTTCTGGTTACGGAACCGGATGATGAATAGTACCTGGCATGAAGCCGGATGAAGAGACCCCGGTTACGGAGCCGGATGATGAAGACCCGGTTACGGAGCCGGATGACGAAGACCCGGCTACGGAGCCGGATGATGAAGACCCCGGCTACGGAGCCGGATGACGAATGTACCCGGAGAGAGATCCGGATGCGGGGACATATTTGTGAATATGTTTGCCAAGAGCCCTTGAGGCTATATTTGTAAATAGCCCGAAAGTCATATGTGTATAAATATGACTTAGGGCAAACAGTTTTATGTTGCTACTCATTTTTCTGTTTTTCACTCAAGAGGAGTGAAGAGGAAGCAGCCGAGAGAGAGAGAGAGAGATAGAGCGCGAGAGAGAGACAAAGAGGTAGACGCCTCTGTGTATTTCCGCCGCCTGTGGCGAGGACAGCGAGCTCAAGGTCGTTGCCTTGCAGCTCGCCATTGTATATTTCTCTGTGCATAGTTTGGTTTGGAGTCTCGCACTCCCGTGGTTTTTTTTTCCCGTATAGGGTTTTCCACGTTAATCCCTGTGTATCGCGTCTTTCTCTGTATTTCATATTTTCTGCTGCATTGATCCGCGATTACTCGGTTGTGGCCGAGCGGAGAAGGTGAATCAAACCGTTGATTCCCTACAAGTCGACACCAACATGAAGGAACCGACGGGTCGAGACGTGCCGGAGTCATAACAACAAAGGAGTTGAGGTGGGCCTTCTCAGCAGACAAGCTGACCTAGAAGGTTGAGGTGCGAGGGACCAGGCAGATCGTGGAAAGCAGAACTGAGCGGGTTGAGGAGCGCGAGCAAGGCGGGAGGACACTGAGGGGAGCCGGAGAAGAGGACCGACTACCACGGACACTGATACAATGATTCGAGCTCAAGTTGAGCTTGAGGGGGAGTGTTGAGCGAACAAGCTCAACCGGATCCAGAACGAAGAACCATGATCTAGATCAAAGAGCTAGATCGGATTGTAACCGGTAGGCCATTAGAGGTGTACGAATCTAGCCTAGTACGTAGGCCTATTTTTAGGAGTCATTGTAAGTTGCTCATATGAGCATTGAAGTACATGTCAGTACTTATGTCAATCCTTTCATGGACTTGTATAAAAGTGCTCACCGAGCACATTGTATGTACAGAGTGTTATTATTTTGCACATGCTCGAGGTGTCTTTCAAGTATTGGAGTATCCATTTGACAGCTACCCAATGGTCCTTTCCCAGATTGCTCATGAACCGGCTGACCACTCCGACGACATATCCAATATCCGGTCGTGTACACACCATTTCATACATGAGGCTTCTAACTACAGGGGCATACAATATCTTGATCATTTTCGACTTCTCTGCATTTTGTCATGATATGGTAAGACTCGAACCCATGACCTTATGTTACATGGGTCGAGCTCTTGACCATTAGACTATATGTTGTAATACGAAAGATATTATTTTCATTTAGGTTTTACTATAGAAAATTGATATATATTACAGATTTCTCTGGAACATTCTAGAAACTTCAGGAGTACTGCTGAGAACACAATAAAAGGAGGCACAAGGTGTTACGGGCATGACCATATAATATCCCGTGGTAAGAATTTACCGTAGTATTCTATACACGTGGATAAGTGTGAGGGTTAAATGAGAGTGTAAAGGAGGGGAGGATTACTTTTAATCCTCGGGATTGAGACAACCCATTAGGTCAAGTGTGAACTTGCCTGGGGGCCTTGGGTATCGCTATAAATAAGAGGCCTAGCTACCCTCATTTGATCATCTTTTGACTACATCGAGACTCTGCTCGTGTGGTGGGTCAACTCTTGTAGCGAGCGCGCCAGCACCAGGTACGACTCGACGCCACGGCGGTGGTATGGGACGCCGATCGAGGCTCGAGTCCGTCTCGATCCCTTCGCTCGGGGGTGGTCGGGTGGATCGGCACCCTTCTTTCTCTTTCTCCTTTCTATCTTTCATTTCTTTATCCTTATCTTAAGCTTACATTAGTATTATGATCTATAATATTTGGTATCAGATTTTTGTACTAATGTTTCTTTGTTTTTCATTTGTCTTTTGATTGATGCTGATCGATCGTTGTGCGGTTGGCCTTGATCCAGACAACGATCAACAAAGAACTTCGGTAACTCTTTCCAGAATTTTTCTTTCTATTCTCTCTTCTCCCATCTAATCATGTGTTTAGTTTATATGTAATTTTTTTTCATTAAGTCAATGATGTTTTTAGTGGTCTTTAATTGATTATCTAAAACGTTTACATATGTGCACGAGGTCAATACCTCGTTTGACATATTAATAATATGTGATGAGTGTCGTATGCGTACGAGGTTAATACCTCAATTACGTAATACGTTCACGAACATATGTTACGTTTGCGTATGAGTTTAATACCTTGATTTGTTGTAAACGATATGCGTTTGGTCTCGTATGCGTAAGAGGTCAATACCTCCATTGCGTATTACGATGATCTCTTATTTGTGGATGTTTCGTGTGCGTAGAGGTATATACCTCGATTACGTATCTCGATCACATCATTTGTGGCTATTTACTATAACGATATGTTTAATATAGGCATATGTGGTCACATATATATGTATTTGATCGTATATATGTGATAAGTAAACATATGTGTATATTCGTTATTACGTGATTATATCGAAAGTTGTCCTTGTCGGGAAAAGGATGTTGGTGGCTGTCCTCACATTTTTGTGAGAATGGTGTTGTCACCATCCCTTTTTCAACATTTTTTTTATTGTTGATAACCCCGTTGACGACCTCGATTTCGTTATGTAAAGAAACGCGAATAGCCAAAATGATGTTGAGTACGTAGGGCTTGACCCACTTCAACTGAGGTCGCTCCAATGACGCACGTATCCAACATCCCTCCCTCGTTACATGGATACGATGCCACCATGAGCTCGTTCTTACGAGAGGCATTCGTAATGACGTGACCATGTGATGGCCCACGTGAGCCTACTACGAAACGAGGGCTCATTTGGCTTGACCATTAGGTTGCACTTTGGCGTATGCCATCGTAATTACGAGACTTGAGGTTAGGTAACGTACCAACATAGTTTTGGTAAATGAGGGCGAAATAAGGACCCTTGACATATATGTTCTTTTAAAAAAAACATATATGATCAATTGCCTCACATATCTCTTATACGCATCAAATATTAAGCATTCGAGAAGAGCAACTTACTTGGTTGGCTCAAGTGTTTAATGTATTTGTTCTCGAGGTCTCGAGTTCAAATATGACCAAGACCATACAACATCCTTGATACATATGACTATAACACATGTTTAGACTTAAGGTCTAAGTGCACCTCGGGGTCCTCATAATAGGACTTAAAGAGCCGAAACCACTTATGTGGGCACCGAAACATAGTTTATTGTTAACATTTTTTTTTGTGTATAAACTATTCATGACGCGAACATACATGGTTGAGCCTCGGGGAGCCACCATGAAAAAATCGATATAGAGATCAGGGAAAGACATTTATTTGTCACCCCCATGGTTTTTAAAACACCTTTGTGTTACCATAGTAACCTGATCTTGAACCTCATCTCATACGTCTAGAGGGGTATTGACGTGAGATAATGATATCGATTAATGCTCGCCCATGATATGTTTACATCACGACATGATGTTATGACTATATCTCTGACCTTATCCTATTTCTTTTCCAGAAATAATCTTTAATGGCTCAAATTAACGACCCGATGTCATCCGCTCAAGCGGAAGGAACTCAAGGGAATCCTCCTGGACAAATGTCCACTGAGATGTATTTGGCACAAATAACCCAATTCCTTAGTTTCACCGCTCAACAGATGACCGAACTTCGGCAATCTCAGAGTGCTCTTGAGACACGTGTCATTAGTCTACAACGTGAGACTAATAGACCTGATGAGCGACAAGGTGAACCATCATTTGTCGTTAAGCCATTTACGGGAGACAAAAAGGAAAGAACCGAAGAAGCAATCTGCACATGGCTGGGACGATGGGAGTCTCATTTTGAGCTCTATCCCACGCCAGATAGTAAGAAGATTGCATATGTTGGCCGAGAACTCGGGGGTAAGGCCGCCGCCTGGTGGCGTGGCCTCCGTACTATGGGGAAATTGCCCGATACCTGGACAGATTTTGTCACGGTTTTTAAGGGCCAATTTCTGCAACCTCCCTCTCGAACCGAGGCAGCACAAGCTTTAATGAACCTCTCTAGCAGGAAATTTTCCTCGCTAGAAGACTATGTTCACCATGCTAGAACCCAAATCCAAAAATCGGGTCTAGAAGGGGACAATTGGTTGATAGCTTGTTTTGTCAATGGCATCCCCAATTCGGACTATCACTGGATAGTGCACGATAAGGATCCAAAATCCTTCGAAGAGGCCGTTGAAATAGTTCTTCGCTATCAACGCACTTCGAAGAAGGACCATAACAAACCCAACGAAGCACCCGGGACTAAGCAGTCGCAATTTGTTGGGAAACGCAAGACACCCAACGAATTCCTGGATCGCGATTGTAAGCGACAACATCCTTTTTGTGTATTCTGCAAAAAGAAGGGTCATACAAAAGATCAATGTCGAAAGCTCCAACGGAAAGAGCACGACAACAAAGCTAAAGCTGCAGACCATAAAGGCCAGATTCCTAATGTCCTTCAGGTCTATACACATCATTTAAGTAATTGTCAATGTTCTTTCCCTCACTATGTATTGGGTCCCAATGATTTACTACGTGCAAACGGGTATATCAATGGATCTCCCGTACAATTTTTATTTGATTCGGGAAGCTCACACAATTTTGTGAATGATCGTTTGGTTTAGATATGGGGAATCCAACCCACCGTAAGTGATCACACCTACACGGTGCACTTGGCTGATGGAAGAGTACAATACATCAACGGGGCGATTCATTCATTAGGAATTTCTATTGATACTTATATAGAGGAAGTAGACTTCCATGTAATGAATCTTTGTACCACCGATGTAATACTGGGTTATCCCTGGTTTTATAATAAAAACTCTTCTTTATTTATTGATTGGGTTCATCATTCCATTTCTTTTGTACTGAACGATTGTACGCATTTTATTCAATGTGTAAAAAAACAATCCCTCTCGATTGTTTCCTCGTGTCCATCAATATCCGAGTTGTCTTGTTCTACGTTATTTTATTGTGTACTTGATCCGGACATTCACGTTTACAATATCGATAATGTCCCGATTCAATTAACATATTTTGAACAACAACAACTTGATGAAATCTTAAATGATTTTCATGATGTTTTTCCAAGTGAACTACCTGATGGGTTACCTCCTAAACGTAATATAGACCATCGTATAGATATTGTACCTGGTGTTGCACCAATAAGTATACCTCCGTATCGCTTAAGTCGATCCGAAGAAGATGAGGTATCTAAGCAACTCAAGGACTATTTACGAATGGGTTATATACGTTATAGTAAATCTCCATGGGGTACACCAGTTCTCTTGGTTAAAAAGAAAGAGGGCACATGGCGTATGTGTATTAATTACCGACGCTTGAATAAAGTGACGATCAAGAATTCGTATCCATTGCCCCGGGCTGACGATCTAATTGACCGTCTCCAGGGAGCTCGGTATTTTACGAAACTTGATCTCCGTACTGGCTACCATCAAATAAGAATAAGTGAGGACGATGTTCCTAAAACGGCATTTCGTACGCGCTATGGCCATTACGAGTTTTTGGTTATGCCTTTTGGTTTGACCAATGCTCCGGCTACTTTTCAACAAGAAATGAATGACATTTTCCGAGAACAACTTGGAAAATTTGTCGTTATTTTCTTGGATGATATTTTAGTTTATAGCCGTACATTACAAGAACATGCTAGACATGTCCGCTTTGTTTTACAAACATTGCGTGACAAACAGTTTTATGCGAAGATCTCAAAATGTGAGTTCTTCAAGAAATCAATTACTTATCTAGGACATCTCATAACCGAACGAGGAGTTGAAATTGATCCTTCTCGCATTGAGAAAATCAAGCTTTGGCCCACTCTTCGGAATATTCGAGAAGTTCGATCATTCCTTGGTTTTGTGGGGTTTTTGCGAAAGTCTCTTCGTAATTACTCCCAATTGACGACGCCGTTTACTGATCTTTTAAAAGGTCAAACGCGTAAGTCTACAAAACCTATTGTGTGGAATGCTACACTAGACCTTGCCTTTAAGGAACTCAAGGACCTGGTTTGCAAGGCTCCTTCACTTCTTTTACCCGATCCTTCAAAACCTTTTGAGGTTGAAACCGATGCCAGCGATTACGCTATAGGTGCTGTTTTGTATCAAGATGGTAAACCAATAGCATTCGAGAGTAAGAAACTTGATTCTGCTCAATGTCGGTATACCGTTCAAGAAAAGGAATTATTTGCAGTTATACATGCGCTCAAAACATGGCGCCATTATCTTTATGGAAATCACTTTGTGGTAACTACGGACCACGAGTCCTTGAAATATTTTTGTGACCAACAAGACCTGAAAGGTCGTAAGGCACGATGGGCTGATCTCATCCAGGACTTTGATTTTTCCATACGATATCGTAAAGGTTCCATGAACATTGTCGTTGATGCACTAAGTCGCATCCGTGAAGTTAACACGCTTAGCTTCACTGAAATATCATCAGATCTTTATGATCACCTTCGAGGAAAGTATCCTGATGACAGTTATTTCGCAAAATACTGGGCAAGAGTTGAGTCTGGAACAGACACCACCACATCCTCGAAGGAATACTTCCACATTGCTAACGGTTTGCTCTACCGTAATGGGAAGGTTTGTGTTCTAGATTTACCCGAGGTCAAAAAGAGGATTCTTTTTGAATGCCATGATGCACCCTCAACAGGGCACCCTGGAATACATCGTACACTCGTTCTCATCTCCACTCAATTTTATTGGCCTAAGATGCGTCCTGACATACATAGCTATGTGACTAAATGTCACCAGTGTCAGGTTAACAAAGCCGAGCGACTTAAAGCCGTAGGACTTTTACATCCCTTGGACATTCCCAATAATAAGTGGGAAAGTATATCCATGGATTTTATTGTTAGCCTTCCTCGCACCCAAAAAGGTCATGATGCCATCTGGGTTGTCGTTGATCGACTAACTAAAATGGCCAGATTTATTGCTACTAAAACCACGGTAACAGCTCCTGAACTGGCTTACCAATTCGTTGACGAATTGTTTCGTTTTTATGGGTTACCGATGGATATCGTGAGTGATCGAGATCCAAAGTTTACTAGTGACTTCTGGACGCAAGTCTTTAAGAAGTTAGAAACTACGTTGAGCATGAGCTCCACGGATCATCCTCAATCCGATGGACAGACAGAACGAGTAAATCAAATTATTGAGGACATGCTTCGAGCATACGTTGGTGCAAAACCAACAAAATGGGAACGTTATCTCCCAATTTTGGAGTTTGCTTATAACAACTCCAAGCATACGTCGACGGGATATAGTCCTTTTATGTTGATGTATGGTTTTCAGCCACGAGCCCCGATTGATGTTAATATACATCATGATGAGTTGCGAAGTACGCAAAACTTTCTTCGGGATATGCAAGATATGTTGCATATTGCACGAGATAATATAAAAACAGCTCAAGATAGAGCGCATTTTTATGCCGATCATCATAGGCAACCTCGTGTATTTAACCCTGGACAGAAGGTATTTTTACGTGTACCTCACAATTCTAAGACATTGTCTACGGGTAAGTGCGCTAAGTTAGCCCCACGGTTTTGTGGACCTTTTACAGTCCTCAAACGCATTGGGTCATCAGCCTATCGTCTTGCTCTTCCCGATGGTGTCGGAATTAATCCAGTCTTTCATGTGAGTCGTCTAAAAGAACTTCTAGGTTCTGGCGACAATACAGTTACAACTGAAACTCTGGTTACTTCTGAAGAATTATCTTCTAAACCACATGTGCCAGAAAGAATTCTTGATGTTAAAACAAAAAAATTACGTACTAAAGAAATCCGAGAATTTAAAATAAAATGGATGGATAAATCAATAAAAGATGCCACATGGGAACGCGAAAATACTCTTAGAACTAACTTCCCTAACTTTCCATTGCAAGAGTGCAATGTTTTAAAGAGGGGGAGTATGTTACGGGCATGACCATATAATATCCCGTGGTAAGAATTTACCGTAGTATTCTATACACGTGGATAAGTGTGAGGGTTAAATGAGAGTGTAAAGGAGGGGAGGATTACTTTTAATCCTCGGGATTGAGACAACCCATTAGGTCAAGTGTGAACTTGCCTGGGGGCCTTGGGTATCGCTATAAATAAGAGGCCTAGCTACCCTCATTTGATCATCTTTTGACTACATCGAGACTCTGCTCGTGTGGTGGGTCAACTCTTGTAGCGAGCGCGCCAGCACCAGGTACGACTCGACGCCACGGCGGTGGTATGGGACGCCGATCGAGGCTCGAGTCCGTCTCGATCCCTTTGCTCGGGGGTGGTCGGGTGGATCGGCACCCTTCTTTCTCTTTCTCCTTTCTATCTTTCATTTCTTTATCCTTATCTTAAGCTTACATTAGTATTATGATCTATAATACAAGGCATTATTTCGAACCAAATCGGTTCAATGCCAGTCTTAAGCCTCCTAGCTACTATTGTATATTCCCTTAACATAATATATATCTTTTGTTATCCTCATTCTCTCTCTCTCTCTCTCTCTCTCTCTCTCTCTCTCTCTCTCTCTCTCTCTCATTCTCTCGAGAGTTCTACACCTCCCTTAGTACTAATCCTCATCTTTTAGTACTAATTCCTTCTCTGTTTTAGTACTGTTCCTGTCAGTACTTCTCTACCTTAGTATTGCTCCTGACACCTTTGTCTTCAGTGTTAAACACAGTGCTCGGCCACAACCGAGGAATAGGATCAACTCACAGAAAACAGGAAATACAAAATGCACGAAGACAATAGAGAGAAGAGTACACAGGATGTTTTACGTGGAAAACCCTAAATGGGAAAAACCACGGGAGTCCTCAAACTCCAACTATCACTATAAACAGAGATGTACAATGGTGAAGCTACAAGGCAACAACCTTGAGCTCACTGTCTTCGCCACAGGCGGCGGTAATACACAGAGGCAACGACTTCTTCGTCTCTCTCTCTCTCTCTCTCGGCTGCTCTCTTCACTCCCTCTAAGTGGAAAACAGAAAAATGAGCAACAGTTACAAAACTGTTTGCCCTAAGTCATATTTATACACATATGACTTTCGGGCTATTTACAAATATAGCTTCAAGGGCCCTTGGCAAACATATTCACAAATATGTCCCCGCATCCGGATCTCTCTCCGGGTACATTCGTCATCCGGCTCCGTAGCCGGGGTCTTCATCATCCGACTCCGTAGCCGGGGTCTTCATCATCCGGCTCCGTAGCCGGGGTCTTCATCATCCGGCTCCGTAGCCGGGGTCTTCATCATCCGGATCCGTAGCCGGGTACTCTTCATCCGGCTTCATGCCGGGTACTCTTCATCCTCCGGTTCCGTAACCGCAACCGGGCTTGCCGTCATTCATCTCCGGACATCCCATCCGGAGGGACCGAAATCCCAACAAACTCCCCCTTCACTTCGGCATGGGATGTCTCTCCAATCCGATCCTCTTCCGGCATGCTTCCAGCTTGTCGGGTGTGAGCACCTTGGTCAGCATATCCGACCCGTTCTCGTCCGTGTGGATCTTCGTCAGCACGAACTCCTTGTCTTCTATCCTTTCCCGGATCCAGTGGTATCTACGCTGGATGTGTTTCGTCCGGGAATGGTAGGCAACGTTCTTTGCAAGGTGGATGGCACTCTGACTGTCGCAGTAGAGTCGGTACTCCTCCTGCCGGATACCGAGCTCTCTAATGAAGTCCTTCATCCATATCATTTCCTTGCCGGCTTCAACAGCCGCCATGTACTCCGCCTCCGTGGTTGACAATGCAACCGTCTTCTGCAACCTCGACTGCCACGAAACAGCTCCCCCTGCATACGTCATCACATACCCTGATGTGGACCGGCTGGTATCTGCATCAGCCGACATATCCGAATCGGTAAAGCCGTCGAGTTCGGGCTTACCGGAGCCGAATCGGAGGCACACGTTTGCCGTGCCCTTCAGGTATCGGAGTATCCACTTGACCGCGTTCCAGTGCTCTTTGCCGGGATTGCTCATGTACCGGCTCACCACTCCGACTGAATATCCTATGTCCGGTCTTGTACACACCATTGCGTACATCAAGCTTCCGACGGCAGAGGCATATGGTACTTTCATCATGTCCTCCTTCTCAGCCTTTGTCTTGGGGCTTTGCTTGCTGGACAACTTGCAGTTTGCCGGGAGGGTTGACCCGACCGGTCTTGCTTCCGACATGTTGAACCGGTGAAGCACCTTTGTCACGTACTTCTCCTGTGACAGCCACAACTGCTTCTTCTTCCGGTCCCGGATGATGTGCATCCCTAGTATTTGCCTCGCCGGACCCAGGTCCTTCATTGAGAAGGTTCGGTGAAGCGCTTTCTTCAGCATCCGTATCTTGACCTGGTCCCGTCCAACGATCAACATGTCGTCCACATACAGGAGGAGTATTAGAAAGTCTCCTCCTTCGAACTTCTTCACAAACACGCAGTGATCGGACTGCGTTTTGTGGTACCCTTCGTCGGTCATGAAGGAGTCGAACTTCCGGTACCACTGCCGGGGAGCCTGCTTTAGTCCGTAAAGGCTCTTCTTCAACCGGCATACCATGTGCTCCTTCCCTTTCTTCTCGAATCCTTCCGGTTGCTGCATGTAGATCTCTTCTTCGAGGTCACCGTGAAGGAATGCCGTCTTCACGTCCATCTGTTCTACCTCGAGGTCCATGCTTGCCGCTATGCTCAGCACCGTCCAGATGGAGGTCATCTTCACTACCGGGGCAAATATCTCGTCGAAGTCGACGCCCTTCTTCTGCTGGAACCCCTTCACCACGATCCTGGCTTTGTATCTCGGGGGGTTTCCGGCATCTCCCGGTTTCAGCTTGAACACCCACTTGTTTCGAAGTGCCTGCTTTCCTTTCGGCAACTCCACAAGTTCATATGTGTGGTTCTCATGCAGGGAATCCATCTCCTCCTGCATGGCACTTAACCACCTGCGGCTATGGGTGTCAAGCTTTGCTTCTTCAAAACTCTCCGGCTCCCCCTCGTCGGTTAGCAGCACGTGCTCTGGTTCCGGAAATCTCCGGGGGGCCCTTCTCTCTCTTAGAGGATATCTCCGTTCCGGAGCTTCGGTAACCGGCTCCTCCGTTTCCTCTTCATCCGAATCCATTTCGGGATCGGGGCCGGTTCCGGTATCAGTTTCATCTTTCTTGGCCGGTTCTGTTTCTTCACCGTCTTCGGCCGGATCCTCGAGTGCTAACCGGTCCATTGCCGGTCGGGACTGCTCCTCGTAGAGTTGATCCTCACCGGTCGACTTGGAGCTCTTCATCTTCTTCTCCGACTCCCAGTCGGCGAGTGTCTTGTCCTCCATGAAGATGATATCACGACTCCGGAATATCTTTTTGTCGACCGGGTCCCATACTCGGTAGCCGAACTCGTCATCGCCGTAACCGAGGAATATGCATGGCCGGGTCTTTGGATCTAGCTTTCCTCTCCGGTCCTTTGCCACATGCACATATGCGAGACACCCGAACACCTTCAGATGCCGGTAGGATACTTCCCTACCGGTCCACACTCTCTGCGGCGTGTCTCCGTCCAAAGGTACTGAGGGTGATCTGTTTATCACGTATGTCGCCGTCGACATTGCCTCAGCCCAAAACCCCTTGGGTAATTTCGCATGCGCCAGCATACTCCGGACCCTCTCCATTATGGTCCGGTTCATCCTCTCGGCCAGCCCGTTCAGTTCCGGCGTCTTCGGCACAGTAAACTCGAGCCGGATTCCCTTCGAGCGACAGTACTCCTCGAACTGCCCCCGGTATTCCCCTCCGTTATCCGCTCGTATCGCTTTCAGCTTCTTGCCGGATTCCCTTTCCACTCTTGCGTGGAGTTCTTTGAAGACACACAACACTTGGTCCTTTGTCTTCAACG